>NC_090939.1:106350897-106663933 GCF_040938575.1 Ambystoma mexicanum | reverse complement strand
AGCCAGGTTATCCCTCGCACCCAGGTCGGGCATGGCCTTATGTAGGAAAATGTTGAATTCATTGCCGGAGTTGAGGTATCCGAAGGCAGTCCGGGTCCATGTGTACTGCTGGCCCCCAAAGGTAAAAGACAGTTTGTATTGGTCCTCCCTACTGACAGGCACGGTCCAGTATCCATTGGTCAGGTCTATTGGAGTGAATAGCTGTGACCCCTGGATCTGGGCCAGTCCTTCGTCAATGTAGGGCAGAGGTCATCAGGAAGTATGGACCCGTTTGTTGAGCTCCCTAAGGTCGGCGCAGAGTCTCCACTGGCGTTTGGCTTCAATATTCCCAGCACCAGATTATTGAAAGTGCTGTGGACTGGACGGATTATTCCCCGGGACTCAAGGTTCTTAATTATTTCAGTAAGGGACTCCATGGATGCGAGAGGCAAGCGATATTGCTTCACAAACACTGGAGTCATGCCAGGGTCCGTGGGAATTGTTGTGTGGATGTCGGTGCGACCACAGTCATATGAGTCTACCGCAAAGAGATCTTGGAAATCCAAGAAAACTTGTTTCAACTTTTGCTTCTGTTCCAGAGTCACACAGGCATCTGCTAGGTTGACTCTCTCTTCCACCATCTGCCTGAAGCCTGGAAAGACTTCTGGTTTGGCTATCTCAGCGGCCTCCTCCAGCTGCGTGGAGAAGTCCCTGGTCAGAGTGCTGATTTGGACTGGAGGCTTCAGGTGGGAAAGGCAGCCCTCATGGACCTGGAAAATCACCTCATCCCTCCTGAAGTCACAAGTCACATCTTCCTTACCCATAAGGGCAAGAGGTGTACACCAGGAAGTTCCCGCCATGCCGGGTGAAAATCCTGTCTGGTGTTGTAATGTCCTCACTGTCACTGTCAAAACAGTCCTTGGGGATTGGTCCTAACAGTTCATTTCCTAAATCAATGGAGAAATGTCGGTCATCAACCGCCATTCCAATAATGGTGCCTGCGGCTAGAGTAATACTCTTTAAGTCGCTGTTATCCACCTCTATTGGAATGGTGTCATGTTCTATGTTGTCTAATGGTTTTGGGTTTACCCCCAACCCTTGCTGTTGGAGAGAAGCATTTAGATGAATATAAGCATCAGGGTTTTTCAATTTTTGTCCTCTTAACTTTCACTTCCCGGGAGAATTGGCGGGTCCTTTCTGGGATGGTGACTTCCTCTTTAAGCTGAATTTCAACTGCATAAGGTAGCAATTGAGCTGACCTAAATGCTTTTTCTGGATCATCAAAGCCCATGGGATTATCCGCTAATCGGGACCAAGCTTTGAAGTTTATTAGGTCCAAACTAATGGCAAAGCGATTGAGAATGTCACTGCCTAAGTAAAAGGCGGCAGTGACGTCTCGCACGACCCAACAATTATGGACTATGCTTTTGTTGCCAATGGAGATTTTGAGCATACACTTGCTTGGCAGGAGATGTTTGGAATTGGGTGCTTCCAGGTCCATTTCCCATTTGTCTATCAGTTTGAATGTGGGAATGGCTGGATCTTTTGGGAGTTGTCGGAACATGGCTTAGCTAATGAAGCTCTTACTGTTGTTCACACACACACACACTCGGGCGAGAACAGAGTCCTTCCCATCATTTAACTGAACAGGGATGAACAACTGATCTCCAATTTGCTGAATATCAGCCAGGCTCTGAGCTGATTTCACATCTTTCTGGACTATAGGAGTGGGAGTGTCTGATTGTGGATTGGTAAAGAATTTCAGAGTGTTTCCTTCCAGTGTGGAATACCACCTTAAACTGGAAGGAAGGTTGATTTTCAGAAATAGAGAGGCCCTCCCCCCCCATCACCAGTCTGTTGCCCTACTGCTATTACTGTCACGTCCGGAATTTGGTTGTTCTGGAAGTGAAATTCTACTTGGTCAGATTTTTGTTCAACCATGTGGCAGGTGCCGTTTAAACTAACATGGTTGACACTCTCTTTTAATTTTATTGGTCGGCTAGTCTGGGTCCAGAGGACCTTGTTTACGCAATCTATTAGGGGTGACAACCTTCTCAGGAGGTCATTCCTTAGTAAACAAGGGGTGCCCTCTGGAGTTACTACTAAGAGCGGGTGTTTCACCTTGTGTCGCCCAATTTTAATGTCCAACTCTGCAGTCCCCTCGACGGGCAATTCCTTCCCGTCAAAGTTCTGAAGTTGTCCAGGAAGAGAGGTGAGGGGAATTTGGTACTTCTCCCCCCTACCTGAATTCAGTTCATCAAAGGCCCTTCTGGACAGAAGGGTAGCTTGAGATCCAGTGTCCACCAGCGCCAAGATTGTACCCTGCCCCTGTACTTGTTCCGGGGCATAATATCTTCCCTCCTTCTCCTCAAGGTTGTTTGGACAACTGGTGGGTCAATTTTTTTGTTTTGGACATTGAGAGAGAAGAGATTTGGGCAGAATTCTGTGGAGAGTCTCGGGAATCTGAAAGAAAAAGGTGGCAATTTGATATGGTTTTGGGTTCCCCTGGTTCCAGTTCTGGGCCGACCCCCCCTTTTTGGAGGCAGTCATCAGGATGGGTGTGAACCAGGGGTTTTCGGTCTTGTTGGTTCTGGGATAGAATGATGGGCGGCGACAGCTCAATCCCCACATCTACCCAGTCTGGGTTGGAATCCCTTGGGACCCATTTTTCCTTGGGAGGAGTTCCCCCCCCCATCTCTGAAGGAGAAAATACTTTTCCCAAGATCCTCTGAGGATCCCTCTCCCTCAAATTGGAAGACCTGTACCTCCTCCACAAAGTGGGTCTGTTTGGGTCCTTTGTTTCTCCTACCTCCTCTCTGCTCCTTGGGTGGCAGACTTTCAGGGGTAGGAGATTTTGTTTCCGGTTCCTGGGTTTCCAGAGGCTGTTTACAAGTTGGGAAGGAAGCTTCCTCCAAGGCTTTACACCCCCCTTCCCCTTGTGCCTCCTCCCTGGGAACCGGTGAATTATCGGGGTGCTGCCCCCGTCATTGTTCTGGAGCACTAGGTCCAGAGTTTGGGGCATTCTGTGGCGGCATGCCCATCTGAGGGTTCTGTTGGGCCCTCAGCATGCGGCCCAAATCCTGTGCCATGTACTGAACCTGGCGCTCTAACTGGGAAACCCGCTCAGGCTGATACGGGGTCCGGTTTTCTCCCCTGGGCTGATCCCGGGAAGGGTAGCTATCCCTTCTCTGGTAATACCCCGGGTTGGGAAGATTTGGATACCCCTCCACCCTTGGCCTCCCCTCTCCCGGATTAGGTTGTCTGGGCTCAGGGAATTGGGGAAAGAAGGATGGATGAGTTTGGGGCTGGAAACCTTGTGGATACCTGGGGAAAAAGTTTGGCCCAGGGTTTGGGGAATTTCTGCCCTCCTGTGGGAAGTTTGGAGGGAAGTTCTCTGGGTTAGGTGCTTGATTGGATCCCCCCCTTAGGCTGGAGGAGTCCGCACATAACCCAGGATGGGTCGGTTCCCCATTCGTGGGACTACCTCCTTGACTCCCTGTCTGTGACTGGCCCGAGGGCCTTCTGGTGTTAGAGTTGTTCTGCGCAGGCAGGTTTTTAGGCCCCCCCCCATCTCCAAATCTAAAACGGGGGCAACCTTTACCTCTGCCACCTTGGCAGCAGCAGGGGTGCTGTTGGTTTTGGGGTTTTTCTGCGCATTACTTTTATTTTCTATGGGCTTCTGCACAGTCATAGATCCGGGTGGCTTGCTCAATGACCCAGTTTAAAGATCTTTTCTCGTGAAAATCTCTCACGAGCTGGGTCATTATGTACTTGGGAAGAGCATGGAAAAATATGTAGATGAATTCTCTGCTGTCCGTGCGTGGTCTGTGCAAAGGCACGCTTCAATTCTTGCACAAATTCTTGTGGGGCCTGATCCTCCCCACATTGCAAATTGAAGGCTGCCTTGCGAGCCTCTTGGGGATTTCTATGTACAGAAAAATGTTTCAAGATGGCCGCCCTATATGTGGACCCTCTTGAATGGTTTTGGTCCTCCAGCCCCGCAAAGAAACTGGAGTATTCAGGGGAGAATGTCCATTTGACGTACTGGATGCAGCTACTGCTGTCCTTCAAATGGAAAGTCTCCATCATTTGCTCATAGAGCTCCAAGTGTTCCCAAACAGAATACTTGGCGTTCTTATGATAAGGCGTGATGACGCTCCTGATTGCCTTAATCTGTTTTAAGGGGTCCTTAAGCAAGGCCCTTTTCACCTTATTGGCCTTTTTGGTTCGGGTAACCCTGGTCCATTCATCCTCTGATTCAGAAGCACTGCTCCCAGAGGTGCCCGTCTGATCTTCCAGGTTTTCCCGGATTCTGCGAGCCTGGGAATAGCTGGCAGAATGTGGGGACCTGGTCTCCTGTGTCCTGTGACGCTCAGAGGAGTCTTCAGATCCCTCCTTGCTACCAGGATTTGATGGGTACCCCCCCCCCCACTGACCTAACTGGGCAGAGGTTTTCAGGATGCCCTTAGTGGGCCTACCCTCCTGGGGTTCCCCACTAAATTGCACTGTACTTAGGTGCCCATACCCGGATGCCCGCCCATCCATTCCTGGGTGGTACTGGCCTATGAGCCCCATACCTGTGGCTGGATAGTAATCTGCCATCCCTATGGCCCTGTGCTCATGTGCACCAGGGGACATGGGGGTGGCAGAGTCCAGGGACTGGGAGAGATGAAGGCCTCTGGTAATAGGGCTCCTGAGGTTATGTTCAGGCGTTTCCCTCTCCCAGCGAACCTCATCTCCATCAGCCCCTGCTCCCTGTTGCAATGCAAGAGCCTGCGCTTTCAGTTCCTCAGTTAAGGCCTTACTAGACTATCAGTCTCTCCTGCATGGCTACCTGTTGCTGGAGCCTATCATTGTGCTGGCAGAGAGCCTCATTCTCTCTCTGTGCCTCCTGATTAGTCCTGGAGTACTGGGCCAGTCTTTGCTGCAGGAGGGTTACCTCCTGAGTCCCATCCCTACTGGCCTGCTCCTTTCTTTCCAGAGCCTCTTCCACCCTCCTGGTGTGCTCTAAAAAGTTCTGATGCTCTTTTTGGAGGTCACCCAGCCCCTGGAGGGCCAAGTGATTTTCTTCAGTTTTTCTTTTTAAATGGCAGACTTCCTGGCCTAAGGTGTCCCTTTCCTGACTAAGAGTCTGCATCTGTGCCGCCAGGTCGTCCCTTTGCCTTTGAAAGGCACCAGCTTTCTGGCGCTCCTGATCAAACTCTGCCTGGATATCCAGGTCTTTCAGGATCAGTTTATTGCTCTCTGCCTTTTCCCTATCTAGGTGGCTTTGCAGGGTAACTACCTGCTCAGCACATGCCATATTAAAATCTAATTGTTGCTCCAGCTTTTTCTGGCTCTGCAGTAGGGAGTCCAAACCTTCTTGGTACTCCTTCTGCAAGGCCAGAAATCTGGTATCCTGGTCAGACTTTTCCTGTTACAGGATACACATGTCCTCTTTGATTTTAATGAGATACTGTCTGCTCTCATTTTATGACTCCTGGCTTCTGTGCATCCTCTGCTCAGAAGAGACCAGGTCAGATTGGGCCTTCTCTAACGCGATCTGTTGCCTATTTGCCAGATCTTGGCCTTCAGCACATTTGTCCTGCATGGCTCCCATATATAGAAACAAATATGCCGCTATCCTAACCATCTTGTCGTGTTCATCTTTAGCTTGAGGAGCCATGTATAGTTCACTCAGGGCCACATGTAAGGGACCCTGATCTCTCCAGATATCTAACCCAGTTGCTGTGACCTGTTGTGTGATTGCCTGCAACCACGCATCCTGGCCCTGCTCAGTTCATTCACCTCTCACAAATAGCTTATGTAAGAAGTGCTCTCTGGCTATTTTGATGTCTACCAGTGTCGTCATTCTGGAATTTGAGTTCCTTCCTGACTTGCAGAAGTTTGTATTTTATTTTGCAAAACAGACCGTTTCCTTAGAGCGTTCCTTTGAGGAGTGCTTTACAGTGTAACACAGCGTGGTGATCTAACCGGATATGTATCCTGTCAGCTGGCACACTGTATTAATCTGCACAAGTGATAGATCTAATCCAGAATCCCCGGCTACGAGCCCCCACTTTGTTAAAGACTCCAATCAAGCAGTCCCACTAAGTCAGTGCCTTGTCTGGGATTGCTCGAGGGAAGCCCTTATTTATATATTTGTATGTCCAGTTCGTGTACTCTGGGTGACAACCCTTATATAACACCCCTCTCTTAGAATCCCCCTGACCCCACTGAGCCAAGAAGTAAGTTTGTTTTGCAAATTTAAAAGGTTTATTTGAGAATTAAACAATATATATATCGCACTTATATAATAAATTAATAATTGATATCACACTTGTGAATATGAGCAGTAATCAGCAATGGATGAGGTGATACTAGCACGCTGGTTTAATTACTTAGGAGTAGTATATAGGATAAGGTAGCTGAGAATGCTTTATATGGTACAAGGAAATGCAAGGTGGAAAAGAAGCAACAGAGGAATAAACTTGATATGATTTCAGCAAAACATAATATAATCACGTTTCCCCTTTTGGCAATTCACCCCCCCTCTATGCAATGTAAGGACGTGGAAGTGACACGCACAGTCTTCAGGAATACAATCACAGTACAATCCCAATTCAGTTCCCCCCTAGCAAGCTTAGGGATGATTTTAAACACAGGCAAAGTACTTTAAAGGTGGTATGCAAAGAAGTGAAAAATATGCTAAAATGATTTTAATTCCCTCTAGAGGTTCAGGGTGGGTGACAGCTACTTTGTATTAGTTCAGGATCACTTTAGCAATGCTCTATGAATGATTGTCAGGTGGCAAACGAATTTCAGCAAAGGAAAGCAAGGAGCTGCTATTTTGCCAAGTGAAGAAATTGAGCCAAATCGCAATTTGCAGCAATTTTTCCGAGTGCGTCGAGCGCGATTACTGAAAAAGTATAATGAATAGAAAGTCTGGGTTCGTTGGAAAGCCCAGAATCTTAAATTTCATTCCTAGGACAAACGGTTCCGGAGATACAGACGATTTCGTGAAGGTAGATTCTCAAAAGAAAAGTCAAGCTCAGAATGACAGATGACAGTTTTCAGGTTTGAGATCACAGAAGAAACACAAGATTTCTAGGATGCAGTTCTCAATAGGTTAAAATAGTTTGAATTAGATTCATTTTAAACTAAGAGATTGGGTTTTGCACAGTTCTGGCGGTACTCACACTATATTTTGGACAGGAATGCGACTTCACCATGGATCGGGTCAGGATTGGACTGCGGTTACCTCGCCACGGACGGTCTCTGCCTGGTTCTGCTCACTGGATAATTCTGCCTTCTGGGTCTGTCAGGCACCAGTTCTGCTCACAGCGGTCTGGTCTGGGTACAGCTCTGCTTTCTGGTCTAGTCTGTGGTTCTGGATTCAGCACTGCTTTCTGGGTACTGGCACAGGGTACTAGCCAGAATCAGACAGCTCAGCCCTGCTGTCTGAATAGTTTGGTTTGGTTGCTAGGTTTTGAAGGCCTGCTGATAGGAGTTCAGCTGTTGGGTTCTAGAGTTCTTGGAGTTTTGTTCTGGAGTCAGGAGTCTCTGGATGTGAAGTCTGAAGTATGGATGTGGAATTGTCTGTCAAAATGCTCAGTAGAAAGTGAAAAAGAAAGTCCTATCTGGCTTCCAGTGGCTCTTTTTATGTGTTTAGAAAGAGGGTGGGTCGGCTAATTCTGCATGCCCAATCCTCTCAAGATTTGATAGGCCAAAGGATTCTTTGGTCCCTGATTTGAGAAAGGATAGTGTGTCAGAGTGATGTCAGCCATTTACGATCTATTGAAGAAACGCCCCTTTGCTTTTGCTTAGAAAATCATTTTTCATAACTACACATACTTCCCAGATACACAGTTGTTTGACATTACATGTACATATTACAGCTGACTTAAGGTACATTCTGGCCCAACTCTGATCTTCCTGAGGGCTTGCATTCACAAATCGCAACTTATTTTCGTTTTTAGTTGGTTTTCCAATATCGGACGTTTACCAAAAATGGCACACATGTACACCGCCTTTCTACCCATATTCCATTACTTTACTAGGTCTATAGCATAAGCACAGTGTCTGTAGTATCAATAAATAATGGCGTTTTGCCTCAGAACATGGTACAAAGTTGAATCAAGTCTTGAATTGTGGGTACATTTCTTAGATTAAGGATCTCCAAATTGCACATTTTTGTAAGCTTAATACAATATTTTAGAAGCATTTAACTTAAACATATATTTGCTGCAATATGATTCCACAGATGTGTCTGAGCCCACCCCCAGAAACTGGGTAAATCAGGAAACACATGTCTCTCCTTCCAGGCAGGGCTCTGTTTACAGTCCACACTGAAAATCAACATACCCCATTCAATTGCAAGGGTCTATTGTGTTGAGTCCAGCAGGCTGAGGTCAACAGACCAGGGGGGGCCACTCTGTATTTGATTAACAGAGACCTGTGATTTCCTGGGCTGTTGTGTGGGTCTCTGAGGTGAGAAGGATTCCCAGCCTCTTGGCCTGTTAATGCAATCAGATTGTCTCTGGGAACAGCAGGTGGTTAAGAGTTTTAATTAACCAGCAGGCCTTTGAAGTTTCCAGCTGTCTCAGGTGGCTGATTAGCTTCTGAAGTAGCAGTTCTCCTGTCAGAGTTTAGACCGCTAGCACCGGTTTGTGGGCAAAGCTGGTACTGCACCCCCATGATTTTAGCAACTTTTTTGACATCAAGAAAATGAATTCCCAACAGCTCTGGGTTGCTTTTGGCAATCAGCCTTGCCATTCCCAATGGTTTCAGGCTACTGTGTGTGTAGCCCAATGGTGGTTTTAGGCAGTGCCCTCCTGTGCTCACAACATAGGCAAAACTGGGTGGCAGCCTATTCTTCATGTTTTCCCTGTGCATTTTCTGGGGAGTTCTGGCCATCATGATGTTTTCAATGCCAGTAATGCACAGTTTTTGTGGTAGGGCTCGGTTGCATGGGTAAAACATCCCAGAAAGCACATCTGGCCAAGGAAGGGCCTCCATTCAGCCCGCCAAGAGTTTGAGGAATATGTTTCTGATTTGGATTAGGAATACAACTGGGCAGTATCAGCTGCAATGCTGGGGATTCTGATCTGGCTTCAAATTCAGAAATATCCAAGTCATCGTTTTGGCAGCTGAGTCTGTGTCTATGAAAAGATTTAATTTCGCTAGTGAAGCCCTCGGGTTACTGGTCTTTTCTTTGCTAAATGAAGAATCGACATTCATCTGGACTAATGCTTTGGTATTGGGTTTTGCTTTAATTACAGCCTTCTCTTCCTCTTCTGTGAGGGGCTATATAGTTGTATTCCGTCATTGTAATCTTAAATGTATCTTCCTTCATAAAGGGATTTGACCCCCTCACATTCAAAGAGAACATTCCTGACAGCGCTGACTTTCAGCTTATATGCTAGGAGCCAATCAGCCTTATTTCCTCTTTCATAGGAGATCCATTTAGTGTAAAGTAAACTACTCAGACGATCTCTGGTTGAAACTACCACCGCATCACTTCCTCGCAACTATAAAATGTCCACAGTCCTCTGCACTTGAGCTGCTTTGTTGTGGGTAATTTAGACCTTTCTAGTTTAGCTTAATTGAGAGCCATTGGGGGCTTAAAGCATTTTCCGACGTGACTATTTTGCAGGCCCCTCAAACATCTAAAAGTTTGTTCTAGGATAAATATGTACTTTCCTGCGTTGGACTGTAAACTGTGTAGACTAGATTTCATTACATGTGCTTTTATTTAACTCACTTCTATAGATTTGCTAAATAGTTTATCATTAATGACTTCCTATTACTAAGGGCAAGACAGCCCAATGTTCGGTGTTTTCTTCGCTTCCTTAGGGAACGCAAAGGCGGACATTATTTTTTGATCTTGGCATTAACCCTTTGAACGTCCCTTTGTAGTCTATAGTGCATCACTGTAGACTGCCCAATGACGAGACGCCTTACCGTCCGAATGAGATCAGATGGCCTGACACTGACAAGGGCCCTTTATACACATTGAAATGATGCGCACGCGTCTGGGGAAGAAAGCAAGCTGTCCCTTCTATGTTTGGAAAGGCTGGTGCAGGCACTCTGCCCCAGGTCAGAGTCCCGCCAGCATGCACACGATTTGGTGCCACCTGGGAGTGCAAGGGAAGCGCGGCACAGAGAGACTGGGAAATTAACCCATACAGGACTCAATGAAACTGGGTTTACTGCCCCTTTCAGTGCATTTCTGAAAGTAAGATATTGACTCAGAGGGGGATAATTATACATAGAGAAAAACGATTCTGTTTAACAGACCGTGAAATAGTGTTTATGATCAGAGAACAGTCCGCGACCATCAATTTCCTTGATGTGACATTGCACAAGAAAACAAGACAGGTGGCATTAAGGCAAACACTTGAAAAAGAGCAACAGTTACGAGGTCCTGTGGCTCATATATATCTTTCTCACCTACCCAGGGTCCAAAAACTAAATAAAGATAAAGTTACACAAATAAGAAAAGATGCTGGCACAGAGAGGCAGGCCTTCCAGGGGCAGGCCTTCCAGGAGTGGCAAAGTAGATCATGCGTATGGATAAGAAAAGATGCTGGCACAGAGCGGCGGGCCTTCCAGGACTGGCAAAGTAGATCATGCATATGGATAAGAAAAGATGCTGGCACAGAGAGGCGGGCCTTCCAGGACTGGCAAAGTAGATCATGCGTATGAATAAGGAAAGATGCTGGCACGGAGCGGCGGGCCTTCCAGGACTGGCAAAGTAGATCATGCGTATGGATGAGAAAAGATGCTGGCACAGAGAGGCGGGCCTTCCAGGACTGGCAAAGTAGATCATGCGTATGGATGAGAAAAGATGCTGGCACAGAGAGGCGGGCCTTCCAGGACTGGCAAAGTAGATCATGCGTATGGATAAGAAAAGATGCTGGCACAGAGAGGCGGGCCTTCCAGGAGTGGCAAAGTAGATCATGCGTATGGATAAGAAAAGATGCTGGCACAGAGAGGCGGGCCTTCCAGGACTGGCAAAGTAGATCATGCGTATGGATAAGAAAAGATGCTGGCACAGAGAGGCGGGCCTTCCAGGACTGGCAAAGTAGATCATGCGTATGGATAAGAAAAGATGCTGGCACAGAGAGGCGGGCCTTCCAGGACTGGCAAAGTAGATCATGCGTATGGATAAGGAAAGATGCTGGCACAGAGAGGCAGGCCTTCCAGGACTGGCAAAGTAGATCATGCGTATGGATGAGAAAAGATGCTGGCACAGAGAGGCGGGCCTTCCAGGACTGGCAAAGTAGATCATGCGTATGAATAAGGAAAGATGCTGGCACGGAGCGGCGGGCCTTCCAGGACTGGCAAAGTAGATCATGCGTATGGATAAGAAAAGATGCTGGCACAGAGAGGCGGGCCTTCCAGGACTGGCAAAGTAGATCATGCGTATGAATAAGGAAAGATGCTGGCACGGAGCGGCGGGCCTTCCAGGACTGGCAAAGTAGATCATGCGTATGGATAAGAAAAGATGCTGGCACAGAGAGGCGGGCCTTCCAGGACTGGCAAAGTAGATCATGCGTATGGATAAGGAAAGATGCAGGCACAGAGAGGAAGGCCGTCCACGATTGGCAAAGTAGATCATGCGTATACATATTTTCTGCCACTATGCTTTTCCTTTTTTTACGTGGTGTAATTCTATGTGTCTGGGTGAATAGCTTATGGGTTAGCAGTAACCTCTGGCGAGCATTTCGCAGGTTTTAATACCGGCAGTGTCGACTCACACCTTCATCCATCCAAAGTCCCTAAACTGGGTACCTTTAAATTGCTATAAAAATGGCAGCCATTACGTTTAGAAGCACAAAGAATGTGACATGAAGCGATATCTAAAAACAGAAGACTGGTATTTGTAGCTGCAGTTCTAAGTGGGTGCGACCCCATAAGCATATCACTGTGCTGCACAGCAGTCCCCATTGAAGCCCAGCTGTAACGACTGCCCTGCAGTCAGGACCAAAGAGTGCAATGGGCAACAGTCTTGTAAGCTCAAAATAAGGTGCATGCCAGCATGTACCGTGTGCCAGCACTGCCGTGTACTGATCACTTGTCTCATTTCTTCAACAGTGGTTGTTGCCCCATGGAATCAAATGCCATTGTGTACTAGTTCATATAAGGTCGGTTATTGTTTTTATCCATAGTGTATATTGCAACTAATAAAGAATGGCCAAGACCTTCATTAAGACATGTAATTTACATATTAGAAAATTAGGTACCAGCCTTCGTAACCTGTAGATCTATTTCATCGTTATTAATCATTCCTGGGGCAGCCATCAGTGTCAAGGAAAATATGTATTTATCGAATATAGTAAGATTTCAGGTTTTAATAGCACTTGTCAGATGCAATCTTGGTTTTACTGCATTACATGCAAAGTCTGATGAGAAGTGTGATATTGAGTGTGTGATATCTTTATGAAGTATACGAATAATGTTGTTTGATTTTAGTGTTGTAATTTGTATACCTTTTTGTCCAAATGTGAATCATGATTTGACAATATTGTATAAAGCTGGATTTGACTGCCTTCGAGTGGATACAAAGTCAGCCCAACATGCTCCCTACTCAGGGTAGCCATGTACCAGGGTCCCGGAGCACGCACTGTGTGCTTCATGGAGGCGTGACGCAGAATGCCGAAGAGACCCCCGTCGCGGGGACTATGGGATGATGGAAGCGATGTCATCAAGGACGCTAGCCTTTTACTTGTGGCACGCTCTCGGAGCAACCACTTTGCTGATCAATGAGGGAAGGAGCCACCACTTTCAGCCCAGGAAACACTCCCTATATGACTGGCATACTGATATTACTGAAACCAGTGGAAATTCAAAGGCCTGAAGACCAAGTCTTAGAGAGCAAGCCGCCTCAGGATAAAAGAGGTGAACGAGGGAAAGAAAACAGTGACCAAAGGCAAGCATCAGGTCTGGAGGGGATCCGGGGCTACGCCAATGTCGGGACTGTCGGGGCTCTGGGCTAGCTAGCCTTTTGGTTGTAGCCCCTAAACTTCTGTCCGGGGCTACAACCAAAACACCCGGGGCTACAACCAAAACACCCCGTGCTATAGCTCCCTGGTGACGCCTCTAGACAAGGTCCAGAGGTTCCACGTGCATCAGCATACAAGAGCTGTGTGGAAGGCAGCCGCGACCTGTGGACTACTGCCTGCAAACATGACACCGGGGGCACCTGACATGCAAGCTTACCAGCAAGCCAGAGAGAGAGAGAAGCACAATGGGCAAAGAAGGCATGGGTGCCCGGGGAAGAAGCAGAACAGAGACAGATGCAGAGAAGCACACGCTGAGCCATGGAAAAGCCAACAGGGACTCCAGGAACACACAGAACTTCAGCCTGACCTAAACAATGGCCTTCAGTCATTTTAGAAGTTCCATCCAAGGGTGCTAGAGAAAATGCTCAATTGTCCTCTCCCGAGTGCTTATATAAAGCGATTTATGGAGGTAGGCTGAATTACCACCAAGTTAGACCGGACTCTACACAATGGTAAACATGACGAAACAGACAATCTTGACTCTTAGAAGCAGGGAGTGCTGGTAGCAACGTGCAAGGAAGAATATACTCTTTATAATAAAGTCATGTATTATGAAATTTCTGCAGAAAGGGAAGTACCTTAAAATAGGACTATAGTGTTTATAAACCCAAAAGCAAACACTTTCAGAGTATGGAAAAAAAGTCCAAGCTACAAAAGTGTTCAGCAGTTCACGAAAGTGAATATGTATGTACTTTGAAAATCAATTTGTAAAGGATACAACTCCAAACATTGTAGACCAAATAGCAAGCGCTTAACTAAAAGTATATGAAGTACAATTTACAAGGTGAGTACAATTCTTGAGTGCTTATAACGAATTGAAGATAGTTTGAAGAGTGTGTCCATATAGGTCAACACAGCAAAGTCTGTAGGTCAGCTCTTGGTGATGGTGAACAGTTTGCCAAGTATTATCTGTAGGTCGCTGGAGCTGAGGTGGCAGCAACCATCTGACTGAAGCGCCATGAGCACTACAAAAGACAACATATAGTCCCAGATTAAATTACCAGAGCCATGGAAACGGAGCACTGTGGAGCTGGGGCAGAAGCCCCTTGAAGAACGGGCTGCGGTCAGGAGGGCCTTGAAGGAGGACTGCAGGCAAAGCCTAGAAGAAGAGGACCACTGACAGATTGGGGATCTAAATGTGGGTCTGGAGACCCAGGCTGATGATACTGTCGAAGAGGCTAAGGGGCTGCGGGTGCAGCGGCCACTTTTGAAATTTGGATTGGTTTTGGTCCAAGTGTCGGTTTAGGATGCAGGTTCTGCAAGCAGAGCCCTTTCAGAAATTCATCCACAGTAAGGTACCACTGCAGCTATCCTCCTCTATCTAACTCCACAAGCCTTCTCATAATCTCTGCTCTGCCTTGTGGCTCTTCGCCCTCCCTGTGCTTGCGATCTTTCACTCTTCGTGCTACACTTGCATGGAATTCTCTTCCACCGGACATCCGAGAAACAGTCCACACAGATTTGTTCAAAGCCAAACTTAAAGCCTACCTCCTCGCCTCAGAGTTATCCTCTTAACCGACCGCTCATCTGACTGCTAGCTAACATTTTTACCTCGCCTCCAACCTACCTCTGTCCCAGACTTCCTCTGGCTCCACTCTAGCTTTCACCCATCAGGGTCACATCCCAAGCACAGCTGGCCGTAGCACCTAACAGCACTTAATAATGTCCAATGTTCGATGTCCTTAATCTATGTATGTCGACTTATGCATTGTCCCCAGTGACTGTGCCATTTACTCCCCTCCACAACCTGGTCAGAATGTCCTTCAAACTCACCCCATTGCAAGAAGCACGCTGATTCCCATCAAATCTGATTTCTGATCTATTGTACATTTTTTGTGTGATCAAAAGAGCATTGTTCCTCCTGTAGATAAATAAATAAAATAAATACAAGATTGGGAAGTAGAAGGAAGACATTCTCAGCGGCATTGAGGGACCCACTTAAGGCAACCCACAAAGCAGAGGGTTTGACAAAAGTAGCAGGTGTGAGGAAGCACAGAGAAGGCCCTTCGTAAAGTAGGTCACAGGCGGCTTTGGTGGGGACAAAGGGCTTTAGGATAGGCATCAAAACAGACCCTCAGGAGAAGCATCTGCAGCAGTCAGGGCGTCCCATGTAGGCAGGAAGATTTGTCAGAGAAGCAACATGGCAGGAAAGTTTCAGACTGGCAGCAGAGACTCGCATTTCCAGTCCGATGGCATCACGGTTGCAGGAAGCTTCCAACAAGGACCGCCAGATGGAATGTGAGGAAGAGTTTGAAGCAAGATTCCACAGCACGCAGAAGCTGACTTTCACAGTCAGGGGGATCAGAAGCACAGCATCCCAGCCACTCCCAAGGATCCCCTGAGATGCACCATCTCCCCAGCAGCTTCAAGGTAACTTCCAGCTTATGAATATGTAGAAAAGCCCAAGGTCTCCCTAGCTATACACAGAAATGGGCATGGGATTAGCACTGCGCACCAATCCACAGCTGTGCCCCTTTATAATTATGGCGGCCACCCAATCATGATAGAGCAGCCAAGGTTAACTTTCTCAGGTGCACACACGCAGACAGATGTGCGTTAAAGTGTCTATGAACCCACATTCAGATAAAGCTACAACCCATTTAAATAAAAATGCCTTTGTGGTAACTTCAAAAAGCCTATGCAAGGAGAACAGCCACTTTAGCTCTTCCGCAGGGCCCAAACAAATTAAGGAACTACTACTAACAAAAATGCTGGTGTGTAGGACTTTTAAAATACCTTAGTAGTCACTTTGACAGTATACCGAGTGTGACGAATCCAGAGAGGTTGTAAATTCTCCCCAGGGGGATCCCCTTCATATGAGGCCAGGGTGGTGAGGCCGCTACCCGATAGTCCCTCTGGGGGTGGTACTGCGTGGGAGGGGACACCCCATCTGGGGACACGGTAGAACATCTCGGGAGAACGTGGCATGTACACCCTCCACCTGTACCCTAAATAATCCCTCCGTCATTACACCCCTCTCTTAACACAAACTTCCATGAATAGGCTAGGTCTATGTACTTCTGGAATATCTATAAAGTTGAAGGTACTGGGATGAAGAAGATCCTGAGGAGCCCTAGGGATTTGCCGGACCCTAGTACTGGGATGAGGTGGCCCTTATGAGGAGTAAGGAATGGATTAGCAGCTCTCATTGCAAGTGTGGACGCTGCACCAGGGTGGTTTTTCTGGAAAAAAAAGTAAACTGATAAAGGACTTGGTGTCTTGTCCATCGGCCTGCGACAAACCCAGAAGTTTCAAATCATGTGCAAGAAAGAAGAACCAGGCGGAGCGGCAGACAGAGGCAAGCAGCGGTTGGGTACGATTTTCATATCAATAATAAATCTTCCTGACCTGTGTCAACTCCAGAACATTTCGCTTTAACTAGGTAACTATACCTATTTCACTCAATATTTTTCCCCCCTCTCACATAGTATTTCACTCTTATGGGTGACCTATTTATGTCTCTCCATAGTCTATGGTTGAAGCTATAGTTTCCTATAACTTTTGGGCTTAGGCTAGTTTGCCCCTATGGGCTCCCCTGTTAATTTCTTTATCATGTACTTGGTTGAACTACAGTTCCCAAGTAGGAAAAATGGATTTTCATCCCACTTTACATTTTATATAGTGAACAAGCACATCCCACCTTATGTGGAGTGCTGGGGGGATACAATGTATCGCCTTTCTTACTTACCTTGTAACATTTGGTTCCAATTGCAAGTTTCCTTGAATGGATGGTGGCAGCGTAACTACTTTAATTACTTTTTAGTCTTCATTACTTATAGGCTGTTAATTCAGCTTCCATAAAGCACAGAAGGGCCACCATTTGGCTAATATGTTGGGCTCCTTCTTTTTATGCCATTTCTCGTGTGCTTTCGGTTTGAGATCTTCCCCTGCCATTCTAGGTACGAGTGACCTCAGTGGCTGTTTTGTCTTCGGTGGGAATGCTGTGGATCCCTGCCCTGGCTCAAGAGTGTCTGTAAAGGCAGGAAACGAGGGACGAGTCCAAAACTCTGCAGTCGTTGTCTTTCACCTTGCCTCAAAGGAACAAACTCCCAGTGGGGGGCTGGCTGTCCTGACTGGACAGCGAGACTGCCCCTTGCTGTAAAATGCAGGAAGAGAATGCAGAAGTTGTGCTGTAGTTTCTGATAAAAACTCTGAACCTGAAATCTGCAAACAAGTCGACCACATGAGCTAAAACCGAAGAGGAAGATGACACCGAACCAGAGCCTGGTGGTGGGATCCACTAGACTTGAGAAGACCTGCATTTTGAGCCATCCTACGTCGTGCTGCGACCTTGCTGGGCTGCAATGTAACGCTCACCTGACTCCCACGGAGGCGCTGGTCTAGTCTGGGTTACTGTGGCCTCTTCGAGCGTGATGCGCAGAACTCGGAACACCGACTGAACAGGACCCTCAAATCTTGCTTGTCTGGCCCGTAGGAATATCCTTCTGCAGATGAGAAAGGGGATTAACAGTCTGCAGAATAGTGTGCTTGCTCCCCCTTCCCCCCTTCGTTCTTCTCTAACTTCCTCCGAAATCCCCGGTTGAAGCTCACCTTATGGTTTGAAAGGATGAACTCTCCATCCTGCTTCTGGTGCAGGGGCCCGTGTTTGTCCAGTTACTTCACTGGTTTTCAGAATGGCGCTGGCAAAATCCACTTGACTTTTCCAAGCGGAACGCCGTAAGTATGAAGATTACAAAAGTTCAGTGTTGAGCCTCCTTTTCTGTTGCTTTCCTAACCTGTGATCTGTCCTTTATTTCAGGTGCAGAATGAAGGCAATGCGTTGAAGGATTGAATTGCCGATGGTAAACTCAGGTGAGTTAGCGATGGGGGCGATCCCTCTTAATGTCTTTATATTCCTCCAGTAATGTCTTTTGTCCTTTCCCCATAGGGGCCGGGGTGCGGTACCTGCCAACGAAGCAGCGCCGACCCAAAATGAGGAATGATCCACCAACAGAGGACTGGTAACTGTTATGGCGGAAAATTAGGCTTTCCTCATATGTTCCTTCTGCTCAACCTTTGTCTCTTCTTCTCTCCCCTAGGCGCAGAGATGTGGCGACCGGTGCAGACAGTCGCGGTGGAGCCAGAAGAACTCCCGAGGACAGGTGAGTGAAACGCGGCGCTGCAGCGAGCAACGCAGTGCTTTTAAATGAAAGTCTTTTCTCAGGAACGCTGGCGTGAAGGTTCCGGATGCAGGTAAGAAGTTTGATAAAATTCTTGGTTTTCACCTTTCTCTTCTCTTCTCTTCTTTCCTTACAGGTTTTCCAGGATCGAGGCGGGCGTGGCTGGAGACCAGATGCAGGAGCAGACACGGTGAGCGTTCAGCTGCTTGGATGCAGAACAACGCGAAGCGTGAGCTACTGTCCGAGTGGCAAAATAGTCCCAATGAAATAATAGTCCCTTTCAGGTCTCAGGGAGGCCTGAATCTTGCAGCATGGTCTGCATCAGGTAAGTGCACAAAACACCTTCCTTTATGAGCCTGGCGCCTATGGCGCCAGGACTGATGTCCAACATGAGCCTGGCGCCAAAGGCGCCAGGACAGAGTCCAAAGAGCCCCTATAAGGGGCCGCTGGGCTTTTACCCGGGGGCTTGATGCCTGCTCCCGGGGGTGCTGGGCCTGGCCTGGTGCTCCGGGGGTAGGCATCATGACATGCAATACCTCAACACCCTGGTACCTCGAGCCAGTGTGCAGTGCACCGTCTTCCAAATCGAGCTGAAACCTTCGTGGCATCCTGCAGGACCTGCAGAGACGTGAATCGAGTCCAAAAAGTCCCATCATAGTGCTGGACCTTGCAAGTGATGAGAATCTGACCGGCGATATTAAGTCTTCTTCTGGCTCCGGAAAAGGGTGCACTTTACTATTCCTGTTAGGATATAAATGTATGAGTGCCCCAATTGGGTCTTCCTTCCCCTGATTTTCCGTTAGCATGTCTAGAATAAGTCTGCCTTATGTCATACTTACCTTTAAGTTTCTAGTAGCTCCTTTAAAAAGAAAATGGGTTTTACTTATCTTGAGTTAGCTGTGTGCCATCCTAAAATAAGTTAAAGCGTGATTGCTTACCTCAGTCTGTGCTCCACTGACCTGAAAAGCAACTGTAATACTATATTGCACATTAGGTTTTACCTGCCCAGAATAGCTGTGTGCCATTGTTAAAAAGTGTTCTGTAGCTGTAGCGGGCCTTGGTCTGCCTGGTGCAATTCTAAATTAGTGCAAATAGTTCTTGCTTATCTTAGTCTGTGTTCCACCGAGCTGAAAAGCAACTGTAATTGTATCTTACACCAAAAGGTTTTACTCACCTACTATAACTGTGTTAGCCTAAAAGTAATTATAGGTATACACTATTCCTGGAATCTGTGCTCCACTATTCAGAAATGTATCGTGGTAACAGGGTATGAGAAGGTCTGACTTCACTAGAATTACTTTTAGGTATTCTGAAGAAGGTTTATGCTTTAGTCTGTGTACCTGCAAGCATTGTGGTGTGTTTTTTTATAAATGTGTTTATGACTCTATGAACAGTACTTATCCCGATTTAATTTGGCCTAACTCTGTTTTTAATAAACCTTTCTTTTGTATAATACATCTGGTTGTAAGTGTTTCTATTGAATCCGTGGTATACTAAAGGTTCTATGTACTTTCCTACAGCCATCTCTCCCTCTGAAGATAAGCCTGACTGCTCTGTCTACACTACCATATACTCAGGTGGCGCAGCCTTATACTAAGAGTGGAGTCTTGTACCGTCTCCGTTGAATGGTTTACTAAACCCTGTAAGGAAGGCATAGTATCAACTGTAAGACAGACACAAGTCACCACAATTCAAGGGTGTTTATTGAACTTCAAAACGGGTATGACAAACATCTATCTAGTCCTAAATCTACAGATGGGAGCAAGCTACGACCATCAAATAATAACGACGCAGTCCTAGTATTGGGGCATGTCAAAATAAAAGGTCCTATACTAAAAAACCTATTGCCAGTCCTTACCTCTAAATACAAATAGTGTGGGGATTAATGTTATGAAAAGAAAGAAGTGTTCAAAATGATATGTAAGGATGTTCATGCCCTTGGCCTCCCTTTCGCGTGTTTTCAGCACGGGACAAGGCGGTTCACTCGAGCGTAGCACCCTCTTACATAATTAGTCTCCCCCAGCCATGTTCGGACCAATTTCAGTTTGCATTAGCTATCGAAAACTTTCGAATGTGCACAGGGTTTACCTTGACCTGTTGCAGGACCACTTCAATCTCATAATTCCCTTTCACATTTGCCAACCAGTTGGATACTGTAAGGATTGCATGGTATCAAGAATAGACAGACACAAGTGATCACAGTTCAACATTGTTTAAAATGCCTACTCTAAGATGCGAACAAGCTACGAACATCAAATCAAAATAACGCATTCCTATTTGCGCCTTGTCAAATAAAAGGCCTGTAGTAAGAAAAACCTATTGCCAATCCTTACGCTAAATACAAAAGAGTGTGGGATAGGGCTCATAAGAAATAAATAAGTGTTCACAAATAATATGACAGGATGCAGTAGTCATGGTCTCCCTTCCCCACATTTTGAGCACGGGACAAGGTAGGACTACAGCACATGCCCGTGTTTTCCCAGCACGAGAAGACAGTTCTGTTCTCAGCTATCACGTTCTTCGATGGCGTAGTCTTCCGCTCTATAGAAAGTATCTTGCCCTTGAGGGCCTGATGCATTCAAAAGAGAACAAGTTCCTCTCAGTATGTACGTTGGGTGAGGACTTTTCACCCCGGGATTTCCCCTCTTCTGGGCTCAGATCCCCAAACAGTTTTTTAGCGATATCGGGACCTTCGGAGGATAGCCTTCCTGCTTCCGATGGCCTGATAGATTCAAATATACAAATAAACAAAAGTTCCTTTTGTATTATACTTGGGGTGATGATTCTTCACCTCTGGGTACCCCTCTTCCGGGCCTCAGACCTCTCTCGAATATCTGCCTCCTGCCGTCAGGTTCACACTCTGGCTTGTATTTAAAAACAATTTCCCGGTTGCTTTCATGTGCTATTGGGGTGATGGTTTCTCGCCATGGATCCCCATCTTCCGGATATAGATCCTTCTCAACTGTTTGCCTCCCTCGGTCGGGTTCACTATGGCTTTCAACACACTTCCCTCTGTGCTATTCACAAACCTTAATGTCTTTTTAAACAGTTGAAGGTGGACAAATCTCGGCCGGGTTCACTCTTGTCAACACACTGGTCCTTTGGGACGCTAGACTTCACCCCTTTTCATTGGCATCCTTCCTTCGGGTTCACTCTTGTCAATCTAACAATTCCTTCTACTTTCTTGGGATATGGGATTCACTTCCCTTATTCACGATCATCGCTGGTCAAAGACCTTCGACTGTACAGAGGATTTTACTAGTCCCCTGTATGACCACTTTAACCCTCTTCCCGCCTTTTGCAAGGCCTTCTGGTACTTGTAGTTTCAACAATCGGATTATCGCCCAGAGTTTCTCGAATGAGCACCCACGTGGTGCGTGGCTCATCTGCTGATGGCTCTCCCTGTTCACAATAACAGTTCTTTGTACGTTTTGCAATCAGTGGTTTGCTACTTTTGTTCAACACAGTTCAGTTTCTTTATCGGTTCTCCCCTCGACTCACCGGCTGTGATGAACCGCTGGACTTTCTTCGTAACGGGAGTCAAGGCCAGTACCACGGTAGTAGGTGCCACCCTCTGTCATGCTCATCACCGTAGGCATGCTCCGTGTACCGTTGACATATGCTGCAACACACTTAGGCTACTTTTTTGCTGCCTTACGATTCCTTCCACAGAGGTTTCACAGGCCTTGGTTGGAAAGGGCAAGGTCGCTTCTCTCCTTGTCACCCTCTCAGTTCGCATCATCTTTCTCCTCCTCTTGAACTCCCGTGTCTGGATAGCTGTCTCGTTGTGCGATCTGCCTCCCTCATATGGTGCTCTCATGCTCCATCTTTTATCCCTGTGGGAAAGGGAAAGGTGCGTCAGGTGTGTGTGATTCTGGTCAATTGCCTGACTCTGTCTGACCTTTGTGTTGGGATACGTCAGGTAAACGGCTCTGGTGTTTGTCCGCCGTCTTTCATGATGGGCGAAAGTGTTAAGAGGCAGAAAAGGGGGAAGGGTTGGGTAGAGTGTTTGAATATCCTACGGGTTAGGATGGGGAAAAGGTGTTAGAAGAGGGGGACACCACGTCCCACCCGTCGATGTCCCACTTCCACTCATCGAGGACCCCCTCCCATCCAGGTGATCCTACATCACTGGTCCACTCCCAGGAACTGGATCCAATAGTGATGGCCGTGTCCTGGCCACCTGGATGACAGATCCCAGGGATTTCTACATGAGACACCTTCAGGTTTCTCACAATACCTAACCGATACCTTAGGATGAGCACCTATGTGGAGTTGGACCACACCACTTTATATACAGTATCTTTTTTGGCTTCAAAAGTTCAGTTACACACGATTCACACTGTTCTCTTTAAATTTCTCCATACAATGTTGTCGCTTGCAACCTTGGTTCTAACACAGGCCGGTCTGGGATCAGTTTCCCCGACTCACCGGCTGTGCTGGCTTTACTGGCGCTGCTATGTTGTAGGAGCCAAGGTCGATGCCACAGCAGAAAAAGTTTCTACCCGTCTGCCTTGGTTATCGACGCGTGAGAGCCCTGGGTATCTCCGACACACAATGCAGGTTTCTTCAGCTTTAATTCCAGGCCTTAGGTTTCTTATTTTCCAAGGCTCACGAAAGTAAAGGTCTGAAAAGGTCAAGGACAATTTCCTCCATGCAACCCTCTCTGGTCTCACCGTCTTTCTCCATGTATTAAACTGCCATCTTGGAACTGCTGCTTCCCTGTGTGCTTTGCCTGGCTCAGAGTGTGCTTTCGTGCTTCGCCTTTTATCCATGTGGGGAAGTGTGATGGAAGTCAGGTGTGTGTGTGTAATGAGCAGTAATTTCCTGACCTTGCTTGACGATTGTATTGGGACATGTCAGGTATACGACTCTGGTGTTAGTCCGTTTTCGCTCACGGTGAGATGTCCATGAGAAAGTGTTTGTGTTGGCGGAAGGGGGGCGAGGGGGCTGAGTATCCTACCTGGTAGGATGGGGAAAGGTTACAGGGAAGGGGATACCGCGTCTCACTATCCGGTGTCCCAGTCCCACTCCCCCAAAGACCGCTCATCCAGGTGATCCTCCTACACTGGTCGATCCCCAGGAACTGGATCCAAAAGCGATGGTCGTGTCCTGGCCACCTGGGTGACAGATCCCAGGGGACTAGCGGGTGAGACAGCTTCAGGTTTCCCACAGCCCTTAGTTGGACTTCAGAAAAACGGTCCTAACAGCCGTGGAGGTGTCATGGAGGTCCTGCAGGAGGCAACCTCCCCGTCCATCTTGAGGAATCGTGCGGTGGCACAGCCACAGGAAGCTGGAAGCACAGAAGAGAACCGCAGACCCGGGCAGCCAGCAAAAATGAACGCTGGTGCTCCTGTGAGGACGCCCTATCCTATGAAGGACTGGAGAGCTACCCAACACTAGCAGCAGCAAGCCGAGTAACCAGAAGGCCCAGTAGGGACACAGGGCTGGCAGCAAGAAGGTTCTGCAGCAGAGGAGGACCAGTGGAGTCAAGAAAGCTACTGACCATCAGAGAGGGGGTTGAGACCAAGAACGAGAAGTGAGCCATCTCGCTAACATCAGTACTTGGTTTTCCACTCACTGCACAGGATTCTAGAGTATAGGTGTAGCATCCATCTTTGTGTTCTGTATGACGAAGCCTATTGCGTTGGGATGCCTGGGCCTCTCTCCCATGGTGCAGGTTTCTCAAGTCTAGGCGTGGCCTCAATCTTTTTTTAACATATGGCTTAACCTACTGCACGGTGAAATATAGGCCTTTCTACCACTATACAGGACTCCCAAATCTAGATGTAGCCTTCATCCTCGTTTAATATATGCAGATACCGGCTACAGCATGAAACCTAGGCCCATTGTTATAGGATTCTCAACTATAGACCTTGACAACGATCGCCCCAGCAGAACAATCTCGCAGCCCATGGTAGTTATATCTCACACCACTAGTGTGGACATGGGCCGCAGGCACGGCCAAGAAACCATGCATGATAGAATACGGCTAAGCACACCCAACCTAGTTCACACATAGCCGTCCAGACTGAAGCACCTGACGTACCTAAACACCCTCTGCCACTAGCATTCAGCGACCACCATCCGAAAGGAACCCAGGATAGCTGGCTGCACACAGATTCTCTCAACAATAGCAATCTATCTCCAACCCTCAACAGCACCCACCCATGTGTCTGACCTCTCTCAGGCTGCTTAGTGGAGCCTTGCCAGCCACACAAGTCTTAGAACAGCAATATGCACACATGCATCTCCTAATCTAAACTCCCTAGAATCTCCAACCACATCAACTACGGTCACCAATGGCGTTCAACCAAGAACAGCGCATTGTGGCCACACAAGTGGGAAAGAGCGCTATATAAATAACCAAATACAATACAACTATCGAATGTGTGGAGGGTTTTGCTTTACCTGTTGCAGGACCACTTTGATTTCACAATTCCTTATCACCCTTCAGGTCTGCCGCTTTCAGTTGGATACCTAACAGAGACTTTCAAATGAGTACCCACTTGGTGCCTGACCACTGTCTACGATATTGTATCTGGGCTTCAAAGTTCTATCACTCACTGCTGTTTTAATTGCGTTTGTGTCGCTTTCCACATACGCTTCAAACACTGTTCTCTTTAGTTTTCACTATAAAATGTTGCCACTTTCAACCATGGCTTCCACACAGACCCGTCTGGTATCAGTCTCTCCAACTCACCGGATGTGCTGACTTCACTGGCGCTGCTTTGTTGTAGGAGTCAAGAACAGTACCACAGCGGCAAGCTATTCTCCCCGTCTTGCCTATCGACGCGGGAGAGCCTTGGAGTACCTCCAGCACACAATGCAGGATTCTTCAGCCTTGATTCCGGGTCTGTCTTCTTCTATTCTTGAAGGTTTATGAAACTAACGGTCTTCTGTTGAAAAGGTCAAGGGCACTTCCCTCCTTGCAATCCTCTTCAGTTCTGCCGTCTTTCTCCTTGTATTAAACTGCCATCTTGGAAATGCTGCTTCCTCGTATGCTTTACCTTGCTCAGAGTGTGCTTTCGTGCTTGGCCTTTTATCCGTGTGGTTCACTTGGAGGAAGGAAACCAATAAGCAAAGCCAAATAACACATGTGAGTGCACAGCCAGAGCAGCTCTGCCAATACCTGGAGCTGGGAGACTATGTATGGTTCACAGCTGCCGCTCAATAGGTGGAAGCTCATGCACGGGGATAACAAGGGTAGCTATAAAACTCCCACTAGGAAGACACGTGTGGGAGTTTGGAGCAGCAGAGAGGTGGAGACAAACGAGCCAGATTGAGGAAGAGGTGGACAAGTAGGGTGAGGAGGGTATGGATCAGCAGTTTCAGGAAGAGTTGAGACATCAGAGGGAAGGAGGAGAAGCAGTTAGGGGAACAGTGGGGGAGAAGGCACAGGAGGAGTGGACTGGGTGAAATACAGGTAGTTCTGAGAAAGGGGAAGGTAGAGGAGAGGAGGAGACACTTGGGACATGGAGAGTAAAAGACCGACCGTGGAACAACATACACCTTTTAGTGGTCTGGGAGACGAAGATGTACGAGCATGTGGCCAGAAAGAGGAGGTTAGACAGTAGCCCAACTGCGGGCAAGAAACTAGGAGTAGTGAGAGGCACGAAGATACAAGCGAATGGCAAGTGGGTGGAATGTAACACTGGGATAAGTGGTAAGTTTTGGACCACAAGACACAAACCCATAGCCGACAAAGCTCTTAGAAATCCACCTGGTCTCTGCCACACACCTCTGGGAGATGTTGTTGAGTCTTCTCAGCCACCCTTCCACCAAAACATCATTCCCGCTAACAAGAGAGGCAAACTGAGTGACAGCAGAGAGATGCTTCAGAGATTTAAGATCTCTTATCAAGTAAGATTTTCTTTGGCCACTCTGACCTTTTTGCTTTGTCCACATTTGTAGAAAATCCAGAATAAACTGGTTAAAAGAATTCACTGAGTTGTATCCTTTCTGGAGTCCACTTCGCATCTTGACAGAACTGTGACCCTCACGCTGAACTGGAGGCTCTATAACCCAGAACAAAAAGCAATACTGCTGTAGATTACAAATAGCAGGCAAGCATTATACCTCTGAAGAGGACCTATGGCAGGAAAGCAGTTGAATGCTGTGTCCTGGACCCAAGGCGTAAGTGGTGCTATATCCCTGGAGCCTATTTGTGCCCTCGGAAATCTTGGCAGAGACTAGCATCCTCACAACAAGGACAGTGCCAACACAATCGTTTATCCATTCCAGACATGGTTTGTAAAAATAAATCCTAAGGAAGAAAGTCTGATTCAGTTGTAAACCCCTCGTCCTTTTTGGGCATTTGTGCCATTATCCTAGCTATATTTTAAAAAACATTAAAACTTTGCATTACTTCTCACACAGTCTGCCAAAACCTCCACATGTTCACTCATCACTGGTGACCGCTGGAAAATGGCCGGATGGTATCAGGGGCTCCACATTCAGACAAGGCAGGGGTGTGGGAGGCGGCACAACTATGCCGCTCCTGGCGAACTGATGGTCTCACTTCAAAGCCCAGCACTGAATCAGATGCAAGCCACATATTCGGCAAAACCTAAATTCAGTGATTCGCACCCCAACACCTGGCTTCTGGCTTCTACATGCATGCTATTTCTGACTGACAGCATGGGAGTAGCAGGCCATTCTAACATGGGCAGGGGGTTGAGATAAGGTTTTGATGAGCAGGTACTTTAAGCAGCTCCTGGCTAACTGACATCACCCAATAAGCAGGGACTTACTCTGGGAAATAGTGAGCTAGGACAGCCACGTTGAAAAGCTAAACTTCCATGCTATGCTTTGTCCATTACATAATGATCAAATGTTTTTTACATGTGTCCTAATGCTCCTTTATACGCAACCCCAAGCACACAGTTCATGTCAGGGAGGTCCGTTTGTATGGCATCAGTTAGTCTGGACAGTGTAAGGTACCTCGTGGTAGTTAGAATTTTCAATCTAACTATACTCTGCTAGGCCACAAACCCAATACCTCCCAGCTCATAGTAATTGCGAACCCTGTCTGCAACAAGCTTTTTTTGTAAGTTTACATTTAAAAAAAACCTTGGCGCAGCCTTGGCTTTCACCGCTATTTAGCCAGACATCAAATATTGGAATCCGCAAGTCACCCTCAAGTTATGTAGCACATTTCACAATGGTTACGTACTGTGGGGGAAGACTTCTTGAAGTGTTGGGCTATAGAACATGGGCCGGTATCTGATGCAAAACAGCCCTACATACTGCAGAGGTAGTTCATCATGAAAGGCAAGAGTCACCACGCTCCTGCCCTAATTTACCTTGACAACTTGACGAACCATTAACCATGCCTGTGTTGGGATGCACGTATATTGCAACCATGCCAGGAAAGAATGTTCAGGCTGAGAAAGACCTATTAGTAAGTTCTGCAGTGTGAGCTGTTTCAGTTTTGCGTGGCAGAAGGTGCATTTAGTAAGTTTTGACACATATTAGATGTATAACAAAGCAACATGGAAAGAGCAACAAATGTATTAATGTTGCAGAGGTCATAGATAGGGCATTGTATTATAGGCCCAGGGTCTAGGAGCAGTCATATCTTGAGTAAGGTGCAACAAGGGAGTTGAAGTAGGTGGAGAGAGGGAAGATGGAGTCAGAAAGGTGATTTGGTAAATGTGAAGTCAGCGGATTAACATGGCAAGAATACTGCCATATTGGATTTTTTGTCATATTACACCATGAGCAGAATGAAGGCCCTGATGTGGAGCTGCAGATCGGTTTAGCCCAGTCCCAAAACAGATCCCTTTCCATCACCCGAGAAAGATTCTTAGGTCAGAGGCACCCGCGCTGCGCAGATGCATGTGAATTATATCCAGCTGCAGAGCTCAAAGGCACTGGGAATGGAATGTTACATGCAGGGAGAGAAGTTAGGGATGCGCCCTTTGAAGGACAAATTCATGAGAACAGGGCACAAGGGTTGGTAGTGTCAACAGGCCAGTCATAGATTTAGAGCGGTACTGCCCCCACCCAATGAGTGGCCATCCCATATGAATTACAATAAGACGCACAACCAGAGCACGTAAATCCTGAAATTCAGACGAGAGGTGTCCTAGTCACATCATTACTGGGCACCATAGGGTTTCAAGGAGATAAAAGAGGTGGGGGAGCTGCATCTGGAACGTACTGTAATTTGGGATAGGAGGAGCAGAGGTGATGCCTGTAAATTTAGTACAAGGTTGAGGGTGCAGCTTGTGGTCTGCCGCAGCGTCTGGTATAAAGAGAAGCCCTGCCATCCTTACTTTGATAGCGCCGGGTCGGAGGGGTGCACGTCGTATGACAATTATTGCAACAGTGTACCTGCGTACCAATCATGTATTGGGATTCAATAGTGACGATGTAGTGGAGCACATGTATAGGGGAATGGGCTTAGATCAGGTTTGGCCAAATCGGTCCAGGGACTATAAGGGGTATTAGCATGTCATCTAGGTGGTAGCCAATGAGTGTGGTGGGATGACATTTGTGACCTACATATGCAAATGTGCAGTTTTCCGCTATATAACCTGCAAATTCTTGGGGGGTGGCAAGCTTGTGTGTAATAAACCTTGTTTTCCCCTCGCAAAACAGTGCAATGGTTATTTGGCTGGTGGATTATTTTTGTCAAGGGGGTTTTAGGTCACGTCTCTCCTTACAAAGTTTGAGACCCCGATGTGATCACAGACTCTGAGGTTGCGCGTGTCCCAGCCTTTCATCCTGGGTTGTGGTACCAGTCTGCAGTGACAATTCCCCATGCACAAAGAGGTTCGCAGGTGCCTTGTTGCCAAAAGACCTGCCTGTTCTTTAGAGCAGGGAACTGCGCCCAGTTGTGCAGGCATTTGATGGGGCCCTGAACCAGAGGTGTAAGTGCACCTTTGCAGGAGAAAACAATAACGGGATTAACCACTTCAATTGCACTGCGGTTTTCATGTTAGGTCATGATCCCCCCCCATGCCTTGTGCCCTTCAATGGAGTGAAAAGTGAGATTGGCATGACTGGTCAACTGAAATCACGTCTGACAGGGGAGAAGGGCAGTCAGAAACTGCTCTCTTTTTATCAATTGCAGAATGTGGTGATGACTTCATATGAAAACAGACATTCCTTATTAAGCCTGCTTTTGTATTTAGTCAGACGTCACTGAATTCTATTAACTGTGAACTAAATCACTTGCAGTGTCTACTGTGTGTTGAGTGTAAAGTAGAAAGTCCCCTTTAAACACTGTTTGGGAAACCACTCCAATTGTTCTTTAGTGGTGTCCAGACTATTTACTGACCCGCGGAAGACTGTGGAAGCTCTGCACCAGCAACCTTTCTCACTTTTCAAAATACCACAATCAAGGTCTGCCTCTCTACTGACCAGAAGGAACGAACGCTAGAGCTCTGTTGCCATGGTCCACAGGCGACAATTGGAAATGTGTTTGTGGCCTGGCCTGTGCTGCTTGCCTCTGGAACAGTCCACCACATCCATCTCATCCCAGCAAGGCTCTCCCACTTTGCTGGACTCTTTACTCGATGAGTCATCTGTGTAGTAGGACTCTGGTACCATCCTCCAAACATGGAGACTTCCAGTGTCATGTCCTTCTGCACTCATTCTGAACTGCCCCCAGAGATCTTTGAGCCAAGAGGTCACTGGCGCTGGATGTCTGGTCTGCGGTCGTTGAATCACCGTCCTTCGCACTACATTTTCAAGGGGTGCCTCTGACCTCAGCTGGGTTATCCAGGTTCACTCCTCTGATGTGGGTTTGGTCTGCTGCTGACCTTGCCCCCTGCCTATCAAACGGCAATTGTCCCAGCTGCTGATTCAAGTGTTCCACTCTGCATCCCCTTTACTGAAACATATCCAGCTGCTTTTCTTAGTATCTTCAGTTGGGGGTCCGCTGGCTCTCTTATGATGGCTTGTCCCAGGCTGTAGGGCTCATGTGGTGAGTTGGCGTAGTCAGAAAAGAACCATGGCCTTTTCTGCTAGTGACGTCATTAGTCCCCTCTGCAATCTCCCATCTGGGGTTTGGTGAGAACATTGGTGCTAAACCGACACTAATGAGTCCTCTACACCCTTTTGGGGGGTCATCTTTGAGAAGGTTCCTGTGTGCAGACATGTTACATACCGCTATAGTTTAACTTTGGTATATTGCTAGCTATTGGCCCATAGACTTATCACTGGGAGTCAGGTGTGGGGGTGGCAATTGTGTTTCGAAGGCCCGTTTGTTATGAAAAGTCAAGGAGGATTCTGTGATTTAAACATTTTATGATCTTGCGAGTGTACTTTGTGTCTTTATCCATGTTGCACAGTTACATGCACTTACCTGTTGTAATGGATTGCTATGGACAACTATTACATGAAGCATATATGTTTACAGATATACTGTGTGTCCCATTCCATACTGTGTAATAAATGTTTGTACTGTACCTTTAAACCAGTTCTCACCTTCAGAAGGATTGCCTTGACTGCTCATGCAATTCTATGACTTGGCGAGTCGGGAACTCGTTTAGTAATCCCAGTATAGAGTGCTATATCTGGGCCTTAGAAATAGAACCTTTCAACTTTCCAGTATTCCTTTTGGTCCCCCAGACTCATAGATGTCAGACCCTGCTCCCAGTAGCACTTCTGCCTTGGAAGCTCCTTGCACTTCTGCTCCTGTGGCTGTGCACTAGGTGTGCTACGAAGTCCTCCCTGATCAATTGTGAACAACGGAAGAGTACAGAAAACCAAGCCTCACCTCGGTTTGTCCTCTGGCAACACAGCAGTGACCGCTTCGATCAGGCTCATTTTAGTATCGTTGTCCATGGCTTGGCCCTGGAAACCATCCAGCAGGAAACCTCCCACGGTCCTCTTCGCGGTCTCCCTTGCTGATCTCAGACGCTCGTCCAACACATCACCACCTTCCACGGCACCAATAATCTGGCTTTTCTTCAGAACCTGGAAAAACCAAAGATGAAAATGGTAGTGTACGCAGAGATGCCAAGGTGGCACAGTTCAGATGCAGAGCACATTTTAATATAGTGCAGTCTGGCAATGGTAATAACAGAGAAAGAGTCCCTATTCCAAAAGCATAATGACGATGTTAGGAGGGGGAGAGAAGAGGAGGATATTGTACATGATAATACCCTATAAAAACAAACAAAGGTATCGAGTCCTTTGACTCAAACATGTTATGAGCTGTGACTATAGATGTATCGAAATTCTACAGTCCTTGCTTCTGGGACGTCTCCCAAGGACAGGCGATTTGTAGCCGAGAACTTACGGGTAACATTTATGGAGCAAACATGATATTAACCAAGGTACAAGAATCAAAATCTGCAGTGTGAGAACGAGACATTGATTTACCATGCGTTATACCTTTGTTATGAATTCTGTCAAGTCCTTAACATTGGGGCAGGTCTCAAACTATACGTTGATATTTCAGACCCAGTGTGCAAAACATTTGCAAACAATAAGAGATGCCATCACTAGAAGTACAAAAACATAAATCAATCCCAAGCGTCAAATGTTTTAAACAAACTGGAAGGAACACAGTTGATCTGGAATTAATACATGAGGAAGAAAATGAGCAGGTCAGACCTCAAACTTTGCACTCATCACTTGCCATTGGTGAGTGATAATGGACTCATGGCAAGTAAGAAATGTTGTGATGTGTGTATGTGGAGAACTGAGGGGGCGAGTGACTTGGTAGTAGCTTCCAACTTCAAATGTTTAGCCCCAGAGTATGTGTTTGGTAAGTCACTGCCGAGTTAAAAGTACTACTTTGCATCAATTGGCCAATAAGAAAAATGACGCTCCAAGGTCCACTGAATTGGGGAAAACATGAACAAGGTCTAAGGAACAAGTTACTTACCTGTAACTATTGTTCTCCAGCATGGGTCTGGCATGGATTCACATGCTCATGAATATTTCCCATCACCAGGCTGGGAATCCTCAGTAAAAGAAAAAACTGTTTCACTTTCAATTGCAAACTGTATTTCTCTCTCTAAACCAATCAGAGGCAGGAGACCTACAGAGTCTGGCTCCCAGGAACATCGTGTTCTGCGATGACATCAAGCAAGACTTTGGATAATTGATGATAAAGAGCCCTAGATCTGTCAGCAGCTGGACGGTCGTCTCCGTATGTCCGTGAACTGGCCCAGATGAGCCAGTCGTTGAGGTATGGGTATACGTGTATCCCTCGTAGACATAGGTGGGCCGCCAGTGGTGCCAGACACTTCGTAAATACCCTGGGGTCCGAAGTGGAGGGGAGGACCTTGAACTGGTAGTGCTGTCCCCTGCACTACAAAGCGTTTGCAGTGCTTCCTGTGAATGGGGACGTGGAAGTAGGTGTCCTCCAGGTCCAGCAAGTCTCCTTCCAGCATGTGCTGCAACGTGACCATCCTGAACTATTGGGACTTGAAGTACTTGTTGATACGTCGCAGATCTAGGATGGATCACCAGCCCCCGGTTTTCTTTTTGACAAAAAAGTATCTGGAGTAGACTCTGGAACCCCGGAGTCATTGTGGAACCAGCTCTATCGTCCCCTTTCGAAGCATTGCCCGTACCTCCTCCAAGAGTTGAGGGATGCACTGCTCGTGCAGTGCCACCGGCAGGATCCACTGGCACTTTTGCTGAAACTCAAGGATATGTTCATGGGTGAGAGCATCCAGCACCCATCTGTTGGTGGAGATCTTCTCCCACTCGCTGACAAATCCCATCAGCCGGCCTCCCACCGGTGTACATGGGTGGGGGCCAACGTCCTGGCCAGTTCAATCCTGCTTCTGAGCCTGCTTTCTGCCATGGGGGCGACGACGGTATGGACCACCTCCACCGTAGGCCTTACTGGGTCATCGGCCGGGAGGGCTGACAGTACGACAAGGAGAATCCTTTCTTCGATCTGTCTGACTTTCCTTTGGAGTCGTGAAAGGCAGACCGGTGTTGCTGGAGAGTGCCCAGTGCATGATCCGTCTCTGTATCCACCTTGATGGCCTGCAGGGACTCCTCGACGGCCTTTCCAAAGAAGTTATCTCCATCAAAAGGGCATGTCCAGCACCCTCGTCTGGACCTCCTGATGGAAATGTCTGGCCTTCAGCCAACCTCAACGATGGAGGCAGACACTGTTCCCCCATCTGCCGGAAACCTGTGTTGGCGATGTACGCCGCCACTGTGATGGCATGGTCCGAAGCCGCCTCTCCCTCCTGGAAGAGGGTGATGCCTCCGCCCTCTTGTCGTAGGGTGGGAATTCTAGAATTGGGCCCAGCTTGTACCACAGTTCCCTCTTGTACATGGCCAGGATTGCCAGTGTGTTCACCGCTTTCGTGGTCAAGGCCACAGTATAAATATCATTCCTTCCCACGGCATTCAATTTCTTCCCTTTGCTGTCTGGAGGGACTGAGGATAACGAGGAAGGGTTTGTCTATCTCTTCCTCGCGGTCACTGAAACCACTGAATTTGGTGACGGTTGCGACCGCAGACACCTGGGTGCAGACTCCGGCACCCAGCAATGGTTCTCCTGTGTATCCCGTTTGGCCGGGACCGTGCAAGGATTCCTTAAGAGGGCCAGGCCTTCCTCCCACACATCGTCCAGGAGGGGCACCGCCATGATGGTCTTCCTCTTGGCCTCGCGCCCCTGGTATAGGAAACCCTCCTTCTTGGTTTCCTCATGCGTAAGCTGGAAAAGTTCAGATGCTTTGGCGACCATGGTGTGAAATGATCCCACCTCATCTGGTGGGGAAGCCCTTGGTTGCTGAAATCCGCCCGCTGTGACAATATCGATGTTGCTGTGCCTGTGTCCGTCCCAGTGTCCACCGGGGGAGGGAGAGCACTTGACGCGGGTGTGGAGGCTGATAGGGGGCCTTGGATGATGCTTCCTCTTTTTCGCCAGAGGCTGATCCAGGGTCATAGGGGCCAGAGTCTGTGGCATCCTCTTCTGCATTTCTGACACCAATATGTATAGGGTCGAAAGGATGTCCAGGGATACATCTCTCTGCTGGCATGGTCGGAACACTAGGACCCGCGCCGCCGTCTGCGTTGTCGCAGCTGTCCTCCTCCACATCCTCATGTACCTTGTACAGGGACTCCAGATCCCGTCTGTCCGTGGATGAAACTTCCATGGCCTGGGGCACGGCCTGTGGTTGGCCTGTGACTTCATCGCCACCCCCACCCCCGTTTTTTGCACCCTGAGGGGTTGGGCCGGACTCAGAGATGGCATCCTCTTCTCTGGTGTGCCAGCCGGCTTAGCCGCCGCCCCTGCTGAGGCCTTCCGCCTCAGAGGCTTGAACACCCTGGGCGCAATAGGGGTTAGCTACAAGGGGTCAGCCCCTTGTGCCTTCGAGAGAGGAGTCACCACCAGCTCAATCGTGGACTATGATTTCTCCTGCGACGCCTAGGCCTTCTTGGGCAGGTCGGCTGTCTTTTCCGCCATCCTGGGTTTCTCCTGCAGCTTAGGGCAATTTCCTCTTTGAGGAGGAGCTTGATCGCTGGCTGGCGATGGAGGTGGATGGTGACGTTGATCTCGCCCTTCCTATGCGCGGCGACCCAGACAGAAACAGACTTGCAGTGCTTGGCCTTTTCTTGGGCCCCCATGGATGGGACACCGTCAAAGGACTTAGAGGCCCACTCCACGAACCGGCCGGTCCTGGGTGAGGCATGACCCTGCTTGGGGAAAGGGGCAGAGGCCTTGGCGTTTAGCCACGCCGCCAGTCTACTGCGACAATCCTTCATCGTTTTCTTGGAGAAGCCGAGGCAGATCTCACACTCTCCTTCTTTGTGGTCCGGATGAAGGCAGTAGAGGCATTGAAGGTGTTTGTCCTTCAACAACACGTTCCGTAGTCCGTATCTGGTGCAAGGCTTGAAGATGGACCTTCCTTCTTCTCCACCATCATGGTCGGAGTTGTGGCGTATGCCTGATGGCCTTCTGGAAACTTCGAAGAAACATCGACGGTCCTTGCCCTTGAGGGGCGCTGAAATGCACCGACAAACAGGCCCCTGATGTCGGTAGATGCAGTGAAGAGCAAACAGGCTCTTTATTGACAAAAATAGAAACTTTTTCTGTCGAAAAACGGTACCTCACGGAGCAAAACCTCAGGACTCCCAACACTTGAACGTGCAATAAAAATCTGAAGATGGCTGCCAGAGGAGGGGTTTAGGGAGAGGGCAGTCATTGGCTGGGGGCAGTATGACCCAGAGTACAGTGATTAAGTGGAGAAATACAGTTTGCAAGTGAAAGTGAAACCATTTTTTCTTTTACAAATGATTCCCGGCCAGACAATGAGGAATATTCATGAGAATGTGAATCCATGCCAGACCCCATGCTGGAGAAGAACCATTTACAATACAGTGAAGAGTGGGCGAGAATGCATTCTAATTAGTAGCAGCTCCAGCCACAAACGGCATTAGCCTGACTAAAGTGTGCTGTGCAATATCTGGCTAAGATTCTGAAGGTGTAACTCAAGATTTGAGACCACTAAAGCGACTTCTTTGTAGGTAAACTTTAATATAAAGAGATAGGCAGATCTCTGGACAGATCTGTTGTACTTTTTTTTTTTAGAGCGGCCGAGTCCACTTCAGCATGGTAATAGTGAATAAGGGCGAAACAACAAGATGTGCCCGGAGGTCTCCCTAATCACTGTAGCGCTGAACCAACCCAACCATTTGCCAAGAAGTAGGAGGTTTGGGCACCTCAGTGTTAGGACGGAATGTAGCTGTGGATGCATTACATGCATCTGGTAGCTATATAGCCCAAGAACATATTTCACTTCCAAAAAGAGCAAGCAAAGGACTAACACCAGAGCCGTTTACATAACATGTCCCAAAACAAGGGTCAGGCCGAGTCAGGCAATTGCTGATAATTGCACACACCCGACGGTCCTTTCCCTTCTCCACAGGGATAAAAGGCAGAGCACGAGAGCACACTTTGAGCAAGGCTGAACGCACGAGGAAGCAGCTATTCTGGAATGGCAGTTCAAAAGGCGGCGAGAATTGTGACTGCCCTTTTCAACCCAGACTCTCAAAACCTCTGAAAGGGGGATCAAAAGACTGGGAAGTAAAGATGGTGTGCGATGTGGCAGGTTTCAACGGTACGCAGGGCCCTCCCGCACTGATAACCAAAGCAGTAAGAAGCGCTTGCAGTACCGTGCTTGACTCCCGAGGCAAGAAACTCCAACAAGTTCAGCACACCCAGTGAGTCGGAGGGAACGGATAGTAAACCGAACTGTGCTGGGCCCAATGTTGCAAGCAGCAACATTGTATGAACAAAGAACCTGTGTATATTGAACTTTAAAAAAAAACAGTAAATGTTCAGATACAGAGTGGTCCAGCGCCATGCGAGTGCTCATTCAAAAGACTGTGGCTGGAGCCTTTTTGTTGAAACTACAAGAACCAAGAGACCTGGGGGAGGCCGGCTTGAGATGTCAAGGTGGTCATATGAGGATCAAGCAAAACCCCTTGTACAGTTGAAAGTCTTTTGCACGTTGAGCAAGCAAAGTGAACTGTGATACATTGGCAAATGTGAACCCGACTGAAGGATGCCTGCGAACTAGGGTGAATAGTGAAACACCTGTGAAGATTGTGATGACAAGCGTGACCCCTGCTGAGAGATGTCTACAGTCAATGGTTGTTCAAAAACATGTTGGGACTCGTGGATGGTACAAGGTGATGATATTATGAATGAAAGGCTGTAGTGAACCCGACTGAGGGAGACTAACACAGAGAGAAGGATCGGAGCCCGGCTGAGGGGGATCCAAAGGCGAAGAATAATCGCCCATGTGAAGAAGCACTGAAGGAACTTTTTGTTTGTGGTTTATGATCCATCAGGTCCTCTGAGGCAAGAGATTTTGTGTAAAAGAGAGTTGGCCACAGAAGGCCCTCATATTGTTGAAAGGAACTGTAGGCTCATGTGGAGAAGCCCAAGAGTGTGTGCTGCGCTCAAAAGTCCTGCCTTGTCCTGTGGTTTAAACGTGGGGCGGAGAGACCCTGGCCATAACATCCTGACTTATCATTTTGAGAACACTTCTTTCTTTTCTTGTTAACATTATCCCACACCATTTTGTAGCATAGCGGTAAGAAATGGCAATATTATTATTATTTTTTTTTTTTTTAAGTATAGGCCCTTTTTTATTTAACTAGACCCCACTTGGACTGTATTGTTATAATATGATGGTCGTAGCCTGCTCCCATCATAGGTTTAGATTAGGCATTTATCCCACCCATTTACAGTTTAATAAAAACCCTTCAACTGTGATCAATTGTGTCCATCTTAACTTTGATACCCTGCCTTCCTTACAATAGCCTCCTCACTCACTACAGAAGAAATCCATGATGGACTTAAACAACTGCCCAATGTGAGAGCCCCAGGCACTGATTGACGGCCTCATCACAGAGTTCTCCGGAGCATACTCAGAGCTCTTTACCCCATATCTCCTTTGGATGTATGAGCCTGCAGTTCAGATCGGCTCCTGGCCCTCCAGCACACACAGATCACATTGTCTTTAAAGCCTCAAAAAAACACCTGGGTGTGCTCCTCATACCACCCTCTGTCGCCGATTAATCCGGATAGCAAAGCACTAGCAAATATTTAGACTACTTGCCTCTTCCCTTGTATAAGCACTCTGATTTCACCGGAGCAGGCGTGTGTTGTCCCCGGCAAGTCAACTAAAAACATTTTGAGACGTCTATTCACCCTAAAACACAATATTGGCCAGAAACAACTGTCAGTCATAACCACATTTGAGAAAGAGAAAGTTTCTGATTCCATTGAGTGGCCCTTACTGTTGCGGTGTTGGGAGAAGTCTGACCTGGGAAAACAATTTCCATCACTTGTCAAAATGTTCTATTCTCAACTTTACTGTTGAAAAGAGGGTTATCACACTCAAGAGTTGAATGGTGCATTACATCTGTACCCTATCGAAGAAAGGGTACGGATGTAATGGCCGAAAGTGTTTTACTGTACAACCGGACCCAATTAAGTCATGGTTTCAATACACTTTACTGTTAAGTGTAGGTATAAAAGTGACTTTTTATTTTGCCATGGTTTAATCAGATATGTACTAATTACGATAGCACAGTGAACAAATGGAGGGGGAGTCCTTCTCTCAAGTACTGTCCAGGACACCAGGCAAGTTATATGTGTATTTTATGGTCCAGTTTTACACCTAGCCCAAATGTAATGTAGAAAGTAACATAGGAAGAAACACTGGCCCATCTACTCAGCTCAGCTCACCTTCTCTCTCTAACAGTCCCCTAAAATCCCCACACTCAAAGCACAACATTCCACACTCTGAATGGTTGACATGCTCCAGCACATTACTACACTTCTCCCACTGTTAGTCATACCATAAACCAAAAGAGGAACCACACACGCAGCAACGCGGTGCCCAAACAATTGAAGAAAAGAACTGGAAGGAAAACGCTGAACAGAGCAGACACCAACCAGAATAACACCCAGGACCACCGCAACAGTGGTCAGGCACACGAAATGCACCACAAAGTACCCATAACACACACGGCCCAAACACAAATAGCTGCAAAAATAACATCAGCAGGCTATCTCAAAATATTACCCACCTTTTGTTTTGCAACCAGAGTGGGACAAGACATTGGGATTGGATGCTGGACTAATTTCCACAACATTGCAGCAATGACTGGCCCACAATCCATTTGCCTTGAGAAAGACTGTAGAGAGTCGAATTACGTAGTGATCTACCCATTCTACCACCCTGCAATTACTTGATAATCATTTACTCTGATTTGATTATTGGGGCATGCAGCCATGGCCGAACTCTAGGTTTGAATGGAAGAAATATTCTGCTTGTGGCCACAGCCTGAAGTGCTGTACTGAATGACAACAAACCTGAGCGAGGAGCATCAGCAAGGACCTGAAAGCATAGTTTTGCAAATCTGTTTTGTGTTTTATTTTTCCAAAGTTTCCAAAGGTAAGCACAAACAATAGCGACATAAGTTTGGGTCCATGGACAATGGGCCTGGCCCTTGGCAAGGACAAATGCCTACTTTGAGTTACTTATTGGGGCATGTGACATGGCTGAAGCTCCAGGTTGATATGGGAGAAAAGAATTCTGATTGCGGCTGCAGTCGGGAATGCTGGACGGGATTGCAGCAAACTTGCATGAGGAGCATCAGCAAGGACCTGAAAGGATGCTTTTGGAAATCTGTCCTATGTTTTTACCTTTTTGGAATGGTCAAAACGTAAGTACAAAAAATAGTGATATAACTTTTCTGCCATGGGCAGAGTGTCTGGTCTTCGGCAAGGACAAATGTCCACTCTGATTTGCCTATGCTCTGCTGATAAAGACTCACTTAAGTATCCATTGCAAAAAATATGTTTATTAAAGGAGGTTTATAGTTCTTTCAAATATGTTAAAGAGGAATTAATAACATATACAGTGATGTAACATTATGAAACATTTTCACTTATAAAAATCTATTGAATTGACAGAAAATACTCTGTTAAACTGGCCTTACGGTTAAGATGTACCCCAAACTCGGGGTTCTTGTGCCCCAGCAGTTAGCTAGTGGTCTCCCATCTTGGGATCTTTAGGCACTTCCCTCCTGGGCTCCCATGAGCACCTGTCCATCCGTACAGCCCCTTTTATGTATGCACTTGTGTCACTGCACAGTGCATATTTGCATTTATAGAAGCACTTTATACAATTCTTTGCTATTTGCATGGGAAATGTAGATGCAAAAGATTTGTAGAACACTGTTAAGTGGCAGTTGGTACGTGGACATTTAATATGTTGATAGGCTATAAGTACAGATTTTTTTAAGTGATTGGTGGATATATGCATCAATGGTTTAAAGCAGGTAATGAGGGAGTATTACAAACATAACAGTAAAAAGAGTACAATGGCTGTTTTGTGTGATGGTGTGCATGCGCAATCCAGGTTTTCTAATACGCATGGACTAGACAGGGAAATGCAGAGACTGTGCATAGTTGTAAACGGCAATGAATTATGGTGTTTATTGTATACTAGAGAGAATAATTGCGGACAGAAATTTGTTTCTGTGCTTTTTTCTTTTTCTCTAGCATGTCCATTATTTCCATTAGCATAGCAGAAAATGCTAACGGGAATGTTGGAGAATCTTATTGAATCTAACTACTTTACTGAAAAATGTAAAGTAGATGGAGTATATAAGCTCATTTTTATAGTTCAATTTTTTAACATTTAAACAAAATGTGTAGTAGAGGCCATAACGTAAGGTGGGTAGGGAAATGAGAGAAGGGGCACCAACCACACATATGAAGGGGCAGGTTAACAGGGGAAGATGTTGCACATGCGTAAGGTAGAGGGCAGTGTTTCTACAGCTTCAAAAGCACTTTGAAATTGCTCCCCCCCTGCAGAGGGGTGTTGCAGTATATACAGAGTATTGTTCTTTTCGAAAGATATGGATCAACAGCCTCTTTTATCGCTTGCAAAGTAAGTGGTGGGATTTTGTGTCCCACAGAAGTAGGCTGTGTGGTTACAGCATTGGTTGAGGAAGACAGCCTACTACGTCCTATGAAAGGAACAACCTTTCTGAGAGCATTGCAGTGGTTGGATTTGGTGTTGCCCTGCATGGAGGAGTACCACCCAGGTTGTCCGCGACTGAGAACAACTTTGCACTCAGTGCATTTGACGTTGGTAGCCTTAGCTTTGTTACATTTCCAACAGTGGTAAAAAACTGGCAGATGCACGATTCTCTTTGGGTGTTAGAGGTAGGCACTTCTTGTACCTCATCTTCCTGGTCTTTTTGATTGTCTTTTGGAGTATTGCGCTTCTTTCGTTGTGTAGGTCCTCCAGCTGGTGGTGGCTCTTGAGGAGGAGGGATGGCAATAGCAGATGCCATTTTTAAGATAAATAGCAGCTTTTCTAATATTCTTCCAAGTATGTGCTGTGTGCTAGATTGTTAATGTATAATGAGTAAGAATAGGTGTAGGAGCTGCACAATGGTAAATTGTGAGCTTTAAAGTTTCTAGATGAGCAGAAAATGCAGTTCCAAACTGTTTGCGCAGCACGGACCTGTTCGCGGACAAGTCATCATGCCACGCACGAGCGTGTTGTCATGTGACTGTCTAAAAGCCTGTGATGTCGTCAGATGTTCGTGAACGTCGGGGAACACAAAAACAGTGATAAAAGTTGAAAAAAGTGTATAGAAGTGTTAAAAATTATGCCAGAAGGTAGCGAATGGCTGAGTTGTCTGGGACATAAAATATTCTTCATACTGATCATCCTGAAAAATATCCCAGAGGGATCAGTTATTTTAAGTGCAGGAGAGGTAGAGCGGAAAACAGGACCCTGAAGTTGAGGGAACTTGTAGGGCCTAGGGTCCTCATCTAAGGAAGACATTCTCTTATGAGTACTACTATCAAAACGGTATGAGAAATTAATGAACTCAGACACCTTTTCCATACATTCCTCAAAACTTGCCCTAATCCTGTACCCTGTGGTTGGAGTTTCAGGAAGTGGGAAAGCCAATTCCTCTTGAACAGGGCCTTTCTGATGCTGTAGGGACTGTGACAGTGGGGAAGGGGCTGGACATAACCCTAAGGTAAAACGTGAGTTGCCTGGGGGCCAGAACCATGGGAATCTGACTGTGGAAGTGTCTTGGGAAACTTATCTCTTAATTTAGGGTGAGTTTTACCTTAGGGACGCACGTATCGATGTGTCTTTCAATGTGTCCGAAACAGCTGCCAAAGATTTGGGGGGGTGGGTGGGGTTTAGTGGGTGTATCCTGTATAGTTGAAGACATTGAACCATGCGCTAAATAAGGAGGTGCAGGGGGTCAAGAACTGGAAGGTACAACAGGTTTCGCAGAGGGTTTTCGGCAGGCCTACCAAGCGGTTGTGTGCCTAGTCTTTGGTGGTGTGAGCATGTGTGTCCTTGCGGCCAGTGGGTGGTCTCCCTGTAGCATTGCCTAGTGGGGTGGGAGATGGGCACGCAGGAGTCCGTGAACTCTGCAACAATGTTTTCGGCCTCCGAACTGGAGCCGTGGCTGGTTGAGGGCTCCTCATCCGATGCAACATCACAGTTGGGGGACTGGGATTCAGCCTGCATGGCGTAAGCGCCCACCGATTTGTGCGTCTTTCTTTGTGTTAGGTTTAAAGAGTCAACAGGCCTTGCAACGCCGCTCATCATGGTCACGAGGTAAGCAGTTACTACACTCTTATGAGTGTCCCGCCAAGGAAACTTCCTATTACAGGAAGAGCCAAATTTAATTGGAGCTCTCTCCATTATTAAGTAAAGAAATAGCAGACAGACAAGAAAGGCATTCTCTGAAGAGTAATGCCGAGAATTAAGGCCCCATGCGCCCTACTATGAAAGGCCAAAGCCTGATGGCGAAGGCCGCCACCAGTCGCCGGGAATCCAGTTGCAGAAATCTTCAGACGGAAAACAGGAAAAGGCTGTCGAGTCAAATCGTTGAAAGGGTGCGAAGACGCAATCATATTTAGCAATACATCTAGTTATCACGAGCACTGAATAAATGCTACCGACCAGTATGGCGGAAAAAAACAATCTGGGACACATGAGGGATCATGGGTGCACTACACATTACAGTAGGGATATTGTTACAGTCCGGCCCTCTTAGAAAAAAGATGCAATACTCTGCGATTACCACTAGATGTTGGACTATATGCACAGCATGTGATTTTAAGCAGATTCACAAGCATCAGAAATATATATATATATAAAGAAATCACTGCAGTATTCGAGAGTGAAGGTGCTGAAGACAACTTGCCCTCTGTGCTAATGTAGTCCACACGGGGACCAAGCACTGTAGTCCACATCCATTGTAGCCCAACACTGCTACAGCCTTGTGAATCCTTAGCGATGTAACCCCCCGGATTCTTTAACCCCACCATCCCCTGAAACTCTGAGGTACAAGAGCCCCCATGAACATCAAGGACTGCAATCTCCATTCCAGTGGTTACGGACCCAATCACTTGTAGGCACATGTCATTCTGGCCACCACCGTCTCCCAAGCATTGGAAAACCTCAGGTGCTTAGATGCCATTCCAGAGCCCCCCCAACAAGTGCCATATACTGTGGCCTGCAGCCACAAGGCAGCTTTGTTTCCCGCGATTGGACACTAAAGCCCCTGACCTGGTGCTACAGCCCCCTACTACTGTGGCTTCCTGGTAACACTGCTCCCATGAAAATCAAGCACGATAGCCTCTCCTTGCCTCTGCACTCCAACCCAGTGGAAGGTTGCAGGTTCAAACCCCTCCAAGGTCAACTCAGTCATTAGACTAAAGAACATAATTTAAGATCATTTTTGAAACACTACAAACATTAACATTTTTGGTCAGACCTTTACGTAGGTCCATTAAGATTGTGCCATTGGCATTTTAAATTATCTATCACTTTACTCTTCTCTTTTTCTTCTGCTTTTGATAAATCATCCTTGTTCAGACATAGGTAGCCTAGTTTTCCCATCTCTACCATTTTCTTCAATCATCTCCCGCAGGCGTGTTGCATAATGGCACAGAGGTGAGGTGAGTGGTCTGTGGATGCTGGTTGGAATACGGCCTGTCACAACGTAGATGCAGTCTCCCCACCATTTTTATTCTGGAGAAGGAGCCTGCATCAGCTTGTATTAAAAAAAGCATTTCCCCGCTTGGAGTGGTGAGGTGAGTGGTTTTGTGGCGGCTCTGTGCAATACGACAACCGGCTTTCCATCTACCGACTGAAAACTGTATATTTCTCGACTAAAACAATTGCAACTTGCAGAGTTGTCGGTGTATGGCCCGCCAAGAATTCAATCTTACAAAGATGCGAGGGATGAAATCTACTCTACCTCATACATACGTTTTGAGGAGCTGCTCTAACGGCAGCACCCTTTAACATGTAGACAGCTGGCTGGCAAGCGTGTACTGAAGCAAAGCTATATAACTAGAGCAAACCTATCATGAAGGGAAAGGGTGAGCTTCCCCGTCCCCTGTGTGCTCATGTATCAAGGTTAAGGACAAATACACCAACGGACGAACAGAAGATCACACTTTTTCTCACCTACCAATCAGTTGAAATCCCAGCAATTGTCAATATGTGCCAACACAAATGCGTTTGTGATTCAGGAATCGCCTTATCAACCAATGCAATTTAGAACAATAATTCAGCCCTGGATATGTGTTTAGATTGCGTAGGAAGTCCTTGGGAGAAGGATCACAACAAAGTATTGATTTTATTGGCGTAATTGCCACTAACCTGTCAGCCGGCCCAGATGTGACTGGGATAACCGCAGGGGCTGACAGTACCATGGAAAGTATGACCTTAACTACCTAGGAGTGTTTGCATGAACAGCTGCTGAAAGCACACAAGATGACTATCTCTCCTAATTTAAGCTCTACCACTATTACTAGTGAGCAGAACGAGCTTAAGCGAGTTTTAGCGTTGGTTGTAGATGTTATTTTGGCTAATAGCACCAGTTCTTCTATAACGACCTCATCGACTAATCAGTAACTAATGGTAACAGAGGCAGTACAAATAGAAGACAATAGCATGCTTGATACACCATTGACGATTTCGACATCCACGCCGCAGCTGGAAGTGTCAAGGCTTCACGGGCAGAGGCAATTTTTATACTACAGCTAAAGCAACCTGCGTTAATTATGCAACATCAACCAACCAAAAATAAAACTACTTTAACAAATAAGAGACTGACTCACAGAAACCAGATGTGAAAAGAAGGAAGTACTCTTAATACCTACTCCTCTGCCGATTACATGTCCACCAACGACCATTTTGGAGAGAGAGAGTTCCAATGGCAAGTCAAAATCATATCAGAATGCTGAGAAGAGCCGGAGCCAGCGTAATGCAAACACAAGTGATAAACAGGACTCGCACATATCAGGAACATTAGACAAGTGGCTGCAATTCCCAGAATCTGCAGATCCAAATCCGCTACAGTTGAAAATACAGGGGCTGTTAAGGGCGGATATAACATTAAAAAATATGGAAAAACAGCAGACCAACCGAACAGCACATGCATCTTCTATTCAACCTTTCAAGCCACCTAAATTACTGCTGTAATTACAATCTTTTTGTCAGCTGGGACAGCCATCTATTCCAGCACAGGGGGTATCTTTCGTGCACCCCCAATGGTACCTCAAGGATCGGGTGGGTCAGTACTTACCAAACCACCCAGCACAAGCTTACAATATGGCAACGATGCCTTTGGCACAGTCCACCACGCCACTTCAGCCATACGCTCAGCCACACCAAGTTATAGGAGGGATTCATCCGAGGGTACCCCTGGGAATCCAATATATGTATAATAATATGGACATGGCAGCCAGAGATCATCTTATTCATGGACCCTATCCATACCCATCAGTACCGGTGAATCAAACTACAATGACAAGCTTTAATAATGGAGGCTAAATGGTTTAGTATGGAAGGTAATCCCTCCAACTGTATGTTGATCGCCATAACTAAATTTCCATCTGCTAACGTCAATACGCTCATTGTTAACATTTATCATCCTCCGGATGGACATATGACTGGTTATTTAACGGAGAGTATCAACAGCACCATAGAGAAATGCTATAACGTATACCCTGGGGTAAAGATTTGGTGGGAGGGGATTTTAATGCGCAGTGCTTAACATGTTGGGATTTACAGCGGTTGGAGGGTGACCCATCCTTATGTAAAACATTTCTGCAGCAGCTTGCCAATATGCATATGAATTCATAAAATACCTGGGGAAGGCCGGGTTGATTTGCTTCGTTATCACTTTAGAGCCCCTTAAGCCCCATGAGGAGACCTCTTTAATTGACCTCATTATGAGGCAGGTGACTCCTCTTCAAGTTTAAATTTCACATTTGCCACTAATACCTTTCGTCGTCTGTTAAGCAACTATGAGATCAATCATACCATGTTAAGTGATCATGCAATGTTGAAGTCCATTTTTTATATCAACCTACAGACAAGGTATAGGTCAACATTGAGTAGGGCTGAGATATGCACAAGGTAATCGTATTAGATGGACGGAGGCCAACATCCGGAAAAGTACATTGAGCAGTTGGGTTAGAAGCCATATGATTTGTATTTCAACTCCAATGGGCAACTACGATACTTGCTGCAGATAGTATGGCCACCCATTCATAGGCCAAAGCATGTCTTCCATCAGAATGGAACTAGGCACAAGATATTTGACATAGGGATCTATGATAAAAAGAAGGGCCTAAGATGCAAGATTGCCAACATCAGACATATTAAAACTATCTCATTAATTACGCAAAAATCTGAAATGGCAACCGTGAGAATAAGATACAATAATTGGCTGGGGCAATACAGGGGCAATACAAAAGCAGTGCTTAAACAGCCAATTGGAAATTCATTTTCAAGCTTAAGACTAATGAATCCCGCAAATGTTGGTGTCTGTTTTGAACCTTCATGGACTGTAAAGTCCCCAAAAGAATTGTGTGGGATCACTGAACAATGGTGGACTCAATTTATAAACAGACACATTGGGATAATAACTCATGCAGCTGCATGGATTTTGACTCAATCCAAGAAGTTGATCTTTTAATGGACAGGATGAGCAGCACTAATATTACTGCCATCCTTATGGGGTTGAAACCGTCCCGAGCTCCAGAACCAGACGGGTTACCCAATGCCCTATTAAAAGGGAGTCCACAGTTCTGGGCTGAGGTCCTTCACATTAAGTTTATGGAAATACTGGATAGCGGCACCATTTTAGATAATTGACTATCATCAATTTTAATTCCGGTACAAAAAAAAGGGTCATACAATGACCTACTGAATTACCATTTGCTTGCTATGTTAGATTCTAGCAGAGCTTGTCACAATATTATTAAAACTACTTGAAGAATGGGCTGGAAATTCATACCCCCTTCAGCCACAGCAGCAACTTGGCTTTAGGAGAGGATGCTCTACAGTATTAGTTATTTTGGCTATGCAGCTACTATCGGCTGATGTTTGCAATGGAACAGATGGGGCTCTGTTTTTTCGACTATCCAGCAGCTTTTGATTTGGTGGTTCGATGTCATCTTTGGAATAAACTAGCTGCCTGGCATATAGATCCGCAGTTACTTTACTTCATACGACTTCTGTACACTGACACATTGGTGTTAGTCTGTCTATCTCAGGAAGGAACCACCACTGCACCGGTAGTCACCAACCGGGGATTAAAAGCATGGGTGCGTTTTAGCCCCCCTGCTATTTAAATTTTATCTGGCGGATATGGGAATAACCCTGGTTCAATGTCGTAACCATCCTCCTCGCCTGGCGGGCCGTCCCATTTCCTGGATAAGTTACACGGATGACACCAATACTTAATCGCACGCCGTTGGGCTTACAACATTATTTAGACGCCCTTGCGCAGTATGCAAAAGACAATACAATTAAAATGAATCCCCAGAAGACTAGGATTCTTCAATTGCAACGCAAGGGAAAAAAGCCTGTGAATTATAACTGGTGGTTAGACAGGATTAAATTGAACCAAATAAGACATATTTGGGATGCCCATTCCCTGGCATACCATTTGCAACAACAGTTGGGATCCATGTGACCACTAAGGTACTGCGTGAGTGGCGGTCCTGAAAGATTTTCTCAGAACTACGGGAGGTAATCAACAGAAGGCCTCCTCAAGGTATACACCAAATCGGCTATTCCTATTTTGGTTAATCTGGCCCGGGTGTTCGTGCTAATCGGTTACATAAAATTGAAGGAAAACATCTGAGGTCAATGCTGGGATTACCTATCTCGGTCTCAGTTGAGGCATTAAGAATGGAGTTGGGCTTGACCTAGCTTGCTATTCTTTGGAAGTTGAGATGCACTTAATTATTCATGAGGATTCTTGCAGCAATGTATGGTGATACCTCAAATACATTATTTGTGTCACTTGAGGCTCATAGTAAGTTCGGACCTGGTAATTTGGCGAATCAGAGCCTGACAAAAATGTTACTTAATCACTTAAATGTTACTGGCCTCCAAACTGAGGACATGTCTGAGACTGGTGTCTTCCTGTTTGAGCTAAGTAAAAGATCATTGCTACAAGACCGGGAAAATGACCATTGACGCACTAACCCTGCGTTAGCGATACCTTGAGTTCGTAAAGCAGGGCTTCGCTTGGTGTAAACCACTTACTTACCTTATGAAATACTGTAGCCTACCTTTGAGGCGTTTCATTTTATATTTGCGACTTAACATACTGCCAGTACGTGATTTTATAGGGGCCTGGGTAAAGGAACCTAAAGAACAGAGGCTATGTCGTATTTGTGAGATTATGATTGAGTCCTGCAGACACATCCTGGCGGGGTGTCCTGGTTTAAAAAAATTCAACGACAAGGGATATGATTTTTTTATTGCAAAGTTGGGGGGGGTTATGAATTGGATCAGTTCTGGTCCATGATCTACTCCGCAGAGCCCCTGACTACGGTTGCCGCTGCCCATCATTTCATCTTAAGATGTTATAATTTCCTGTAAATCTATATAAGCAAACTTCGGTCAACAAAATATGCATGCAAAGCAAAGTACATTTTAAGGTGTAGTCTTTATAGAGTATGCATGTAATGTAAAGTACTGTTGAACATGTAATTGCTGAGCCCTCAACTGAATTCAGTTGCTCTAGGGATGACATGCATTACTTACCGTAAAAGCATTTCTGATGACTGTATCTGCTTAGATTCACATGCTGTGCATATGGTCTGACATCCAGTGGTAACCTTGGAGTATTGCATCTTGTCTTTCGGGGGACCGAAAGGGGACGTCGGCATAGGCATGTCTGAAACACTATCCCTATCGTGATGTGTGTAGTACCCAAAATCCCTCATGCGCCGAGGTCCCTCCGATTGTATTTTTTCTGCCATGAGGGAGCCCAAGGCTATAGTGAGTGAGTACATGAAGAGAGAAAGTAGTAAGAAGTCTATGTTCTTTCCACCCAGAGCGGGGAGGCAGGGAGGGAGCATGTGAATCTAAGTAGATACAATCACCAGAAGAACAAGTTAATTTCTTACCTGATAACGTTCTTTCGATGGGATGGTCCGACGACGTATTCCATATCTAGGACATGTAATCACCACAGCTGTGCTGCTTCGACGTCCGGCGTCATCCGATGTGATAAGTAGGACGCACGACGCCCGTAGCCTCAGAGTTAGTTTTTTCCCTCAGAACGTGTGACATAGTCAACTGCCAGTCAGACACAAAGCCTTGCGGAACGTAAGCTGCAATCGCAAAAGAAATTCTGCAGCGGGGAAGGCAGGGCGGGAGCGATATGGAATACGTCGTCGGACCATCCCATCGAAAGAACGTTACCAGGTAAGAAAGTAACTTGTTCTTCGAGGGGATTGGGTCCTCCGACGTATTCCATATCTATGACAGACTCCCAAAGCAGTACCAGAGCAAGGAGGAGGGAAAGAATTTAGAATCAAAATTTAGAATAGCCAATCAAATAGCAGAGCAAAGGACCGCCTTGCCAAAGGCCAGATCCTGTGCTCGGATGGAATCAAGGGAATAGTGACGTACAAATGTATGTACTGAAGCCCAGGTGGCTGCATCACAGATGTTGCGAATAGGAACACCCCTCTGCAGGGCAGTAGATGCAGCCATACCCCTGGCAGAATGGGCCCGCAAGCCAGCCGGTGGGTCCTTACCAGCCAAGCGGTAGCACTCCGAGATGGCCAAAATAATCCAGCGAGACAAAGTCTGTTTCGTCACAGCTTGCCCTAAACGCTTTCCAGCGTAACCAATAAAGAGTTGATCGTCCACTCTGACCCGGGACATGCGTGAAACATAAAAGCTTAAAGCTCTCCTAGGATCAAGCCTATGGAGCCTCTGCTCTTCCTTACCAGGATGCGGAGGAGGATAGAATGCCGGAAGAACAACCTTCTGGGCCAAATGAAATTCCGTCACTACCTTCGGAAGAAAAGAAGGACGAACTCTAAGGACAACCCTGTCCTTGTGAAATACAGCGAAGGGTGGCTTAACTGAAAGTGCCTGTAACTCACTCACTCTGCGAGCTGAAGTAACCGCAACTAAAAACACAGTTTTCAGAGTTAACAGCCTCAAAGGGCAAGAATGTAAAGGCTCAAACGGAGCACCCATAAGAAACTTAAGAACAAGGTTTAAATCCCAACCGAGCACCAGGAAAGGTGACAGAGGGAACACATTAGTGAGCCGTTTCAGAAACTGTGAAATTAAAGGGATTTTAAAGTAAGAACACTCTTCAGACGAGCGCTTAAAGATGGACAGCGCCGCCAGGTAACCTTTAATGGTACCCACTTGCAAGCCCCTGTGGGCCAAAGAAAGTAAAAAGGACAGAACCATGGGGATGTCACATGCAAAGGGATCCACATTCTGAACTCGGCACCAGTCGCAGAACTTACGCCAACGGCAACGGTACAGAGACTTTATTGCTGGCCTTCGGGCCGAAAGCAACACCTCCATCACGTCTTCAGGGAGGTCCCAATCCATGTACCTCAACCTTTCAGAAGCCAAGCGTGAAGGTTGAGGGATCTGACCTCTGGATGGAGAACCTGACCCCCCTCCCGTGAGAGCAGATCGTCTCGGTAGGGAAGACGACGCAGAGGGCAGATGGACAAGTCGAGAAGGTCCGGGTACCACGTCCTCCGAGCCCACGCCGGAGCAATGAGGATCATCCGGGAACCGAACTTCCGTAACCTCCGCAGCACTTGCGGGATGACGGGGACTGGAGGAAACGCGTACAGCAGCGGGAACGACCACTCCACCACGAACGCGTCTCCCAAGGCTCCTTTTGGAGGAAATTCCCGCAAGCAAAACCTTTCGCACTTCCGGTTGACACTGGAGGCGAAGAGATCCACTTGAGGGGTCCCCCAAAGGGCGAAGATCTCCAGGAGAATCTCCTGAGCCAACTCCCACTCGTGAGAGATCGTGCTCTGCCTGCTCAGAGCGTCCGCCGTCACGTTTTCGTCTCCGGCCAGATGAACTGCCGAGATCGAAACTTCCTGCTGGATGGCCCAGAACTCGAGCTGCATCGCCTCCCTGCACAGAGGAAGTGATCCTGCCCCCCCTTTTTGTTGAGGTAGTGCATGGCCACTGTGTTGTCCGTCAGGATCAGGACACTCTTTCCTCGCACAGTCGGCCCTCAGCTCCAACAGATTGATATGGAGTCTGGACTCCGACGGAGACCAACGACCGCTGACTGTCAGCCCGTTGGCATGAGCTCCCCAACCCGTGAGGGATGCATCCGTCACGATCGTCACCTCCGGCCAGGGAAGCCAAAAAGGAGCCCCCTTCATCAAGTTGCCATCGACGGCCCACCACAGAAGGTCCCGGGCGACCGAGGGTGGCACCTGAACCGGGTCCGACATCCTGCCGGAGGACTGCGACCATTGCGTCTTGAGCGCCCACTGCAAAGATCTCATCCGCAGGCGAGCCTCTGGCACCAGAAGAATACAGGATGCCATGAGGCCGAGCAGCCTCAAGAACTCGAACGCTGGGAGAGTCTGGGCATGCTGAAACTTGTGCACCATCTGCTGAATGTGAAGAGCCCTCACCTGGGGAGGAAAACACTGCCCCAGGGAAGTGTTGAGCATTGCTCCGATGTACTGGAGCCGCTGTGTTGGCGTCAAATGGGACTTCTTTAAATTGAGGGAGAAGCCCAGCCTGTGAAGGGAGTGGCAGGTGACGGACAGATGATCCAGGACTTGCTTGGGAGAGCTCCCCCTGATCAACCAATCGTCCAGGTAGGGGTAGACGTGAATCCCCCCTTGCCTGAGATGCGCTGCCACCACCACAAGCTTGGTGAAACCCCTCGGGACGGAGGTCAATCCGAACGGCAGGACCCGAAACTGAAAGTGCGAGTCGCCAACCGCGAACCTCAGGTACTTCTTGTGCTTGGGATGGATCGGTACATGGAAGTAAGCATCCTTGAGGTCGAGTGACACCAACCAGTCCTGAAGCTGAAGGGCCTGGAGGACTTGAGAGAGAGTAACCATCTTGAGCTTGTCCTTCCTGAGGAGTTTGTTCAAACCGCGCAAGTCCATGATGGGTCTCAATCCCCCGTCTTTCTTCGAAATCAAAAAATAAGGGCAATACCATCTCATGTTCCTCTCCGCTACAGGCACCAGTTCTATGGCGCCTTTCTCCAGCAGGGCTTGAATTTCCTGCGCAAGGAGCGGATCCAGACTCTGCAAAGAGAGGTTCCCCGGTGGATTGTCACGAGGCCTGTGCCGAAAGGGAAGACAGTAGCCATGGGTTATGATCTCCAGAACCCACACATCTGAAGTAATGGCTTGCCACTCTACAAGATGCTGCGCCAGCCTTCCCCCAACCGGCGAACCATGGGACATGGCCTCATGACTGAGTGGGAGCGGCCGCAGCGTTACCTGAGGGCAAAGAGGCAACTGCCCGAGCGGCCTTGGCACCACGGGTACCCTGTCTTCCACCTCTGGTACCCCTGCGTTGGCCTCTTTGACTGCCAGCTCCTCTCACTTTACTGAAGGACGAGTAATAGCGAAAGGAACCACCCCTCCACTGCTGTCCCCTAGGACGAAAAGGCGGAGGTTGGCGAACTGCAGCGCCCAACGACTTCGCTGCAGCTTTCGAGGTCTGCAACCTCTCAAGGCTCTCGTCAGCCTTGCTGCCAAAAAGGTGTTCACCGTCAAAGGGCATGTTGAGGAGCCGAGACTGCACATCAGGAGCAAACCCCGACTTCTGCAACCACGCAAACCTGCGTATCACGGTGCTCGCCGCCATGGACCTACTGACGCATTCAGCTAAATCCAAACCCGACTGAACGGACTCACACATGGCATCCTTACCATCCTGGACCATAGCAAGGAAACCATCCCGTTCGTCCCCTTCAGGAACATGTTCAGCCGCTAACGCAACACAGTTCCACAGAGTGTGTGTGAAACGAGACAAGGCACAAATGGAGTTGGCCGCCTGAAGCGCCATACCACCAGAAGAAAACACTTTCCTCGCCCAGCCATCAAAACGTTTGTCGTCCCTATCAGGAGGGATGGTAGGGTACGACGCCTGCTTTGCCGGGGCCGTGGCCGCCTGCACCACCAAACTCTCCGGAGTAGGGTGCCTGGTCAAGTAGCAGGGGTCGCTACTGGCTGGACGGTATTTTCGCGACAAGGATCTGCCCACCGCCGGGAGACTCTCCGGAGCAGTTCAAGCCGCCGCCACCCTTCTCTGTAAAGCCATATGGAACGGCAGTACCGGATCAGATGGGGGACCAACATCAAGGATGTCTGTCAGATCATCCTGCACAAACTCCTCTGGGGGAGCAGACCATCCCAAGTACTCAGAAACCCTAGCCATAAGGCGCCGGTATGAGGAATCGGCATGAGAGCCAGGCTCAGGCCTACAAAACTCAACCTCCGGAGAGGTGTCCAGTCCACTGGCATCATGCAGTGACTGTCTCAAATCGTCAAACTGACTATGGCCCGAGACAATTTCATCTGGAACCTGACTAGGAATCAGGCCATCAGAATCCTCATCCGCCTCTGAAATATAGTCCAGGTGGCGAAAAGAAGGCACCCGAGAGTGCTTGCTCTTAACCAGAGCCTTCCTAGGGGGTTCTCCCGTGCCACGGGGTACCTCCGACACGAAAGGCGTTGATGGCGTCGAGCGAATCGGCGCCGGCGTCGAGAGAACCGGCATCGGTGCCGAGAGGATCAGCGTCGAGGAAATCGGCGTCGATGTCAGATGCAGCGCCTCCAGCAATGGCGGCGTCGACACAGCCCTCGAAGCCGGAGCCCCGAGCGTGTCCCTCGACAACCTGAGCGTCGACGGCTTCGATGACTTCCTCGGAGCCAGAGCCTCGAGAAAGCCTGTCGACGCCCTCGACGCCACAGACGTCAATGTCTTCCTCGAAGACCTCACAGGTGCACGCGGTCTCGAACGCGTCGAGGACCGGGACCTGGAACGGGTACGTCGAGAACGAGTCTCCTTGTCCGAACGGGACCTCTCCCGTGACTCGTGCCGACCACTCTTGCGAGCGGTGTCTCTCGACCTCTCACGACCGACCCCACTCGGGGGCGCGGACGGCATAGTACCCTGCGACTCAAGAATCGCCAGCATTTTCTTCCCGAAGGAAGCCCATTCCTCCGGCATCGCACGGCTGGTGGGGTAAGCGACGTGCCGGGCAGAGTCCTCCAAAGAGGACCTGGAAGACGACCGGTGTCGGCACTTCCGAGAATGCCTCGAAGAGGCTGAGGAGTGGCGAGACCGACTCCTAGAAGGAGACCCACGAGACTTCCGACGATGACGTGGAGAGTCACCCCTCGAATCATCCGTCGAAAGCCCCGCAGACTTCGACTTCCTGGGCTTGGACACCCGACCTACCGACAACTTCTTCTTACGTTCGCGTAAGGCTTTGGACGTGAGCGACTGGCAGTCGATACAGTCATCCGTGTCGTGGGCCTCCCCGAGGCACCAGAGGCAGGCGTCGTGCGAGTCCGTCACCGACATCTTGGACCCACACTTCCCGCACTTCTTGAAACCCGGACGCGGGGTCGAAGACGAAGTAGAAGACATCTTCACACGAAGGATTTTCACAAAACGAACAGGTTCGAGGAACCGAGAAGAACAGAACTTTAAAGAGTCGAGGCGGGAACCGAGAATCACGAAGCAACACGTTCGCGGAAAAAACGGAACTGAGGCTACGGGCGTCGTGCGTCCTACTTATCACATCGGATGACGTCGGACGTCGGAGGAGGTCCTCGACGACGGCGCATCGACGTCATCGACGCAGGACGCAGACGGCGAAAAAAGTTTCCGAAGCAGCAGAGCTGTGGTGATTACATGTCATAGATATGGAATACGTCGGAGGACCCAATCCCCTCGAAATGCTTTTACGGTAAGTAATGCATGTCTTCTGACGCCTGTTAATCTGCTTAGAATCACATGCTGTGCATAGACTAGCGAGCAGTACCCGGAGTTTGAGGTGGGTTGTGAGAAGGAACAGTAGAAAAAAGATTTCTTAGTACTGCTTGTCCCACCTGAGAATCAGACCTAGAATGAGTGTCTATGCAATAGCGTTTTGTAAAGGTGTGTACAGAACTCCAGGTTGGCGCTTTGCAAATGGACTCTAGGGGAACATTTGCAATGAATGCTATGGATGCCCCAGTGCCCCGAGTAGAATGTGCTCTAGGCTTGAAGGGCAGTTCTCCCTTTGCAAGAGTGTAACATAGAGTGATGCATTTGACAATCCACCTTGATATTGCTCATTTAGAGACAGGGTCCCCTTCTCTACCAGCTGCCACTGAAACAAAGAATTGTTTAGTTTTCCTCAGTGGTTTAGTTCTATCCATGTAGAACATGACTGCCCTGTGCACATCTAGTGTGTGAAGGCTTCTTTCGGCCATGTTAGTAGGTCTCTGGAAAAACGTGGGTAGTTCGATTGACTGGTTCACATGGAACTTCGAAATAAATTTCGGCGCAAATCTGAGATGTGTGCACAGAACTACCTTATCTTTGTGGACTGTAACAAAGGGGTCCAAAACCGAGAGGGCCTGTAGTTCGCTAACTCTTCTGATAGAAGTGATAGCTACCAGAAAGGCTGTCTTGTAGGTCAGGTCTTTCAGACTAGCTTTATGCATAGGCTCAAAAGGGGGTCCCATGAGCCTATTTAAAACCACATTTAGGTCCCACCCAGGGGCTGGGTGAGTGATGGGGGGATACATTCTTTTAACCCCTTCCATAAAGGCTTTAATCACAGGTATTTTCCACCACAACGTCTGCTGTGACGTGATGTAAGCGGACAACGCTGCTAGGTGAACCTTTAAGGAATTGAAGACTAACCCAGAGTCCAACAGATGGGTTAGATATAACACAATGTGTGAAGGTGAGCAATCGGTGGGATTGACGCCTTTGGAACTGCACCAGATGACAAAACGTTTCCATTTGCTGGCATAGCAATAACATGTGTTAGGCTTTCTTGCCTCCCTCAGTATGTCCATGCATCTTTGAGGGAGTTGCAGATGTCCAAACTCTATGACCTCAGGAGCCAGGCTGCTAAGTTCAAAGTTTGTGGGCATGGGTGCAGAGTCTCCCCCCTGTCCTGAGACAACATGTTGTACGGGCAGGGCAGCTTGCCTGGTGGGGAGAGGGACATTTCCATCAGGTGTGCGAATCAAGGTTGGCGGGCCCACATGGGAGCCACCAGAATCATGGTGACTGGTTCCTGGTGCATCTTGTGTACTATCTTGTTCAGAAGGGGAGACGGGGGGGAAGATGGAGAAGCGTAGACACATTTCCCCGACCAAGTTATCCAGAGACCGTTCCCTTTGGATCGGTTCTGGGGGTACCTGGAGGCTTAATCTTGGCATTGGGCGTTCTCCTGAGTAGCGAACAGGTCGATCTCTGGAAACCCCCATTCTGCGAAGACGTTGGATACAATGTCTTCGTGCAGTCGCCATTCATACTCTTCTGGCAGAGGAAAATCTCTGCGGAGTACGTCTGCCAGAAGACTGAGTTCCCCTGAAACATGTTGGGATATCAGGAACATCTTGTGTTTGAGAGCCCATATCCAGATGTTCTGGGACAGCTTGGATAGCCCTGGAGAGTGAGTGCCCCCCTGTTTGTTCAGGTAATACATTGCTGTTGTGCTGTCGGTTAAGACCAGCGCGGTCTTCCCTTGCAGTTGCTCCTGAAAGGCTTTCAATGCTTTGACTACTAGTAGCTCCAGTAGGTTTATATGGTTGGACGCTACCTGAGGGGACCACACTCCGTGCGCTGTCTGTTGAAGCAGGTGAGCCCCCCCACCCCGTGAGAGATGCGTCTGTCGTGAGGGTGGCTTCCACTGCAGGGGTGATGAAGGTTTTCCCCTTCAAGAGGTTCTCCCTCGACCACCACTGCAGAGAGAGAACGAGGGCTGGCGAGACAACTAACAGATCTTCCCATTGTCCGCTGGCCTGACACCACTGGCTGTTGAGCCACTCTTGCATGGGACGGATGCACAGCCACGCGTGGGGAACCAAGTATATGCATGACGCCATCATTCCTAGCAAACGCATAGCTTTGGGTACCGTCACCTCTCGACTGGCTACATACTGAGGAAGCTGAGAGAGCATGTTCTGAACCCTCTCGCTGGAAGGGAAGACTAGACCGTCTTCCGTACGAATTAGTGCCCCCAGGAACTATATTAATTGGCTGGGGACTAAGCTGGATTTCTTTTCGTTGATAGAAAATCCCAGGCTGAACAGTAGGTCTACTGTTTTTTGGGTGTTCGAAAAACAAACGTCGAATGAGTCCCCCGTGATGAGCCAATCGTCGAGGTAAGGGTAAACTGGAACTGAAAGTCTGGGAAGGTGTGCCGCTGCCACTGCCACGACCTTGGTAAACACCCTTGGCGCCGAGGCTGTGCGGTAGGGGAGTACCTTGAACTGGTAGTGTTTGTCCTGAATCACAAACCTTAAGAATTTTCAGTGCGCTGGCAGCATTGAAATATGAAAGTATGTATCTTTCATATCCAATGTTGTCATGAAGTCCCCCTGTTTTAGCAATGGGATCACCTCTTGCAGTGTTACCATGCGAAACTTCTGGGGCTTTATGAACTTGTTCGCAGGACGCATGGTGAGATCCTTTTTGGGTACAAGGAAGTACACTGAATACCCTTGTTTACCTGAAGAATCGGTACGGCTTCTATGGCGTTCTTTCCCAGCAGCGCTTCCACCTCTTGGATCAGGATCTGTAGATGTTCCGATGAAAGGCGTCGATGTTTCGGCAGTCTGAACTGTGGAGGTCAGGCGAATTCATTTATGAACTTGTTCGCAGGACGCATGGTGAGATCCTTTTTGAGTACAAGGAAGTACACTGAATACCCTTGTTTACCTGAAGAATCAGTACGGCTTCTATGGCGCCCTTTCCCAGCAGCGCTTCCACCTCTTGGATCAGGATCTGCAGATGTTCCGATGAAAGGCGTCGATGTTTTGGCAGTCTGAACTGTGGAGGTCAGGCGAATTCCACGCAGTAACCGTGGGCGACCGTCTTTGAGACCCATGGGTCTGAAGTTATCCCCTCCCATGCCTTGAGGAAGGATGTTAATCGCCCCCCGACCGGGGAGACCTGGGAGGGGACCTGGACTTGGTGGTAATTTCTGACCCGAAGTTGACACTCCTCTGGAATTGGAGCCTCTGCCTCTATTCTTTCCGCACTTCTGACCCCTATGGGGTAGTAAGTGGGGCTTGCAGCAGGTTGACTTGAGTTGAAGTTGCCCGTGCCGAAGTTGTTTTGAGCGGCGCGGGCTTGTCCTTGAAAGGACCGCCGAGAATTACTGCCCGTCTGTGAAGAGGGTTTCTGGGAAATCTGGTGCAGCGACTTAATAGTCTTGTGCTCCTTCTTGGCTGTCTCCAACGCATCGTCTACCGCCTTCCCGAAGAGGTTGGCCTCTTCGATGGGTTTGTTGATAATTGATGCCTGGGTCTCAGGCCTGAAGCCCGACGCACGCAGCCACGCGTGCCTCTTTAGGAGAGTACCCTGTGCGAGAGACCTGCCTGCTGTCTCTGCGGTGTCCAGGGTATTCTTTACCACATTCTGATTGGCAAGTTTGCCCTCCGAGACAATGGCGAGAAGCTTGGCTCTGGTTAGTTCCGGAACCTCTTGAAGGCCTTCCTGGAGTAGGTTCCATTGGGCGTCGATGTAGCTTGCTAGTAAAGTTGTGTTATTGGCAATCCGGACGGTATAGGCCGCCGCCGACGTAACCCGTTTGCCTAAGGCATACAACCTTTTGGACTCCTTGTCTGGGGGTGACTCTCCCGTGGCAAGGGGAACCCCTGCTCTCTTGCGAGTGTTGGTCACCACCAGCGCGTCTGGGATTGCGTGTTCTTTGATATAAAGCGGGTCGGTGGGGGAGGGTCGGAAAAGTTTTTCGACCCCTGGGTTCACAGCCCTAGTCTGAGCGGGTTTGAGTGAGGAAGGGGCCAGCCGTCTCTTTACAGAGCTAAAGTGAGGGATAGACTGGCTTGCCGGAGGCTTTGCATTAATAATGTCCTCCGCCAAATCTTGTTCGGGCAAGGCTTCAAGCGTGGCAATTTTAAAGAATTCCACTGCTTTTTTCAACATGTTGTTGAAAGCCATTTGATCATCCACCGGGGAAGCTTGTCGAATCGGGGTGGATGGGGGGAGAGTCGAGGCAAACGATAGAGTTGTGATCGTCCTGCTGGGTGTCCTCCCAGTTGTCTGTTGCTCCTTGATCTTTCCCATAGTTGTCCAGAAAAGAAGACTCCTCTTCTTCTGTATAGATGTCTCTATACGTGTCCATCTGGACATCTTCTTGATAGTCAACTTGGTGTTGGACATCTTGTGTTTGAGGGTTAGTGTCTACCCGAGCTTTTTTTGGCAGAGGTTGATCAGAAGCCCTGAAAAACTGCTCCAGGCGATCCATACACCCCTCGAATTGCTCCGTGGTCCAAATGGACCTAGCTGAGTAGGAACCGTGTTCTCCGTCCTAAGGCGTTCAGAGGATGTCCTCAGGGTGCTTGAGAGGGTTACCTGGCTTTCTTCGTAAGAGTCTTCGGGATCGTCTTCCCAATCAGTGGAAAACTTTTCGGCGGATTGGCCCCGAACTGTGGGCGGAACCGGTACTAGGCCCACCGCTGTTGCAATCCTATTGATGCTCTTGCGGATAGTCACTGAATCTTCGGGAGACAACGCCTCCAATGATGTGCTGGCAGTGAAAAGGTCTTCCGCGGCTCCAGAAGGGCCAGCGTATGGCTTCTCGGGTAGAGGCCTACTCGTAGTTTTCGGGCCTGTACGGGCCTTGGAATCCGTCGAAGTTTCTTGTTCTGAAACTTCGGCGCGTGTAGTTTGGGGCTAACTGTGGGCGGAACCGGTACTAGGCCCACCGCTGTTGCAATCCTATTGATGCTCTTGCGGATAGTCACTGAATCTTCGGGAGACAACGCCTCCAATGATGTGCTGGCAGTGAAAAGGTCTTCCGCGGCTCCAGAAGGGCCAGCGTATGGCTTCTCGGGTAGAGGCCTACTCGTAGTTTTCGGGCCTGTACGGGCCTTGGAATCCGTCAAAGTTTCTTGTTCTGAAACTTTGGCGCGTGTAGTTTGGGGAGTAGCGCCCTTGTTATGTTTCTTATGCCCAGTCGTCATGCGCTGCTGCGGATGCGGGGAAGGCTTTGGATCAGACCGATCCGTGGGCGCCGCCGAAGTTTCCGGCGGACCCGTTGGCTCTTTCACCTTCTTCAACAAAGTCATCGAGGAAGGCGCTTGGGTTGTGTGCTTTGTGCGGTGCGATTGTACGCCCCTGTCATCGGGAGTGGTCCCTGTAGCAAGACTCGAGCCTGGAAGGGTCGGGGACGGGCGTGGCGGCCCTAGAATAGTCCGCCTCAAGGTCTCTACGTCCGCATTGGACGTTTGGTCATCCGATGTACCCCTGTCACTTTTGGCTGGTGACGCGGCAGGGGAGGGAGGCTCCACGCGTGACATTGCGTACGCGGCCCACCGCTTCAACCAGCGCTCCTTAAGGGTTTTAGGTATAAGGAAATTACATGTCGAACACCGCCTTTCGTCGTGCTCTAGGGGGAGAAAAGCGTTACACGACATGTGCTCGTCTTTCCACGGATAACTGACCCTACACACAGGGCAGAATCTAAATGGAGTCCTTTCCATAGCAGAAGGGAAGGGTGACCAGACCAAAAAGGAAAGCAGTGGAAAAGAGGAAAGACATAACAGTATGGCAAACCCCAAGCCCACTCTCCCTACTGTGTAGGCCGGCCAGAAGGCCCGACCACATGGAAGTCCGAACGCTGGATCTTAGGCACCGGAACCCACAGCCATATACGATTCCCCCGTAGACTTCGTCGAAGATGTTCTTGATGGGCGAAGTTACTTAACGGGGAATAACCGACAATTCGGTAAGATAAACAATGTTTCATGAAGAGCTCAGCTATAGGGCGACCAGTTATCTGGGCGGAAAGAAACAATCTGAGGGACTTCGGCGTGTGAGGGATTTTAGGTACTACACACATTACGATAGGGATAGTGTTTCAGAAACGCCTATGCCGACGTCCCCTTTCGGTCCCCCGAAAGACAAGATGCAATACTCCGCTGTTACCACTGGATGTCGGACCATATGCACAGCATGTGATTCTAAGCAGATTAACAAGCATCAGAAATATAGTTAAATGCATCTTTTAGTGCAGCGTCCCCATATAAAATGGCTATGCCCCACGTCAAATTCAGTGCCCTAGCCTGTAATCACATTCACTGACAGCAAATCACACAGTACTCTGCACTGCTTCGCGTAATGTTACAGTACTAGCCATTTCTGCAACAACAAAAAAAATGTGCCTGCAATTGTAAACATAGTATCGTGGAATGATCTCCTGTGATGTAATGTACGCGGTTTGAAGTGGGAGAATGGAAGAACAGGCTCCCGTCCTTCACCTCTCGCGCTTGGCCTAGAGGGTCACGGCCCAGACACCCGCCGCGAGAAGAGTTTGTCCATTTACCAGACGACCAGGTACCCTGGTACAGGAACATACGGATATGTCCACCTGCCTGCCCAGCAGCCCGCACTGGCCATGCCGACACCTGCGGCTCGGATCAGCTAGACTAAAAACCACACGTCGTTAGAGATGCCATGACGACCTAGACAACGGGAAGCACATCTGTACAAGTATACACACTTAACATTTCCACACCAATCTACACGAAGAACATACTCAGTGCTCTGACGTAGGCGACAGGCATATTCACGGACGTGCATCTTTATTATTTTTACATAGGCTTTCAGAATGCAGAAACGCAAGATGCATCATGAACTCATCTATAACGCTTGCTCACGCTTCCCTTGAAACCCGTTACCACCATGAGAGGTATAATGGAAACACGATACTGGTCATGGAAATGTATGCTACTATAATCTAAAGCACCTATGCACCAAACAGACTACTTAAGCACCAGGCCCGAGTAGGCCTCAAACAAGAGCTCCCATGGACATTAACAAAGCAAGAGTCAGGTTGCTGATCCTGCAGAAAGAACCCGGTGGAGCAACCAGCCAAGGTCGCAATGTTGCAAACCCACATCCAAGAACAAATCATCAAAGGCACGATGTTGCAACCTCGCACTCCGCGTACCAACGTTAAAGTCATATCTACAAATTAAACCAGACACACAGTGGAAAAGCAATATTAATTGTGCAGAATTCTGCCTCAAACACGGTCCCGCCTCACGTGACCAAGCCGAATCTGACGAGATGCCAAAACCCAGGAGAGAAAAGGCGTCTGGGTCCCTCACTACGAGACACAGGCCGAGACACTTGAAAGGCTCAATGGACACCTGCTACAGTGGGAGCGGTCAGCCTTCCACCTATGAATAAATCCTCACATTGTCTGCACGTACCCATATTGAAACATTGTTGCAAACACAGGTACACCGAGAGCTGGGAACAACGGTGGTCCCAGGCTGGGAAGCTCACGAGTGCACCAATCAGAACATGGGGCTCTTATCTCAGACGTCAGTAATATTAGCCAATCCTCAGGAGTCTTAATGTAACAATTCTTATGTATCTAATTGTAGGGACAACCCAGATATACCACCTGACTACACCTTGTCCGCTAATATCATTCTCTATATGTGTACTATACTAACCCTACCACTCGAGCAACCAATTAAGAGTGGCGATAGGTTTTTTGTTAACTTTCTGAAGTGAGGCAAGTAGCGCGTCATAATGCAGTAAAAAGGGCCTGCGAGCCCCACGATTGTGTGTGTGTCAGGACGGACGCGTACGCTCCTTGACCCATCCCTGCCGTTTTGTATAAATAAACAGCAGAGTCGCCTTGCTCCTTGTGTGTGTGTCTCATACTCTATCTCATCTGGGATATACGGGAGGAGTTGGGGCCTCCCTGCCCGGAGGTCTGCGGACGGCCCGGCCGACCCCGGCAGAATTTCCCCCCGACAAGTTGGAGGCACTGCTGAGATCTGTTTAAGATCAACTTTTATTTTTAGTTTTTCCAGGCACTCCCGTTGCGAGGAGGCCCGGCGGCGCGGCCCCTTCTGCCGTTGCCCCCTTCTGAGGACTACAGGACCATCGCGGAGCCGCGAGAAGACCGGACAGCGCAATCCGGATATTGGCCCTCGGGAGCCGGTTGAGAAGTATCCCGCCCGCGGTCGGCGAGTGTCCAGACGTGGTCCAGACGAGGGGAGGTGGCGAGCCGCTTGGAGGGTGCACGCAGTCGAGCGGCCCTGCATCGAGAGAACTTGGTGAGCATGACACGCACAACAAGCAATGCGAAATTGTGAGGGAGGGGGAGGAAGTAAATAAGGGAGGGGGGAGGTATTGTAGAGATGTGCGGCGAAGGTTTAACTGAGTGTTGCTAATGGAATGAATGGTAGCAAAACGAGTGCGAGAACAGACGGCTAACGTTACGCGAAAGAGGGGGGCGGGGCACGAAAACAGCACGTGCAGCCACTCGTAACAGTCAGCTAACGTTACGCGAAAGAGGGGGGCGGGGCACGAAAACATCACGTGCAGCCGCTCGTAAGAAACTGATGATCTAAATTGCGACTAAGTGTGAGGGTGGGTGTGTGTGGTTTCCTACGACTTGACATTTATTGATCAATGAGTAGATGAGGTTCCCTATTGTTCGAGCAAGAAACTCGATAGGTAGATGACGTTTCCCTGTGGGCGGTAGCTAGTTACATAGTTGCCCAAAACGGAAGATAATTGGCTGGTTAAGCCCTCCTGTTAAGGGGCGTATCACACGCGAGGCGACGCAGCGTGCGCAGTCCGGTTATATTATTGATGAGATTACCTTGTTCCAGGAGAGACAGGAAGACAGCTGTAGGGTTAGCGGGGTAGATTGCAAGTGTATTTTGAACTTAAAAAACATAACAAGAATATACCAGTAGCTCGAAGAAATCGGTGACGTCACCAGTAGGGATTTAATAGGATATCGCGAGCACAAGGAATTTTGGGTTTGAGAGTGGTGGGGAAGAGAAGCATGATAAAGGAGCTGGTACGGAGATAAACTATAAACCAGTGGATCGAAAAAAGGGGAAAGGGGCGTGGCTGCGCACGGAGAACGCCGGCCACGGCAAGTGTAAACGGGGGAGGAGAACGGAGAAACAGGACGACTGTATAAGATCATCGTAAGGGGTACGCAGCCGCAGGGGGCTGCGTGCGCTTCGGCCGCAGGGGGCCGTAGGGGAAGGAATATAATATAACATCATATTTATTATTATTGCATAATTTGTCAAAAGGATTGTCGAAAGTCCCCACACTTGCGGGGCGAGGTAAGCAATACAAGGTTGTATATCGTAAACTGCTAGTAAGGGGAAGGGTAACAAGGGGAGTGAATTTATGTCATACGGGAGAGGGGCGGGAGGGTGGGGGAACACCCTCACTACCCCACTACAGCACATATGCACCACACTGCCACCACATAGGGAGAAGTTAATTAAGTACAGCATAGAGTGGACCCAGGGTACAGATAACAAAATGTTAACACCATGGCCGCCTAATGGTAGTTTCGATCCATATGCCCAACATTCACTACTGAACCATCTGCACAATACATACAAGGGGAAGAAGTTGGCAAACCATGTGGAGGTGTTTAACTTATGGAGGATGTTCCAGGGGTCTCGACCAGGACCAAATGGAATGTTCACTATGGGGGAAACACCGGAAGAAAAGGAGATTAAGAAAGAAGGAATGGGTGGGGAAAAGGAGTGCGGAAGCACAAAGAATACGGGGAACGAAAGACAGGGAGGAGAAAAGATTGATAAATCAGACGACATAAAAAAGGAACCGAGCAATGGGATACCCATAACACCGGGAGAGAAAACAGAGGGAGGAGGGTTGTACCCTTTAAGAGAATTAGGAGAAATAGCAGGACAGTTAAGGGCGGCTGAAGGATACTCAAACCCGGCATACAGCCCTCCACCATATGTGGCTCATGGGAAGATACCAATGGGGGACAGGAGGATTAGAGATGAGCAGACTGTAGAGATAGGAAACGATGAGTGGATAGCTGCACAGATATTGTTGAAATTACGAGGCTCACTAACTGGAGAAGAAAGGGAGGCGGTAAGGAGAACAAACGAGGATAGTGCCAGAGAGAGTGAAATGAGGGGAGAGGAGCTACTACGGCAGAAGGAAGAGATTTTGGAGGAAAGATTAGCAGAACTAAGGGATGAGCAGAATGAACTGATCAAACAACTTGAGCGGGAGGAAAGAGAGAGAGTGAGGAAAAGGAAAGAAGGTAAGGACGAATTGGAAAAATTAAGGGAACGAAGTGAGGAACAAAAGAGAGAAGCTGAAAGGGTAAAAGGAGCAGCAGATAGGGTATCAAGAGTAGTGCTGAGAGAGAAGAAGAAGGAAGAAGAAGAAAAGGAAAAAGAAATGGAAATATGGAGGAGGAGGATAATATCAGAGGCAACTAAGAAATATGAAGAGGGGAAGGTAATAGAGAGTATAGTAGAAAGAGAAAGGGTGAAATGGGAAAGGAAGAAAGAGGATGAAAGGATATTGGAACAGATGAGCAACGAAGTAATGGAGGAGTTGAAAAGGAAAAGGGAGGAAAATAGTAGGGAAATGGAGGAGAGGAGTGAAGGAGGAAGAGAAGAGAGGGGTTGGGAGAGTGAAAGATGGGGAGATGTATATAAAAGTAGAGAGGTAGCAACAACATCAGCACAAAGGGGGACAGTTGGTAACAACGGAAAGGGAGAAAGAGACCTAATAGACTTAAAAACAGTAACAATAAAAGGAAAAAAGGCAGAGTGGGGGGTGCCATTTATGAATGATTTTTGCAGTGAGGAGGAAGGAGGAGTGGAGAAGGATGGAAGGAAGAGTGAAAGGGAAAGCTTAGATAAACTATACCTTACTAGAACAAACATAGATTCGCCCTGGATGAGTAGAAGATGGGAGGAGCTGGAGAGAAGTAAGGAGGAAGTGAAAAGAATAGGGGAAACACAAACCAATGAAACCACGCCACCCACATCACCATCGCACCCTCCCACGTCACGCCCTACATGTTCAACTACCGCGCGCTCTCTGCACAGAATAAAGCTCGCGCCCTTCATGAATGAACTTACACCTTATGCATGTCGGCTTAGGGACCTCCCTAGTCGCAGGCAAGACAGACAAATAAACATACCCATATTGAACACAGGAAATGATGAAAAAAGGGGAAAGGAAGAAGAGGGAGGTAGGAGCAGAGGTAGTAAGGAAGAATTTGAAGTAGTAAAAGAAATGGGGGAAGAGGAGGGGTGTGAAGACTTAACATTATGGAGCGTAAAGGGTGACACAAGACAGAATTTAATGCCACTGCTGGAGAGAGGAGGGGTTAGACCACAGTATGTACCTTGGAAACATACGGATAAGGAAAATATAAAATGTAGGCTCCCATCACTAAGTGGAGGTGCAGGTAAGTGGATATATGAAATGGAAAAACACACCGCAGGACAGAAACTAGCAGTAGGAGATGTGAAGGGCCTGTTAATATCAATATTAGGGGATAGAGCGGATGACATTTGGAAAAGAGCGGGATTCCATGGGGTAACAATAACGAACACATCGCATGATGGGGCACCATTTGCAAACTGCAGACATGCGCTATGGCAGGCACTGAGAGTGCAGTACCCAGACACATCAGACATAGGAGCCATTACTTCCCGTAAGATGGGTGAAAATGAGGATCCTGTTGATTATATCCAGGATGTTCAAGAGAAGTGGCGCATGGAAACTAGAGAACAATGGGACAAAACACCAGCCATATTTTATCATATACTAGTACAAGGGCTCCCAGAAGGAGTTCAAAAACAACTAAAGAAAGTAGTGGGGATGGAAGCAAAACCATGGCCAGAAATACAACTGACTATAGTACATCACTGCAGAACATGGCAAGGAAAAATGAAACAAAAGGAAGAGGATAGGAAAACAGAAGAGGCCAAATTAGTACAGAAAAAACTTACTAAATACACAATGGAAGGGGCACTAATAACTACGCCCACACCAATGGCCCAAAGCCCAACGCAAGTAGTGGCTGCACAAGATCCCGCACAAATAACGCCTCCACAAGGTGTAATACAGCAAGTGCCGCCTCTGCAATTACACGCACCAAACATGGGAGGAGGATACCCAATGCAAGGAACTGGGTATTATAGTTATAACAGAGGTAGAGGAGGGTTTATGAGGGGGAGAGGATATGGATATAATACCCAACAACAGGCTGGGGGACTAAGAAATAACTACCCCACAGGGCAACCCGTATACCAGGACAACACAGGGAGCTTCCCATGGCAAAACAGGGAACCACCCGTGTGTTGGAGCTGCGGACTATTAGGACACATGTCACGTACATGTAGGGTCAGGCCAGGAACACCAGCATGGAATGAACAAGCACAACCTAGGACATTACAAGAACAGCAGGGCATACAACAACAGCAGACGTCACAAAAAGGGAGTGACCCACAACAACAAACAACACAACAGCCACAAACCTATTCACTGCCACAACAACAAATAACACAGTACCTGCCACCGCCACAACAACAAGTAGCGTTAATACAACCACCACCCCAAAATGAACGAACACAATTGGGTGGGGTGACGGTGTTGGGACACAACCCTTACACAGGGAATGGCCAATCATTGTACCCCCAATAGGCCAGCCCACAGACGGCCTTGGTGTGTCCCATCCTGTCAGTAACAGCTAATAGTGCGGAGGAACCACCCATAGAGGTAACGATAGGTGACAAAAAATTATCATTTCTTGTTGACACCGGGGCAACCCGGTCTTGCATAAGGGAAGGTAAATTTAAGATGTCAGGCGAAGCCATGAACACCCAAGGATTTTCTGGGGCTAAAGGGTTGGTTCCATTTACTGATAATGTTCCCTTATCTATTGGAGATTATGATCTGTCAGTTCCACTCTTGTATTATAGTGCCTCACCGGTAAATATACTGGGGAGGGACATAATGAACAGGTTGAACATGACGATCTCCTTTACAGAGGATGGCATAATTTGCTCTACTCCAGGGATTAACATGCTCGCAGCACGACAGATTTTGCAAGCATACTGTGGACAGACAGCGATTAGGGCGGAGCCAGTAGATGGCGAGATATTCCAATATGGCACTGACATGGCATTTGCATGGATGCCAGGGATAGAAGGGAAAATATGGAGGAGACCAGCAGCCTATCTATTCCGACCAGAAACACCAGTTAATGAACTAGAAGGGAAGGTGTTTGTAGTGGACATTGAGAGCATTATTGCAACAGCTGATTATGTTGCTGTGCACGCCCAAGATAAAGAAGGGAGAGCATGGAGGGCGGTGATAGCACTAGCAGAAGGATGTAGGCTGACCCAGGTGTCAGATGAAGAGCTGTTCTCAGAAGAAAAGGAAGAAAATGAAATGGTGTTCATGATGAGTGTAGAAATATGGCTAAGAGTGGCTCACAAACAAGTAGCACAGAAAATTGCAATGGCACTTGAGGCACCCGCAGGCACCCCAGTCCCATTTTTTAAGGAGGATATGTCAAAGGTGCCCAAATCATTATGGACTATTAGCCCTTATGACGTGGGATGCATAAAAAGCATAGGGGGTGTAAGGATAAAATTGAAAAAAGGTGCCATACTACCAAGAGTTAAACAGTACCCATTGTCAAAAGAGGCAGATGAGGGCATATATGAAACCATAACGGCCCTTATAAACAATGGCATATTGGTCCCCTCAGAATCACCATGTAACACAGCTGTGTACCCGGTGCGCAAGGCTAAAGGGGGGTCTTGGCGCTTCATACAGGACCTCAGACCCTTGAACAACATAGTAGAAGCAGAGTATCCAGTAACAGCAAACCCGGCCACAATATTGTGTGGCATTCCAGCAGAAGCATCACGATTTACAGTGATTGACCTTAAAAATGCTTTTTTCTCAATACCATTACACCCAGACTCACAAGATTTGACAAGCTTCACTTACCGAAATACAAAGTGGAAACATACCAGATTACCACAGGGGTATTGTGAATCACCCTCAATTTTCAATAGAGTAATACAGATGGATTTGGGTAACGTTGAGGTGGAAAGCACAGTGTTACAGTATGTGGATGACATAATAATTTGCAGTACAAACGAAAGTAAATGTAGAGAGGACTCCTTAAAAATGTTGACGATACTGGCAGAAAAGGGGTACAAGGTAGACATGGAAAAGATACAATACTGTCAGGAACAGGTACTTTACATTGGTCAACTGATATCCCAACATGGAAGAAGGATTGCACCACAAAGAGCACAGGCCATCTCAAGCACTCCCGTGCCACAGACTGTGAGAGAACTGCAGCAATTTCTGGGGCTGTGCAACTACTGTAGAGCATGGGTATTTGATTACAGCTCATACATAGGACCCCTGCTTGAGGGTTTGAAGGAAGCAAATAAAGGGGAGAAAAAGTTGGGATGGACTATGGAAATGAGGGAGGCATTTGACGAATTAAAAGACGCGATATCAACTGCTCCAGTACTTGCATCCCCAGACTATGAGCGGCGCTTCTTTATATTTTCACATTGCGACTCAGCAGTGATGAAAGCAGTATTGGCCCAAAAAAATAGCATGGGCTATAAACCAGTAGCATTTTACAGCGGTCACTTAGACCCTATAATGTTAGGCCACTTCTCTTGTGAACAAGGTCTTGCTGCAGCTGCTTTTGCAGTAGAAAAAGCATCAGCAATAACTATGGGGTGTCCAACTACACTATTTGTGGAACATGCACTATTTGCGATATTGAATAAACCTAAGTCCACATTAACGACACAGAGGGCATCAGGTTATGAGATTATTTTGTCTAAAGCTGAACTGGCAATTGTTAGATGTAGCACGGTTAACCCTGCAAGGTTCCTAGCAGAAGTAATTGAAGAGGGAGATTACGCCCACGACTGCACCCAAGTAACTGAAATATACTCATGTACTAGGAAAGTTGAAGAAAACGCACTAGAGGGAGGTGAGCTTTTGTTTATTGATGGGTCATCAACTATTGATCAAGGAGATGGGATACGAAGGACTGGGGCAGCAGTAGTAAAAATGATGGAGGCGCCGGTGTGTGTGGCTATGAAGTGTGTACAATTACCACAGCACTACTCTGCTCAAGCGGCGGAACTCGTTGCACTAATATTGGCATTAAAGGAAAGTTTTAATAAAAGAGTAACTATATATTCCGACAGTGCATATGTTACATCCACTGTCCACTCAGGGCTATCAAAATGGAGAAGGAGAGGGTTTAGGAGAGCTGATGGCACTCCAGTACAACATGCCCTCTTGTTGGCTGAACTAATTGAAGTAATAAACGACCCCCAAGAACTAGCCCTAGTAAAATGCACCGCACACACCAATGGAGAAGACTACGTTTCAAAAGGAAATGCAGCAGCAGACGCACATGCGAAATATGCTGCATATTTTGGTGAGATATGGAACCCCACAGACTCACAGAGAGGGAGAGGGAGGGGAATAGCGAGGGAGATGTTAATAAGAGAAGGGTACACCCATCTCCCAGCCACACAGATTATGGAGCTACAAGCGGCTGCACCAATGGCCGAAAAAGAAGTATGGGTGAAAAGAGGATGCACAATGTCACCAACCGACGCACTATGGCGCCAGGGTGGCACTGGGAAAGTTGTAATACCGTTGGCACTGTTAAATACCGCCTTGAGCCAATTACATCACCCTGCCCATACAGGCAAGGAAATAATTGCAGCACGAATTAGAGAAGATTGGTTTTGTCCCGAGTTAACCTCCCATGTGTCAAATTTTATCAGCAATTGCCTCACATGTCAACAGTTTACGGCCGGTCATACTCTAAAAGTGATAAGAGGTACAATACCCCGGCCAGAAGGACCTTTTCGGCACCTTCACATTGACTATGTTGATATGATCAACATCTGTCAAGGCAATAGGTATATGATTGTAGTAGTATGTCCATTTTCTAGGTGGATTGAAGCAGGGCCCTGTTCACACCCTGATGCGTTTAGAGCAGCCAAATTCGTAGTAAGGGAGGTCCTCCCCAGGTGGGGAGTGTGCGAGGTGTTAAGATCAGACAACGGCCCCCATTTCGCAAATGAAATGTTCCAGCATATTACATCCCTGCTGAACATTAAACACAAATTTGCATGTGCATACCACCCACAGGCTAATGGTGTATGTGAACGCCTGAATGGCCTATTGAAGGAGGCAATTGCTAAAATACAACAAACAACAAAGAAAAGTTGGTTGTATTGCCTTCCGTTAGCATTGTTTGAACTTAGAAACAGGCCAGGGTCCGACCACCACCTCACCCCTCACGAAGTGGTTACTGGACGTCAAATGCGCCTTCCCCTAACACCAACGTCAAGGGCATTCACCGATAACGAAAGTTCAGCGAATGTATTAGGAGATGAAATGTATCAATATGTGTCTTCTTTGATTACTAGTGTCGTATTTGTGTCTCAACAGCTCGAGCGCACACGGGGCGGGTCTACCAGCAATCAAGAAAAAGACGAAAGTACGGAATTGGGAAAGGAGAACTCGTGCAAACTTGCCAAAGGTGACCACGTACTACTTCGCAATTTCAATAGAAGGTGGCACGAGAAGAGGTTCACTGGCCCCCATCTGGTAGAGGACGTATCAACAAGAGCAGTAAAACTAAAGGATAAGCGTGCCTGGAACCACCTACATGACGTAAAGATCTACAAACTGCAGACCCGCCCCAGCGCCAACGACAGGTCCATTGGAAGAACAGCAACAACATCGCCGACAGCGGAAGAAAGTTCCACCACAGACAACGACCCAATTGTTCCCTCGGAGACAATAACTGACGAAGAAGGGGGTGACCCCCATACTGCCCACCCCATGATCACTCGCTCAAAGAGTAAAAATACTTCCGCCATCTGAGCGCAAACCCCCCCCCATTGACTGCTAAGTACAGTTGTAACTAAAATTGAAGGACATTGCTTGCACCAATACACATGTAAACACGTGAATGTTCTCTTTTTCTCTCGCACATACAGGAACTGCGTAATACCGTATTGTTAAGAAAAGCTAATTAACAAGTTCAGTGTGCAGGTGTAGATGGTGCTGCCAGACGATAACTACCCAGAAGAATTGTCACACCAATTTGTATACGAAATAAAGAGGCCAACATACTTAAAAAGGAGAAGGGTACGTGTATACTACACAGCCTTCCTCCTGGCCATAGAATATTACATGCCCCACCTCCGCCCATACTTGCCGGTCCTAAGAGACCCATCACTTAGAGTAGCGTGGGAGCAGCTCTTCGCCTGGGCACTGAATGACTACTTGATAGGGAGAGCTTAAAGGAAACAAAACTAACATTTAATAACGAGCACTTTTGAGAATTTTTAGGCGGGCAACTGTAACGTCGCAAGAATAAGCTGCCAGGACCGCAGCAAGGTAAGAGCAAAATGCCGGTGAAATTAGCATATGTAATAAAAATAATAGGGATTTTTATGATCACCGGGTTCTTGGCTGCCTCTGTCTGGCAGTACAGCTACGCTATTGATTTTATTGCTGCACCCAAACTTAATATACCCCCGTCCCCTGCTGCAACAGGTGTTACGTCAGGTGGTAATCGTAATTTTGCACCCAAGCAAAATAGAGTTAAACGCAGCACGTACTCAGACAATAAAGGTATTGATAATTATGTACAAGATTCAGCACACGTCACAAACAACATATGGTACCAACACATGACCCGCATTGGTAAGCAGACAACTGAGGATAGCTGTTACGTTTGCTCATTAATACCATACGCCATGAGCGCTTCACGAACATTTGTTGCCACAGAAATAGATGAAAAAACAGCACAGTGCATAATATATTTGGCCCTGTTCCAAACGAAAGGAAGATTTCAAGGAACAGTAGTGCACATGACATGGAAAACACGAGACTCATACCCATATGAAAACAACTTCCTCAAGACCTATCTGAGTTATCACAAGACCAGTTTACATGCTGAAGCATTCAGGTACATAACAAGTGGCCCCGCAAAAGGAGAAACAAAGAAGGTAACACTGCAGTATCTACCATGTGATTGGTACGCAACTGAAGTTCCGGGTAAACAAGGATGCTGGGAGAGGCCGCTACTGACGATAACAGGAAAAGTGTTCCTGGGCAACAGCTGGGAGATAGGAGTGATTGGCAGCAACATGGTAACAAAAGAAACTATCTCAACTATCGAGACACACAATCATCGATGTTGGACGACGTGGATCAAGTATGTACCAATGCTCACGTGGGTAGAAGAAGATGAAGACCCGATAACTATACTACCATTGACTGCGCCTAAAGTATGCTACCAGCATAAAGGAGAGGTGGACGTAGGATATAACACCAATTGTGCAAGCGTGATGGAGTTGCCTGAGGGGGGAGCGGGAACAGCAGTAATAATGGACCATTATTGGGCCTGTGGGGAAAAGGCATATCATACACTGCCTCCCCTGTGGAATGGTGTGTGCACAATGGTACACGTCAATGTACCATCACTAGTGGTACCTAAGAAGCATGTCAATGTGGCGAAATTTCCTAAAATGGATGAAGGGGATAAGAGAAGAAAGAGATCTGCACCACTTCAGAAGGAGCAAGGAAACAGGACCAACAGCAATGATACTGTCCTAAACAGGAGAAAAAGACAAGGAGAGCCATTGACAGGAAATTACCTGTGGGGAAGGTCGGAAACGGAACTAACATCAATACCGCCAGAACACAGACTATTCAGCAGAGCAGCAATGTTCTTCTCCTCAATAATACATCCGGGACTGCAGGCATACGCAAACGCAAAATGGCTCCAAATAACAAGGTGGGAACTAATGATGACCATCAATTCAACAGTAAATGGGTTCAACGCAATTAAAGAGGAGCTGCGAGCTGTAAGGATGGTAGCACTCCAGAACAGATATGTATTGGACCTTCTCACAGCAATGGAAGGAGGAGTTTGTGCAAAAATAGGACAATCTTGCTGCACGTTCATACCTGCCAACGATGCTGACAATGGTACACTGACAGAAGCAGTTTCACAATTGGCCCAGATGCACTCCAAAATGATGGACGAAAGTAACGGTGTAAACAAGGATAAGAGCTGGTTTTCACTATTATGGTCATGGATGCCATCTTGGCTGTCAGATGGACTGAAAATAATAGTGGGATGTGCTATTTTGGCTGGAGCTACCCTGATCATAATTAGATTTTGGAAGGCCCGGAAAGCACGCACGACTGACGAGTTGCTGGAAATGGTGGGAATGCACCCCTTAATGCCAGCAGATGACGGCCAGCATACAGGTGTGATAATACAAGAAAGGGAGAAGTTGCGCACCCAAATCATCACCAATCATCTAGACCCACCATCAGTGAAGATTGAGAACCCAAGGAACCCCAGGAGCTACATAGGAAGATGGGTATACTGTACTCCTGGAGGAACATGTGAATACATGTATTGGTCATTTGAAGATCATGTAAACCATTATGGACATCTCGGAGGGATAACTAAGATATGGAGGGTAAGAGGAGATAACGAGAAGGATATGTTTGTGGTCGACAGGTCGACCAGAGGGGGGACTGAAGTGGGAGAATGGAAGAACAGGCTCCCGTCCTTCACCTCTCGCGCTTGGCCTAGAGGGTCACGGCCCAGACACCCGCCGCGAGAAGAGTTTGTCCATTTACCAGACGACCAGGTACCCTGGTACAGGAACATACGGATATGTCCACCTGCCTGCCCAGCAGCCCGCACTGGCCATGCCGACACCTGCGGCTCGGATCAGCTAGACTAAAAACCACACGTCGTTAGAGATGCCATGACGACCTAGACAACGGGAAGCACATCTGTACAAGTATACACACTTAACATTTCCACACCAATCTACACGAAGAACATACTCAGTGCTCTGACGTAGGCGACAGGCATATTCACGGACGTGCATCTTTATTATTTTTACATAGGCTTTCAGAATGCAGAAACGCAAGATGCATCATGAACTCATCTATAACGCTTGCTCACGCTTCCCTTGAAACCCGTTACCACCATGAGAGGTATAATGGAAACACGATACTGGTCATGGAAATGTATGCTACTATAATCTAAAGCACCTATGCACCAAACAGACTACTTAAGCACCAGGCCCGAGTAGGCCTCAAACAAGAGCTCCCATGGACATTAACAAAGCAAGAGTCAGGTTGCTGATCCTGCAGAAAGAACCCGGTGGAGCAACCAGCCAAGGTCGCAATGTTGCAAACCCACATCCAAGAACAAATCATCAAAGGCACGATGTTGCAACCTCGCACTCCGCGTACCAACGTTAAAGTCATATCTACAAATTAAACCAGACACACAGTGGAAAAGCAATATTAATTGTGCAGAATTCTGCCTCAAACACGGTCCCGCCTCACGTGACCAAGCCGAATCTGACGAGATGCCAAAACCCAGGAGAGAAAAGGCGTCTGGGTCCCTCACTACGAGACACAGGCCGAGACACTTGAAAGGCTCAATGGACACCTGCTACAGTGGGAGCGGTCAGCCTTCCACCTATGAATAAATCCTCACATTGTCTGCACGTACCCATATTGAAACATTGTTGCAAACACAGGTACACCGAGAGCTGGGAACAACGGTGGTCCCAGGCTGGGAAGCTCACGAGTGCACCAATCAGAACATGGGGCTCTTATCTCAGACGTCAGTAATATTAGCCAATCCTCAGGAGTCTTAATGTAACAATTCTTATGTATCTAATTGTAGGGACAACCCAGATATACCACCTGACTACACCTTGTCCACTAATATCATTCTCTATATGTGTACTATACTAACCCTACCACTCGAGCAACCAATTAAGAGTGGCGATAGGTTTTTTGTTAACTTTCTGAAGTGACGCAAGTAGCGCGTCATAATGCAGTAAAAAGGGCCTGCGAGCCCCACGATTGTGTGTGTGTCAGGACGGACGCGTACGCTCCTTGACCCATCCCTGCCGTTTTGTATAAATAAACAGCAGAGTCGCCTTGCTCCTTGTGTGTGTGTCTCATACTCTATCTCATCTGGGATATACGGGAGGAGTTGGGGCCTCCCTGCCCGGAGGTCTGCGGACGGCCCGGCCGACCCCGGCAGAATTTCCCCCCGACAGGTTTATCATGAATGTGCTGACTGTGGTCTGCCAAATGACCCCAACAACCTCAAGCAATTCAAGGTGATGCCAATGGCACTTAGGTGCTATACAAATATCACATAACATTATAGACCAAAGCCATCATATATGCCATGTCATGTCACGTGTACTCTGACAGTTCAGCTAGTTAAACTCTCGCTGGTGAGATATTTGTGTAATGTACAGGTTTGAATCCCTGGCAGGCCATCTCGTCTTTCATCCTTCCGGTGTCGTTTAATAAGTAGTAATTTCAGTCCAATAATAATAATTGTAGATAGGAATGTTCCATTTAAGTGCCTTGGGATAGGTGCTATTTAAACAAAAGGATTATACTTGTACCAGGGGTCTGCAACCTTTGACTCTCCAGAGTAATATCAGCCAGCAGTATCAATGGTCAGGGATCGTGGGAGACATCTGGAGAACTAAACGTTGCAGACTGCCGACTTGGACACTGTGCATTTATCTGCTGTATCCTAAAGACTGCTGGCTTAATGAACCCCAAATACCTATCCCCCGGAGGGGGGTGGCATGTTCTGTAACAGCATGGCCTTGCAGTGACCATGCCCCCAAATGGTGTAGTCTCCCCAATGTAGCATAATCCATGGAAACTATGGCTCCTTGCTCTACCTGGAGTGTATCAACTCCTCCCCCACTGACACTCTACAGGCTCTAGCCATCAAGCTTTGCCCCATCTCACACTTTCTTACTAGATCGATATTAGGCCAACTTCCCTTGACTAGCCAATTCCCCTCCAAGATCTCCTACCACCTTACACTACCTACAGAAATACCCCACAGACGGCTGCCACTGGCCTAGCAAATGTTCTCCACCAAACTCATATAAAGCAAATTGACACACAGGAAGAGGGTACTTCTGACTAGCACCCATCAGCACCACAGGTTCCCATCTTTATTTCCCTTGGCCCAGCTAATGAACCCACCCCATTTTCTTACAGAACCATGCTAAAGTGGTAGAAGTGCACCATACAAGATTATTTAAATTACATTAAAGACAGAACTTTATCTGGTTACTCCAGTAGTTCCACAACTCGTACCTCAGAATCTTGCTGCAGCGTGAGGCATTCATCCAGAAAAGCCAGCGACCGATCGACCGATTTTTTGACCCGCTTCTTGGAGTTGCCACCTGGCACCAGTTCTCCATCTGACAGGCACTGGAACCAGTCAGCTTTCAGAGAATGTAGGATAGTCATGAACTTCAAAGCAGACAGTTCTAGACGCCCACCTCCTCCCCAGAGGGACACCGTCTGTCAAGGAACAGCAAGAAAAGAATATAAGCCAGTTAATAGCCAGGAACCAACAAATCAAAGACATTTCAGCTGTGCTGTAAAACATGACCCTAGCTTCAAGACGCCATGTGTGCAGTGGAAGAATGTCATTACTGTGGGCAGGGAGTGAAATGAGCACATTTTTAAATTGCTTCTAAAATACAATGTTACATGAAAACACATCATGTAGTGTTTGAAAAATGGTTGAAACGGGAGAGGGCAGCAACACACAACATTTGTACAGGCAGCTAATAGAAACATTGTCAATCTTACTCGCAGTGGTATTCATTTCACTAAAATGTATAAAGGGCTGAGTCAGACCTGTCTGGATTAAAAGTTGTGAAACCCAGGTCAGGAGACACATTAACCTACTGAACTATTGGAAATGGCTATAGAACTGGGCATTCACTCTCACACCTCCACTCCCAGAACCTTGCTGTGTGCACTGTGTTCATAATCAGTGCTATCGGTTCAAGACCAGAAGGCAATATGGAGGCCTAGGGATACAGCGGGCATTGCTACAGACATGAACGCCCTCGCTTTTAGTCATTTCCCTTCAAGGTTTCTCTTGAGGGTCTTGTTTATCCCTCCCGTGCTCAGTTCTTCTGAAAAGTAGGGATTTGAACACTGCCTCAGCAGACCAAGATGGAAGATTCGTATCCATTTTTATACATCTGCAGATCTTTTCATGGCCTGAGCGGTGCAGTTTGTTTCTGTATGCAGTCCATTTCGCATGTATGAACTCAAAATGGATGCATGCTGAGAGCAAGGGAAGGATATATGTACCGGGGCTATTGTGGTGTTCCTGGTAGGAGGAGAGAAGAAATTATTCTGCAAAGAGGCTGGGGAGCATGGTGTGCACGGGATATAGTGCCTCATGTGGCAATGACAGCTCTGTAGGGCTTGTGCATACAAACCATGAAACCTACACCAGCACATAGCCCTTCCAGTGGATATGGGACAGGGTGAATGTGCTGGCAAGTCTAATTACATTCTTCTTCTGTGCTCCCACCCAACTAATAATGCTTTGGTTGCCACTGTGTGGCGGGAACCAGCTGCTCTGCTTGGAGAGTAGTTCTCTGGATGTATTATTTAGAATGTGTTTTCAGTGGCCTGTTAATCCCACTGCCTCACTGAATACCTATTGCCTCACGCTGTTAGTCTACCCACTGTAGGTTGAAAGCCAGAGTATACTTTTGCAGAACCAATGCCCCCTTGAGATACATCCCAGAAATCCCAAGACCTGGTTTCAAGATACTTCTTGAGAACAGTTTCCTTCCAGGCCTGAAAGAGGGGTCATCTGATGTCAAATGACCCATCGCTTGGGTATCCTATGTCACACCTTGGTTAGAGAAACGGTCCCCTACTTTGAATGCAATTTCCGGAAGCCATAATGAAATGCAAACTTTAGGAGACAGACCGACGACCACCTGGAAAAATGGTTCTATAATTCTTTCCATCAGGGTTCAATTTTGAGCAAAATCCCCCATGAATTCTGGCATAATCACTTCTATCACTATTAAGGGCCCAAATGACAACACAGACACTGTATTCCCCCATGCTCTCTTAGGCCGAAACCAAGCATCTCACTCCCCCCTACTACTCTAATACAGCAAAACTAAGTATCTAAAAGTCCTCCGATGTCCAAAGCTAATCGTCATACACCATCATGTCACTTTGGTAAGATAATTTTAAGCATCACATGCCCTCATATCACTCTGATAGGACTAAGCCGGGCTGCTAAGTACTATGAAAGAAAGATGTACATGCCCTTCTAGTGCTCTGAGAATACCAATGTAAGCAACACAAACCCATATTACTCAAACACAAAGATAAGCATCACATGCCCTCATAGTCATCACTCGGACCATCTCACTTACCTTGTTAGTGTTGTAGCCAGATGGGCAGACGGTCACTGGGTCATGCAGAGAACAGTATAAAATGGAGTCTGTCATACCTGCCCAAAGGGAAGAGGAACAGAACATTATTTGCATGGCCGCTTAGGAGGGGGATGAGAAGAAACATTTCAGTCATTGACTCACATCTTCCACGGAGAGGACTCTGGTTTTATATTTATGTTAATTACTTCCAAAATATTATTACCTCTGAACCTTTTTTAGGCCCATTTTCATGTTGTACACAGCAGCAGGTGGGTACTGTAGCCAAGCAGTGTGTCCCCTGTGAGAGAATGGAAGGTCTGAGAGCTGTCAGGACAGCCAACAAGTATCAACAGACAACCAGACTCTAACAAAGGGGCTCCTGAACTCTAGTTTGTCAAAGTGGAAACAATTATCGTCTTGTGCAACTTGAAGGGAGAGTCACATTTTCTCAGAGAGGGGTCTTGGTCAGGTTGGATTGTCTGGCCTCCCTGCTGAGGTTTCCAAGCTTTTCCTGGTCCTGGCCACCTTCTCATCAGGAACCTTTCTATGCAAATCCTTCTCCTAGCCGATTTTCCACCAGCACATTCCTCCTCCCACTTCTACTGCCTGCCTAGTCCCAATCAGGCTCTTTAGTACCTCCCGACAGTGTCTGGGAAACTGGCTTCCCCTAAAGGTTTCTCCACCTACACAACTCTCCCAGGCTTCCTATCCCCCCACCGTCTCCTTCCGTTTTATTTTAATTAACTCTGTTGACAACTCTTTCACCCTTCACTTCTCCTTGCTCTCTCTGAAGCTCCTTCCTCTTCTGCCTTCCAATATCTAAGTACTATTGCTAATTCTTCCTCTAGCTCTTCATCAATTACCTCCTCTGAAAACACAGTGTCGCCTCCTCAAGCTCCCAAACAAACTCTCCTGCCTCGCGCTCGGCTTCCAACTCCGATAGGACTTGTTCATCCACCCCTGTTTCACTTTCCAGCTTCTCCTCCTGGGTATCTCCTCCGATTATTTCCTTAATCTCAATCTCGTCACCTACAATTTATTTCTCTCATCAGTTCCCTCAAAAAGTCTCCCTCTCTACTCAAGCTCTCTTCTTTCTCAATCACCGTTCATCAATTCCTGCCTCCTCCAGCACAGTCGCTGTCTGCTCTGAGCCTCACCTCCTACTGCATATACTGGATTTATTTAATGGTACTTTTGTATCGAACCTCTAACCACTTCTTGCCCCTATAACAAGTTTCCAATCTTCTCCTACTGTTTTTCACTCAGCCTCCTCTTTCAGCTTTCCAACAATAACCTCCAAACCATTTCCTTCACTTTGCCAAACCCCTCGTTAAATTCTCCATCGCCCAACAACAAACCTTAAGCCTCCTCTTTCATATCTCTCCGAACCACCTTCTGACACACCTGTGCCTCACATTTCCTTGCTTCTTGCCCCCCTTCTTTTAATATAACTTTATATTCCCCCTCCTTACACTCACCGATCTCAACCAGGGTCATTACCCACTCTTGCCTTCCAGCTCCTCCTCTCCAGTCTCCTCCTCCAGGCACCTTCCTGCTCCTTCTGCACTCCTTCCAAAAGCTCTCTCCAAATTCCACCTTCCTACTCCTGCTGCAGCCGCCTTACTCCTAACGCCCGCACTAACTGAGAGCGTGGGCTGGTCTAGTGCCCGAGCCCCTCCTTGCAGCCTCTCAGATAAGAGAACTCAGGAGTGCGAACTTGGGGTAGGTGACAAATGAGCTGCAGTTAACTGGGCCTGGGTGGGTGTTCAGCGACTGATCGACCGCAGCCATAGGAACAATGCCCACCATCTTGAAATTTCCAATTCCTTCTGGTTTAGTTTACTGGTAAAGGGATAGATAGGCCAGTCCCACCCTTTTCAGATTGAAGTGCGGGTCCTGCGCTGGTACGGCATACGCGCAGCTGGCTCTGCAGGGGCACCACTCCTCAGTTCCTTTAACGGGTGACCTTGTCAGTCCCATTGGTACCTGTGGGTGGGTGCGACTGAACAGTACTGTATTGTATTGTCCCCAGGGCAGTCTTCTAGGGTCTGTCTGATTAGTAAGCATGGCTATGGAGATTAGGATTTCTATTTTGTGATTCAGGACCAGGGACTCTAGGCGATTATAGTTTCCAAGTAACTGGCTCCTGTTAAGCAAGAAAGCCAGGGGGGCTGCCCGGCCCTCGGAGTCACAGCACTGCAAGCTCTCAAAGCCAAGGAGGAGACTTGGTTGCAAAACACAGAAAATACTTTTGTGTAGCAAAGCTGAAGAACTGAGGGACATCTTGCTTTACCCAACCACTGGACTTCACCGCTCCCAAAAATAAATCATAAGGCAAGTAAACAGCATACATTATTCAGTGACTCTGGTACGCTGAGTTACTGTCTCCATTTCTCCAGACTCATGGGATGCCTATACCACGGTAGGGAACCAGAGCATTTTTCAGAGGCAATGTAAAAATACAGCAAAGCCAGATTCTTCCACACTCGTTTCCCACTGAGATCTACGTTTCATGTCAATGATATTAGGAATCTTTTAATAACATGGCAGAGAAGAGAAAAGGCATGTGGGGAAAGAAGGACTAGGAGTATAAGGTTAAGTAGCATTTGAAGTATAAGAGCTACTATGATAAATAAAATAATAAATGACATACCCGTAGGCATAGTTCTCCAGCATTGGTATCTATTATAGATTGACATGCTTGTTTCACTACTACCCGACGTAGAAAAGGAAATGCCCCATTAACAGGAACTAATACATGCTCTCTAACATTGCACAAGACATACATGATGAAAAGAATGTCCTGGTCTCCCGGCTGGTTGCCTTTAAAGCTCCATTATGTGCTATGAGAGCACAAACTAACTTAAATGCAACTGTTAAAGCTCAGCTTAATGTATGTCTGTGAAGTAAATGGATTCCCAGATATGAGGTACCATAACATTTTTGTAGCTTTCTGTATGTGTGTAGAACTTCAGGTGAAGTGATGTTAAAAGTCACGGTTTAATGCCACAAAACCCTTGAAATTCATCATGTATTTGAAGGTATGCCACCTTAACTGTGAGACCCCAGTTGTGCAGCCCATGAGCACACAGGTTACATACAAAATGACATGTACTACATCACTTATTACAGCCTCAATTATATCACATGAAAATCATGGTTATTGATACCCGCAAGAAGAGAAAATGCATTGTGAATATTATTCCAAGCTATAAATGTGCCCTAATGCTACTTTGTAGCTCGCCTGCACCCACATTCACTCTGAAGGTACACTGCCCCAAACCCCACCTAATAACATTTAAACCACAATTGTATTAGCATAAAGCACTTAAAGTCAAATTCTCACAAGAACATCACTTTTCTCACAAAGAGGTTGCAAGAACATTTTCCTTCAAAAACGAATGGAAAACAATAATTTACCCTAACCTATCACTAACTGTTAAACTTACCCATTGTTGCGGTTTAACCCTCCCCACATCTACCCTGAAGGAACAACATCCCTTTTACCCCTTCCCAATATAATTTTAGCGCATTGTGATTTCCTGTTCTCGCAAGAATACTCGCGAGAAAGCCTTGCGTTCGTGAAAAAAAGTCTGCATTTCCATTCTGAAAAGCCTCAGTTGCTGCAATGCACCATGGTAGATATATAAAAGATGTTGATAGAGAGGACGCGTCACTGGGCGCCAAATGAAGAGAAAAAAAATCACCACTTGTTGCTGCTTTTGAAAAAAAATTGTTCAATGAAATCTTATTGTTCCTAAAGGAAAGAAAACGCAAAAAGTAAAAGCACACCTCTTTTTCCATGCTTTCAACTTTTAAACCGTTGAACACATTTTAACCAAAACTTCCAGCTTCTTGGGGCCTGAGCTAGAAAACATTTTTGGAAAACTTCATAATGCTACATCAAATGAAACAAAAGTTATTAACAATAGAATGTTTGCAATGGATCTTAGGTTGTACCTGAACTATAAAAAATATATCAGAAGGCACTTACCCAGTAGGAGTCTTTCTGTGATTTGTATCTGTTAAGAGTCAGATACTTTGCATAGGCCACCACATAGTAGTTGGTGAAGAGTACCAAACATGTTTTACTCCCAAAGTAAAAGGGGGTCGACATGGGATGTATTAACCACGCTATCCCTCACGCTACGTACTTGTATTGTTTTCCAAACTGATGCCCATTTATGCTAGCAAAAGAAGGGAGAGCCAAGATGAACAACTTACTTTCTTACCTGGTAACGTTCTTTCGATGGGATTTTCCGACGACGTATTCCACATCTATGACAGGCAATCGCCACAGCTGTGCTGCTTCCGAAGATGTTGTGGCGTCTGCGTCCTGCGTCGATGTCGTCGATACGCTGTCCTCGAGGGCCTCCATTGTGCCGACGTCACCAGATGCTATAAGTAGGAGGCACAACGCCCGTAGCCTCAGTTGTAGTTTTTCTCCCAGAACGTGTGGCACCAATCTTCTGCCAGAATGACTACAGAAAGCCTTGCGGAAACGTAAGCTGTAATAGCATAGGAAATTCTGTAGAGGGCCAGGCTGGGAGGGTTTGATCATTCGGGAACCGAACCACCGTAACCTCTGAAGCACTTGCGGAATGACGGGGACTGGAGGAAACACGTACAGCAGTGGGAAGGACAACTCCACTACGAACGCGTCCCCTAAGGCTCCTCTTGAAGGAAATTCCCGCGAGCAGAATCTTTCGCACTTCCGGTTGACAGTGGTGGCGAAGAGATCCACTTGTGGGGTCCCCCAAAGGGCGAAGCTCTCCAGGAGAATCTCCTAAGCCATCTCCCACTCGTGAGAGACCGTGCTCTGCCTGCTCAGAGCGTCCGCCGCCACGTTTTCATCTCCGACCAGATGAACTGCCGAGATCGAAATTAACTGCTGGATGGCCCAGAACCAGAGCTGCATCGCCTCTCTGCACAAAGTGTGAGACCCTGCCCCCCTCTTTTTGTTGAGGTAGAGCATGGCCACTATATTGTCCATCAGAATCAGGACATTCTTCCTCCGCACAGACGGCAGAAAAGCCTTCAGGGCTAACCCGACGGCCCTCAGCTCCAACAGATTGATAAGGAGTCTGGATCCGACGGAGACCAACGACCGCTGACTCAACTCGTTGGCATGAGCTCCCCATTCTGTGAAGGATGCGTCATTCAAGATCGTCACCTCTGGCCAGGGTAGCCAAAATGGAGCCCCCTTCATCAGATTGCCTACGACGGCCCACCACAGAAGGTCCTGGCCGACCGAGGGCGGCACCTGAACGGGATCCGACATCCTGCCGCATCCACTGCATCTTGAGAGCCCACTGCAAAGATCTCATCCGCAACCTGGCTTCTGGCACCAGAAGAATGCAGGATGCCATGAGGCCGAGCAACCTCAAGAACTCGAACGCCGGGAGACTCTGGGCACGTTGAAACTTGTCCACCATCTGCAGAATGTGATGAGCCCTCGCCTGGGGAGGCGAACACTGCCCCAGAGACGTGTCGAGCACTGCTCCGATGTACTGGAGCCGCTGGGTAGGTGTCAAGTGGGACTTCTTTAAGTTGAGGGAGAAGCCCAGCTTGTGAAGGGAGTGGCAGGTGACTGACAGATGATCCAGGACTTGCTCGGGAGAGCGCGCCCTGATCAACCAATCGTCCAAATAGGGGTAGACGTGAATCCCCCTTTCCTGAGACACGCTGCCACCACCACCATGAGCTTGGTGAAGACCCTCGGGCGGAGGTCAATCCGAATGGCAGGACCCGAAACTGAAAATGCGAGTCGCCAACCGCGAACCTCAGGTACTTCTTGTGCTTCAGATGAATCGGCACATGAAAGTAAGCGTCCTTGAGGTCGGGAGACACCAACCAGTCCTGAAGTTGAAGGTCCTGGAGGACTTGAGAAAGAGTAATCATCTTGAACTTGTCCTTCCTGAGGATCTTGTTCAAACAACGCAAGTCCATGATGGGTCTCAATGCCCAGTCTTTTTTCGGTATCAAAAAATATGGGTAATACCATCCCTTGGTCCTCTCCGCTACAGGCACCAGTTTTATGGCGCCTTTCTCCAGCAGGGATTTGATTTCCTGCGCAAGGAGCAGATCCAGACTCTTCAAAGAGAGATCCCCTGGTGGATTGTCGTGAGGCCTCTGCCAGAAAGGAACACAGTAGCCGTGGGCTATGATCTCTAGAACCCACACATCGGAAGTAATGGCACGCCATTCTACAAGATGCTGCGCCAGCCTTCCCCCAACCGGCGAACCATGGGACATGGCCTCATGACTGAGCTGAAGCGGCTGCGGCAGTGCCTGAGGGCAAAGAGGCAACTGCCCGAGCAGCTTTGGTACCTAGAGTACCTTGTTTTCCACCTCTGGTACTCATACGTTGACCCCCTTGACTTGCAGCTCCCCTTGATCTACCAAAGGAATAGTATCATCGAAAGGAACCTCCCCTCCACTGTTGTCCCCTAGGACAAAAAGGCAGAGGTTGGCGAACTGCAGCGCTCAACGACTTTGCTGCAGCTTTGGAGGTCTGCAACCTCTCAAGGCTCTCGTCAGCCTTGCTGCCAAAAAGATGTACACCATCAAAGAGCATGTTGAGAAGCCGGGCTTGTACGTCAGGAGCAAACCCCGAATTCCGCAACCACGCAAATCTGCGCATCAGGGTGCTCGCCGCCATGGACCGGGTGACACATTCTGCCACGTCCAGACCCGACTGAACGGATTCACACATGGCATCCTTGCCATCCTGAACGAGGGCAAGAAAACCATCCCGTTCCTCCCCTTCGGGAATACGTTCAGCCGCCAAAGACACACAATTCCACAGAGTGTGCGTGAATCTTGCAAGCGCACAAACAGAGTAGGCTGCTTGTAAAGCCATACCTCCAGAAGAAAATACCTTCTTCGCCCAACCGTCAAAGAGTTTGTCGTCCCTATCAGGAGGGATGGTAGGGTACGGCACCTGCTTCGCTGGGGCCGTAGTTACCTGCACCACCAAACTCTCCGGTGTGGGGGGCGTAGACAAGTAGCATGGGTCGCCACTGGCTGGACAGTATTTTTTCAGCAACAACTTGCTCACTGCCGGGAGACTCTCCGGAGCAGTCCAAGCTGCTGCTACCCTTCTCTGTAAGGCCATATGAAATGGCAGCACCGGGTCAGTGGGTGGACCTTGGTCAAGGATATCTGTCAGGTCATCCTGCAGAAAATCCACTGGTGGCGCAGACCACCACAAGTACTCTGTCACCCTTGACATGAGACGCCGGTATGAAGACTCGGCGTGCGTGCGAGGCTCAGGCCTACCGAACTCAACCTCCGGAGAGGTGTCCAGACCACTGGTGTTGCGCAAAGACTGACGCAGGTCTTCCAACTGGCTATGACCAGACAATAGCTCATCAGGAACCAAACCTTCATCAGACCCTTCATCCACCTCAGAAATGTAATCCAGAGGCTGGAATAAATCCCTGGATGAGGGCACAGAAAAAGGATCAAATACAGGCCTCACTGACTTCCTCAGGGCCTTCCTCGGAGTTTCCAATGATGCACGCAGTACCTCCGGTAAAGCCTCCACAAAAGGCGTCCAGGGCGTCAATGGAATCGGCGTTGAATGAGGCGCCGACAGCTTCGACACAGGCCTCGAGGCCGGAGCCCCGAGCGAGTCCTTCGACAGCCTTGGCACCAATGGCGTCGATGACTTCCTCGGAGGCGGAGCCTGGAGAGAGGCCCTCGACGGACATGCGCGATGGCATCGACGTCTTCTTAGAAGACGTCACAGGCTCCGATGGTCTCGAGGGCAGGACCTGGAGCGGGCATGGCAAGAGCGATCTACCATGTCCGATCAGGACCTCGACAGCTCCCGATGATCGCAGTGACCGCCCGACCTGAAGGCGTGCGAGCGGTGGCCCTAGCGCGTTCCTTGCCAGCTTCTCTCGAAGGCGCGGACGGAACGGAGCCCTGCGATTCGAAAATCGGCATCATTTCCTTACAAAATGCATCCCATTCCGTAGAAGAGGAATGCTTGGTAGGACAAGCTACCCGCCATCTGGCGGAGTCTTCGGACGAGGACGGTGAAGGCGACCGGTGACAGGGCTTTCGCGAGTGCCTAGAAGAGGCAGAGGAATGACAGGAACCACTCCGGGACCGAGACCCCCTGGACTTACGCCAACGCGGAGAGTCGCCCCTCGAATCGTCGGTCGAAAGCCCAGTGGATTTCGGCTTTCGGGGTTTGTAAACCCTACCTACAGATAGCTTCTTCTTCCACTCCCGCAAGGCCTTCGACATCAAAGACTGGCAATCGTCACAGTCATCTGTGGCGTGGTCCTCGCCGAGGCACCAGAGGCAGACGTTGTGCGGGTCCGTAAGCAACATCTTGTAACCGCAGTCCTGACACTTCTTGAAGCCTGACCGCGGGGTAGAAGAAGACGAAGACATGATAATTCACAAAGAACCAAGTTCGAAGAACCGATAGAAATCAGAAGAAACGAGGCGCGCCGAGATTCCGAAGCAAACACGTTCGCAGAAAAAACGGAACTGAGGCTACGGGCGTTTTGCGTCTTACTTATAACATCCGGTGACGTCGGCTCAACGGAGGCCCTCAAGGACAGCGTAGCAACATCATTGACACAGGACACAGACGCCGAAATTTTCCAAATCAGCACAGCTGTGGCGATTACCTGTCATAGATGTGGAATACGTTGGAGGAACCAATCCCCTCGAAAGTGTTCTGCAGCTCCCGTGTGGGGAGGTTCGGTGGGGCGGGGCATGTGACAAAACAGATACAAGCCAAAGAAATACTCACACTTGGTAAGTAACATCTGCCTCCCGTAGCTTGTGAATCTGTTTAGACTTGGATGCTTTGCATAGACTAGCAAGTGTACCTGAAGGAGGTAGAGTGGGAACTAAAGGAACAGTGCAAAATTAATGTTCTAGAATAGCTTAACCCACTTATGAATCTGCTCTAGTTTGTGGCTCTACACAATCATGTTTTCTAAATGTATGTGTTAGTACTCACTGCTTTCCACCCCGAATACAGTGGCAGTGCTGGCTCCCTTCTTTTGCTTTCAACAGTCATTCTGAACAGCCAACTGGAACAGAAAACTGCAGTCTAGATTTCTTCCAACATGGCAGAAACGTGTATGGGGTTGCTGTTGGTACTCTTGTTCAGAGAGGAATTGCCATAGCATTTCGGTGCTGGACTGCATATGTGGGCGGGACAAAGAATGATATGCAAATGGTTATTTCCCATCTGTGAAAGGTACAATGATCAAAAAGCGTGTGCTGCAAACTCTGATCTCAGAACAAGTTATCATGACATGTTCTTTCTGGAGAGGAGCGCCTGCTACCTTTTTTGAAATATGGCGTAAACGTGCCATTACGTACATCGTGTATGACATCATCCAAAATGGCTGCAGTATCTCCGAGCCACGGGGGGCCAAATAAGCAGACTCCATGAACAAGGAAGTCTTGCGTTGTATCTGTCTTGTTGCACTGGCTGGGTTCCTTTTTTAGTGTGCACATTCTCTTGTGTGTGTTCTTCAGTTCCTATTCTCCTGGATTCTGTTATTCTCTTTTTGCCTCTTCTTTCTGCCAAATCCTTCCCGACTCTCTCTCCACTCTATGCAAAGTTGCTCTGCTTCGTTCCTACTACTTATTGTTTTGGATTCCTACCTTCATCCATCATTTGGGAGTTTTTCTTTGGGGTTTGAACCCTCCGTGGAGCCTCATACTGGCATTTGTTAGCCTAATCTCTTAGTCGACAAGAGACAATTAACAGGGTAGATAAGGCTGGTGTTGAGAGATTGCAATGCCAGCGAACCAAGGCAAACATGGCTCAGATGCAGGAATTGGTTGCTGCGTTCCAAGCTCCGACCATCGAGGTTCAGTCATTAAAATAGGAAAACACTGTTCGCTGAAAACCAGTGGCCAATCAAGAAGCCTTGCCTGCCTTTTCGCTTCCCTCTGCTCTCTCCTTAGAGAAGTTCCAAGGCAATCCTAAGAAACTGAAGGAGTTTTTGGACACTTGCACAGTTGCCTTTCCTTTTGACAGACTGCATCCCCAACAATTGCTCAAAAATTGGGTGTATTGTCACTCACGTCAGGAAATGTGCTGGCGTGGGCTAACCACCTACTCATCCTTAATGACCCACTGTTAAACGGCTAACGACTTTGTGGCAACATTCAAGGGCATCTTTGGTCGTCCAGAGCGGACATACAGCTCAAGAAGGGCTATTAGACTTTCAGCAGGGACAGTTGGATATACTGCCCTATACCACAAAGTTTAAACAGTTGGCCATGGAAATGGCATGGCCCGATAATGCCCATTTCACCTTGTATAGGTAGAGCCTGCATGATGACATCAAGGATGAACGGCACATATTCCAGGACCAGGGTCCTTCAATTAGTTAATACAGGCCACCTTGCAAATAGATTACCGATTACAGGAGAGAAACAAGAGCACAAAAGATACCGTCCAAAACCATCCGTTCCTTACCAGCTGCGGCCTCTGACGCACATATAAATAGAGATACCTTGGAGCCAATGCAAGTAGGCGCAGCCCATGGCCCTTTACCAATGAAGAGAGAAATTGCAGTCACACAAAAGGTTTATGCATTTATTGCAGATCAGCCAGTCATCTGTGCAAGCCGCCTGCCCATCTGTTGCAAGCCTGCCCAGTAGCACCTCCAAGAAAGCAGGGAAATGCCAGCCCCTGGTCTTGAAAGGGATAACAGCCTGTGAGAAGCAAAACTGCCCCATACCTTTTTATCCCGTTTCCATCTAGTCTATGAATCACTCAGTCACAGTTCTTCTTGCCCTTATAGTACATTTATCCATGGGTGAGGAAGAATGGGAAGCCTCTCCCCTAGTGGATTCAGGAGCAGCAGGTCTAATGGACTTGGAATTAGCCGCTCGTATGAAAATACCTTGAGAAACCAAAGAACACCTTTGACTAGAGGCCCCATAACTGAGATCTCCGAGACAATAACTTTTGATCTCATCAGAGCAGCACACTTTTCAGTGATAATTGTTGTACCAGCAACACCCCTACATTAACTGGACTACCCACACACTGTTTATGAGCTCAGTTTTCTATATCTCACTGTATCGAACGTGAAGCCTCTAAACCCATAACAGCTAAGCAGACTTTTTCCAATGAAAACACCAAAAGAACCCTGTCCTGTATAATACCTCAACAGTATCAATCATTTCAAGAAGTATTTCAGGATGAAGAAATCAAATCATTACCACTGCATCGTCCCGAAAGATTGCACCATAGAGCTACTTCCTGATGCCACAGTTCTGTTTATCCAGATGGTTCTGTTCTCCTTTGGAAATAAAGCTGCAAAAGGGAGTAGCTGGATATTAATCTAAGAAAAATGGACTCATCCGAGAATCCAAATCTCCAGGAGCGTCTTTATTCTTTATCCCCAAAAAAGAAACAACAGAGCTCAGGCCCTACATTGATTATAGGAGTCTAAACAAGATCTCCAAGAAGGACAAATGATCCTTACTAGTAATACATGATATCAGAAGCTGTTCAAGGAGGAGGGATATTTACTAAACTGGATTTACGCAGAGCCTATCAAGTTGATGAATGGAAGACCTTGTTCCGAACACCATACGGTCACTTTCAATGCTGCGTGATGCCCTTTGGTCTAGCAAATGCACCTGCAATCTTTCAATGATACATGGATCAACTATTCTCTCATCTATTGATGCACTCAGTAGTGGTCTACCTCAATGACATTCTTATATACTCTCGGGATCCCAAAAAACATCCAGATAATGTTTTAGAGATGCTTCACATGCTCCAAATGAACCATTTAAGAGGCAGCCTAGAGAAAAGCATCTTTAGCGCTTCTTCCGTGCCTTATCTAGGGTACATTCTTTCCTCCGAAGGAGTTTCCATGGATCCCAGAAAGATGAAGGCAATCTTGGTTTGGAAGGCCCCTACCTCCATCAAAGAACTACAGCGTTTCTTAAGTGTATTCAATTTTTATAGGAAGTTCATTCCTGGATTTTCTACCATGGTTCTATCACTTACAAGGCTGCTGAGACTCAAGGTGAAATTTCAGTGGGATACTGAGGCAGAGCAGTCATTCGAATAACTGAAGAAGATATTCACATCAGTTCCTGTACTGACTCAACTCGATACTTGTAAGGCTTTTATTTTAGAAACAGATGCTTCAGACCGATAGGTGGGTGCAGTCTTAAAGCAACTGCTGGAAGATCAGGAAGAACATCCGGTTGCCCATTTTTCTAAAACATTATCGGATGCATAGAGGAACTACTCAGTCCTTGAAAAAGAACTCTTAACAATCAAAAGTGCCCGTCAAGAATGGAGGCATTTGCTTGTGGGGGCCCTGTTCAGTACTCAGTGTCGCAACAACCATTGGAAACTTCAGTTAAGCCAAACCTTCAAGTATCACAACAGCTGGCAGTCACGATAGGCCTATTCTTTCTCCCAATCTGAGTTCCATCTCATTTATATGTGAATATTAGCATGTCCGCACTTGGATGGAATTGTGAATATTAGCATGTCCACACTTAGATAGAATTGTGAACATTAGCCTGCCTCGCATCTAGATAGAACTGCGAATATTAGCATGTCCACACTTGGATGGAATTGTGAACATTGGCCTGCACCGCATCTAGATAGAATTGTGAATATTAGCATGTCCACACTTAGATAGAATTGTGAACATTAGCCTGCCTCGCATCTAGATAGAACTGCGAATATTAGCATGTCCACACTTGGATGGAATTGTGAACATTAGCCTGCCTCGCATCTGGATAGAATCGTGAACATTAGCCTGTGTCGCATCTGGACATAATTGCGAATGTTGGCATGTCCACACTTGGATGGAATTGTGAATATTAGCATTTCCACACTTAGATAGAATTGTGAACATTAGCCTGCGTTGCATCTAGATAAGATCTTGACTGAAAGATAGCATGCCCGCACCTACATGAAACTTGAATGTTAGCATGTGCCACACCCAGAACTGTGAACACCAGCCTGCACCGCATCTGGATGGGGCTGTGAATGTTGGCATGCCCACACCTAGATAGAACTCTGAACATTGGCCTGCGCCGCATCTAGATAGAACTGTGAATATTAGCATGTCCACACTTAGATAGAATTGTGAACATTAGCCTGCGTCACATCTAGATAGAATTGTGAATTTTAGCATGGACAATACTGTGAATGTTAGCATGCAAAAGATCAGGAAACCAACTAACCAATATAACCTCAAACTCTGCATACTTATCTCACTCAAAAACTCACACAACCATCTCTCGCACCACAAGCCGCACGCACTTCACAACACTGCAACAACACATAAGCCGGAGCAACAGCACACGCGGACTAACACCTATCCAATACCAGCACCAAAGCTCAGCACCCGGTGTCTACTGAGTTGAAGCTGCCAACAGAACACCACTCCTCTCACTATCCTACTCCTTCTTCACCTTACTAACCCATCCCCCCCTTATCGTTTGCAGATCCGCCAGAGCGCCTGGGGACCAATTCCGTTGGTAACGGTGCGCGGTACAAATACCTTTAACATTTAACATTAACATTTAACATATATACCAGGAACCAAGAATGTAGTAGCCGATACCCTTTCCCGTATGGGATGGACCCAGAGCGACATGCTTTCCAGCACGGAAAACATGTTCTCAAACATCACTTTTGTATATACTGTAGATTCCTTCCTACGCAAGGTCCAAGCGGTAACCGGACGCTACTTCATTAGAACCAACACAACACATTTGGAACAAGGACAGACTTCTGTTTTATAACAAGAGCCTTAAGACAAAATGTGTTGTCTTTATGTCATAACACTTTTTTTGCAGGCCATCGAGGAATCACCTCTACACAGGAACTATTACTTTGTCCCTTTTGGTGGCCCATCGTTAGGAAGGACATACAAGCATTTGTTCAAACTTGTGACATTGGGCTCAAGCCAAGAACCCCAAATGGGCCCCTGCAGGAAAACTGTGCCAAACAAAAATCTCAACGATAACATGGTAGCAAATCCCCACCGATTTAATCTACCTAAATCAGAAGTGTGCAACATCATGATCACTGTGTACTCTAATACAAAGATAGCCCGCTTTACTTCCTTGCCTAAGTTGGCCAGGGAGATGAGCTCCTTCTTGAAAGACACTGTTTGTTTACATGGACTCCCTGAAGCGGTCATCTCAGGTTGTGGCCCGCAGTACACCCCATGCTTTTGGACTGCATTGTGTAAGGCTTTGGTTTCAAGAAAGCCTTGTCCTCTGGTTACCATCCCGAGACAAACGGTCAGACAGAGGGGGTGAATCACATACTCAAACAATATCTGTGCTGCTTTCTAACATCTACTCAGGATAATTGTGTTCCCCTCATGCGTTCCACAGAATTCTCATATAACAAGTCACTACAGTCTTCCATTGGTACAAGTCCTATCTTCAGCATCTATGAATTCCATCCCAGATGGATACCGACGTTGAGAATACAAAAAAGGTAGTGGCATTTATTTTTACTAGAAATCTAGGATAGATGTCCAGTAAAAAAAAAAATAATAATAATACCATCCCCGCCCCCTGATTCCCCCAGTGCCTGGCATGCACACATAACCACATTGATTGTGTGCATGTGTGAGGAGCTTGGGGGTTCCCCGATTTTCCCTGATTTGACTGCTGGTTAACTCACCAGATATATGTGAAAGGATGGCTCTCTTTCCTGCTCTTAACTCGGGTAGGGGCGCGAGTCTGTTCAGCGTTGGAACCAGTTATGTCACTGGTTCGTACCTCCCAAGCCCAGTCCTGCTGCAGCGTGGGTGAATGATCGTTCAGGTGAGTCTTTATATAGTACTGACGATTCTTCTCAGTAAGTTTTCATACCTTCTGTCTGTCTTTTATGTCCTTCTTGCTTCAATGCGCTGTTTTATGCCTTCTTTTCTGCGCTATTTGTATGCGCTTATTGTCCTTCTAATACTCTCTATTCTTTCAATTGCAGGCCTGCCGGTGACGGGATGATGGAGTAAACAAATGCATGCAAAGCAAAACAGTCAGGTAATGCTTCTGTAACACGTTTTGCCTTCAGTGTCTCCACTGTATTTATTATGGCCTGTTCTTTGCCTTACAGGTGTCTGCCGACTCGTGCTGATGGTGCTGAGTGGATCCACAACTGTAATCAGTGCCAGGTAATGTTCTTGTATTCGCGCAGCATTCTTAAAATATGTGCGATGCTGGTCTGTTGAGCTTTGCTTACTGTTTTCTTTCCTTTGCAGGTGTCTGCCGACTCGTGCTGATGCGGAGCGAATCCTGAAGCCGTGCCAGAGTCGATGAAGCTGTGATAACAGGAGCTGGATGCCGGTCGTCTGGATGAAGTCTCGGGAGTATCCCTGCAACTGCGGTTCATTAGAGGCTGGAGCGGAACAGATGAGAGTTGCACAAACTCCTCGGGCAAGTATCTTCAGGAGCTGTGCCGGTGAGCGTCACGCTTCATCAAGCAGAGTAACGCAAAGCAGGGACTGCTTGCCTGGGTGTGGCTTATATAGCAGCCACACCCAAAAGGCAGGACTGCAGTCTTGTGTTCTGTCTTAGGCTATTCCTCCCCCATGTCAGAGGAAAACAGGAAGTGCTTGGATTCTATTCATCCAAAGAGTGATGTACATGACGTCAAATGCGCCAAGCCTGGGCCCAACCCACCTTTATCGGTCCTTTGACCCAGTGGCTTTTCTGGAGAGTACGTGTCCCTCGGAAAGACCCCGAGCTATGTGTGTGAGTGGATGTTGTGGAATGGAGGCTGGTGTCAGCGAGTCTGCCCAGAGATGTGACACGCAAGTGTCATTATGAAGCAAAGCTGACATTTTTTATGCAACCAGTCTAGCCATTTCTTACTGAGGCACGACATTTTGTATTGGGCATCTTTGATAAAGCAAGCAGGATCAGTGGTATTATTCTTACTGTCACATGACATTTTGTGTTAGGCACCTTTGGTAAACCAAGCATAAGTGTTTTTATGTAGCTAGACTGGCATTTCAGTACAGCCAGTTTGGACAGGTTTTCATACTTAGGCATGCATTTTAAATGGTAAAGCCAGCTGGGGAATGTTCGTATGTGGGGATACTGCCATATATTGGCAGAACAAATGTGGACATGTTTTCTTATAGTATAATTACTGCCATTATGCAAAGAGCAAACATGAGTATGTTCTTATATGGGAATAATAGGGAATAATATTGCAGTCAGCTTGGACATGTTTTATACTGGCACATATTGTGGGAAAAGGCATCATGAAAACGTGTTGGAGAAATACTCCTGTGCATTGTTGGTGGCTTGCATCTATTGGATTTCTTTTCACCCTACAAAACACAATTGCAAACAGTTTGGCTATTTACCAAATTTTTCTAGAAGTGTGCTCTAAAATGCAACATTTTCACCGATTATCTAAAAAGATTGTCAGTGGGAGAACACTCTCCCCCCCTAAAACCCTCCTTGAGTGGTGTGGGGTCCCTCGCTACGATAGGTCGTTCGGCCATATCAAGGACAAATATTTACACCCCTCCAGTTAAAAAATTCACCAGCCGCCACTGATTGAGGGCTTACACCTGAATTCAATTGCCCCACCTGAGAAGCATAAAAGGCTGCAGCAGGAAGGGGAGAGAGGAATGAATTGTAGAAGGAGCTGGAGCAGGAGCTGGAAGGTTGGCAGTAGTAGCAGCAGGAGAAGAGCACAAGCCTGGCAGTTCACGAGGAAGTGTTATCACTTATGGGACACCGGGACGCGAGAAAAGCAGATTTCACCTGCAGCTTCTGAGTTGGTCCTGTGTTCACAACCTCTGCATGGTCGTGGCTTCACAGAGAGAGATATGTCTAAATTGAAAGTCTTCGGACTGGAGACACCCATGGTGCAGAGGGATGTGGGCCCCCAGAGTGCCTAAATTAGTAGCAGAAGGAGAAGTTGGGAAGTGGAAGCAGCCCGCAACTGCAGTGGTCCTGGAGCCGGTGAATAAAGCTCTGTGTTCAGGTTCACTTTAAAGACCTTTCCAGTAACTGCTACCCGCTCAATCTTAACTTGGGTAATATTCAAACCAAATAGAAGTTGTTTGTTGCTTTGGAACGTCTTCTGAACAATGGAAATTAATCACACGCACATCTAATGCAAGCTGGTGTGCTTGCGTTTAACGAAAAGCCTTACATTTCCCATTGTTGAACTGCATACTTTTACCAGAGTTGTTACTTGTCTCCAGTTAGAAGGGGAACGCTTTGATAAACCATTCGGAAAGCTGAAGGGGTATTTCACAAATTGTTACAAGGAGTATTTCAACAAAGAGGTCCTCTGTGAACAATTATGGTTCCCGACTGAAGTTAAACTAACTCCCCGTTAACAAAAGGGAATATAATTACTGACAGCTCCTTAAAGTTAAAAATCTTCATCAAAGAGAGGTCACGTGTGCCTAAATCAACTTCTCTTGTGAAGCTTGAAACATCCAGAACAAATATCCTATGAACATAGAAGTTGTTGAACTAAAAGAGAAGAGCAAGCCTTGCCCATTCCAGTAGGCAAATCCTTTCCATAGTGAAACCAGCCATATTAAAATCTAACCATCTGTATTCTGAAGTTGTTGATGTTGTTAAAAGTCCAGTGTCCTCTGATACAAATGTGACATGGTCATCTAAAGCTGGAAGAGTGGCAACTCAGCTTCAGGGTAACTACTGGAACCAAGAAGGTGTGAAAGAAGCTAGGGAAGGGAGCTGGGTGCTTGTAATACGATTACATTGACATTCTGTAATGCTGAAACTGTTGATGTTGAAAGAAAGGCAGTCTGACTGCATAGGCAGATTATACTGGTGGCAGGAAGACAGATAAAAAAGGCAAAGAAGGTGTAAGAGTCTTGTCTGAATTGCCTAATCATTTCTCAAGTTGAAGCTGAACTATTAATATAAAATATGCTGGGTGATGGTGAAACAAAAGCCGACGCGTGTTTCGACCGTAGTCTTTATCAAGGCAGAAATTGGTGGTAATCCTCGTTGGGAGTGGAGCGCCTGGAGAGCCACCCGGTAGGGTGCTGGTGGTGTGTGTTGATAGCAATCTGAGAGTAGCAGCAAGGAGTTCCGTGGGGTGGTGTTCAGGGAACCGGGTGGCTCTCAAAGCGCTCCAACAACAAAGAGGACAACACAGGATTCATCACACCTCCTACTGCCATTTGTTCACCTTCATTGTCAGTCATGGCTGCTTGAGGGGCTGGGGATCAACCTTATCTCGTTTGTTGACAGGAGCCAATCAACAGGGGAGGTAAGGCTGGTTGCTGAGAGTATGGACTGAACTCCAAGGTGCTTCTTTGCATAAGGCGTTGAGTGGAACATTTGCAACAAATGCAAACGTGGTTGTTGTACTCCTTGTAGAGTGTACCTTTGGAGTGAGAGGCTTATGTGCTAGTTTAAGAATTTATGCATACAATGCACACTCCATCTTGCAATATTGTATTTAGTAACAGGATTCCTCCTTTGGCCCGTGGCGAAAAAAAACCGAAGAACTAGCATCTCTTGCACAGGTTCTTTGTTCTTTGTATGTAAAACATGAGCCAGCTTATAATGTATGTAATGCCTTTCCGCCTCGTGTCTGAGGATTTGGGGAAAAAAGTCGGGAGTTCAATGGGGGAAATCGTGGACATTTTCTGAAAACCAACTTGTTTTTGTGAATTGCAACAAAGACGTTATCCACACAGAGTGCCTGACTCTCACCCTACAAATATATGTGAGAGCTACTAGAAAAACCACCTTGTATTTGAGCAGTTGAAATGTGTTCCTGTGAAAAACCTCAAAAGGAGTGCCCATCAGCATGTACAAGAATGCATTTAGACGCCAGCCTGGTGATGCAATAGTAGGGTTAATGCATTTATCTCCCGGCATACAACTTTAACCACTGGCACCTTCCACCCCAACACCTTGTGTTGGGACGTGGTAAATGCTGCGGACACCTTATGGGAGTTAAAAACTAACCGTGAATAAGTAAACAAAGCAAACCTGTGACAATGTCTGCTGGAGATTAGTCAATTGGGTTGATGTGCTGAGTTTTGCAGCAAATTACAACCCTCTTCTTAAAATAAGCCCCAGAATTGGGTTGTCATATTTTGCGAAGTATAGCCATAATGCTCAGAAAGGTTCTTCCTTGACAAAATTGCCAAAATCAGGTACTTGATCGACTCCACAAAGGCCTCCAAGGAGCCACCCTCCCCCCCCCCTGCACTCCCCCTTGATCAGATTTCACACCTCTCACCATTAAGGGCCTCTCTGACAACACGCTTGCATCCCTCAAACCCACAGCCTATTCGGATGATCTCCTCCTAGCCTGCATCATCAAATAGTTCCAAGGCTGTGCCTTCCACACACTCCTTAATATCATCAATGCCTCTCTCGCTGAAGACTCATTCCCAGACTCTCTAAAAACAGGACCGATTCACCCCCTCTTCAAAAAGCCCTCACTGAATCCTGACGACCCATCGCAAGCCTTCCTTTCATAGGGAAACTCATGGAAAAGGGTTCTGCCCCAAAGATAGCACAGAAACGGCCACAATTCAGGTAGATGATGCACTTCATTTTACGGATAGAGGTGACTCCTGCCTCGTTGACCTTTCAGCAGCATTCGACATGGTCGACTATCCCACGCTTATCTCGATCATCGCCACCAGAATGGACCTCCTCACAGGAAATATCCTTGCCTGGTTCTCCTCATACCTCGCCAACAGATTCCAAGCCATCCAAACGGGGCAGTTCAGGTCCAAACGAATACTGGTATCTTGCAGCAGACCACAGGGCTCCATTCTCTCACCCATTATCTTCAAACTCTATATGGAGACCCTAGGAAACCTCTTAAATGACCCCAGCATCTCCATCCCCCAGTACGCTGATGGCACGCAGCTGTACATGAAGGTTATTTGCCCTCTAGACATCTCTCGTCTCTGCTTCGGCTTGGACACCATCCAGACCTGGATGTCATCCGCCTACCCAAAACTCAACCCCACTAAAACTGAGTTTGCCCTTATTGGCCCCCCTCCAAACAACAGATTGTCCAAAACTGGCTCGACAACATGAACCTAGACGAATTCACCCCCAAGCTGACCAACTCCGCCAAATCCCTAGGCTTCATTGTCGATATCGGTGTCTTGCTCTAAAAAACATGTGGCCAAAAGCCCAAACTGCCGGTCTCCAAATCTTCCCACTTATGATAATCAAACCCTTCATCCCCCCTGGTAACTTCTGTACAGTAGTCCAAGCACTGATCATCTCACATTGACGGGGGTAACGCCCTCCTTGCCGGGCTCCCAGCCACGTACCTGGCTTCCCTCAAAGCTGCCCACCACAGCGCAGTCCATCACATCGTGGGTGTCTGCAGATTAAACCACATCATCCCACAAGTTCAAGTACACCACCCCCATCCTACGTGATCTCCACTGGCTCCTGCTCCCCACATGGATTCTCTTTAAAACCCCATCCATCGCATACAAAGAGGTCTCCAAACTCTATCTAAGGAGGTTCCCCCACCTCCCGTAACTCGACCATCAAAAAGTTAGAGTCCATGCTTACCTGTAAGCAAAGGACCATAAAGCAGTCCTTCTCCTGCTATGCCCAACCACTCTGGAGCTCACTCCCCATGGAGGCTTGTACTGCCCCTTCCATCATGCAGATCATCGCTTCCTGCCCCAGGACTGAAACCCTGACAACCCCCCACACTCCTGCATTGCTGTTAAAAATTCTAGCATCTGGATTCTCCTGAACTCTGTAAAGCGCTCCGCTGCCTACGGGCCAGGTTCGCGCTATATACAATAAAAATAAAATAAAAAATACATGTTTAAGTGTCCACATTCTATGACCTCAGGAGCCAGGCTGCCATGTTCAAAGCTTGTGCATTAAGGGGAGTTATTCAATTAATCTGTTGTGGGAACAGACCCAGTCTCATAACTAGTGGCTCTATCATCACCCCAAGTAAGTGAAAGTACCACACCTGTGTCTACATGGGTGTGATTAGGATTAGAGTAGTTTCTCTTCATATAACTTTTGACTACTTTGTGTAGAATGGGAGTTAGGGAAAAAGCTTAGGCAAAATCCCCGACCAGTGTATCCGTTCAGCATTGTCCTGGGAATCTAGTTTTGGGTATCTGGATACAAAAGTTGAGCAGAAAACCCCAATTCTATGTTGTTTTTCTGCTTTCTGAAGGTCGCACATAAAAAGTACCGATTTATTTCGGTCCATTTTGTGCGGGCCACAGAAAGCAGAAAAAGGACATGACCGAGGGCTTTTTTTGTTGCAAATTCCCCCTTTGCTCCTCGCCACCCCGGCCCCTTCCCCCACATATACACACGTATTTGCAAAGTTATGCACCCTCACACAGACATGCACACAGAGACACAGACACTGTCTTTTGACCTAATACCAAAACCCCACCTCTGGACAAAAAATTGCGTTTGTGTTCATCTCTCACTCGTGCAATAGTTTAATGGACCTACTTAAGCTGTCTGGTAGTTTTGTATCCCTGGGAAGTGTTCTCACTAAAGGACCACCTCTCTGTGGATGCACCAATGCCATATTTGCTGTGCAGTTGGTGACACGTTTTCGAGAGTGAGTTCTGACATGTTTGTTGGGATAAAACATGGCTCTATTGTTGTCCGTTTTACTCCATACACTCTTCTGATCAGTGTGTGGAAGATCCATAGCATGGAAAGCCAGTAGTGCATTCCTTACACAGTCCCAATACACTGAGATGGTATTTTCCAAGGATAGTAAAGGACCGACAGTAAACCCCTCAACATCTGTTCTGATAGTCACTTGCATTGGTGGATTTACAAAGACGTCCCTTTAACATGTTAGTTGGTGACCACCATTGCTGATTTTTTTTTATTAACCTTTTGTGAAATTGCCAGCAGCTTGTTCCAGCTGCCTGTTGCTTGTGACCATTGGCTTGGGAGACATTCTTGTAAATAATGCATGTGTTGGAGTACTGAGGAAGATGCATGATGCCATCACCCTTAAGAGCCTCATGAGTGTCCATACTAGGATGGACTATTGGGACTAATCGACTGCCGGTTCCTTGTTTAGCTGCTCTGAACTTTTCAGTCTGGCTAGGGTCACAGAAGTCACATCCGAGTCTTAGAGACAGTTAAAGGGTGTTTTTTTTATTTGTATTTATTTTTTAACTTTATTTATTAGAAGAGATTCATGTTCATTCAAGCAAGCATTACAGCAAAACAAATAATGAATGATGCCGTCGGGCAACAGGCATGTAGAGAGCAGGCACAACAAAAATACATTTTTTAAAAACAGACAAAATAGCATGTACCAGATTACTGATCTTTAAACTGTGGGCAGCACCCTCTCCCCTTCCGCCTCCGGGCACTGAGCCAGAAGATAAGCCACAAGGGGCACCAATATATTCTTGGGCCTAGTCCGCGGACTGCATAGAGTGCCATACTCCTTATCAAAGTCTCTTAATCAGATCAAATCCTCCCGCCAAGCACGGGTAGTAGGAGGGGCCCGGTTGGTCCAGCGTAACAATATAGATCTCCGGGCCACTATCATACTAGTAGCCTGCAGCTACGGGCTGGAGCCTGGGCTCCCCGGTAGCCAGCCAAACATGCAGAACAGAAAATCACATGGTACATCATACCCCAGCAATTGCTACCACCCCCACCCAGAAGTCTCGAAATTGGGGACACGCCCACAGCATATACCGCCACAGTCCCACGGGAAAACCAGGGTGTCCCAACTGATCCAAGGGAATTTTCGGGTGCCTCACCAGCAAAGTCTTCAAGTCGGCAAAAAAGGCAGAGCCTGGCCATACAGGGATCTTCTGAAAAAAGTACAAGAATTTCAGAACCACTTGGCTATAGCAACCCGCCCAACAATGTCAGAGGAAGCGTGCACCGCTTGTCCACCCTTACTCCTCAGAGCCTTTAAGTAACTGAGGTGATTGCCCCAAGGAGAGATCAGGGGTGTCTGCTAACCCGTACACATAAATACTTAATGGTAGACTGCTCCCACCTATCTCCTCCAATATCATCCGGCCGGACATAGCCTCATTGAGTGGAAACAAACTCGACTTGGACCAGTTCGCGCAAAGCCAAGTGCTGACCGAACTCTATAACCTCCTGCATATAGAAATACAGGTTAATGCTCGGGTCTTTGAAATATAGATTGCATCATCTGCCTATAGGGGCACCACTTCTCTAGTCCCGGCCAGTGTCAAACCCCGAGCAAGGTGGAACTTCTGGAGCCTGGTCGCCAGTGGCTCTATGGCAAGCGCAAAGAGTAGCGGGGACAGCGGGCACCCCTGCCTAGTGCCACGACCCAAGGCAAAAGCCTCAGAGTGTCTGCCAAACAAACTGATCAGAGCATTTGCGCCTGCATATAAGAGTTTCACCGCCCTCAAATAATACGATGGGACTCCCACCCCTCGCAGCACCTCAAAAAGATAGCTCCATTTAACTGAATCAAACACTTTCTCCATATCGATGTCACAGTTTATTACACGGTCACACTCACCTCAGGGAATTCCATTACCCCCAATCAAGGTGGCGCACAACAAATCACTATTATTTTGACTCAGCTTGGTAAGGTCTCAAACCCGTCTCCCACCCAACCCCAACAAACACCCGGTGCCACAATGGACTAGGAGCCAGGCCGGTGTGTAGTAAGAATACAGATTTATTAATTAATTTAAACCAAATTTGACAAACATACTAACATCAGCCACCAATGCTTTTGCAACACAAGAACAAAGAACAGAAATGACTTCCGTACTGGCACCAACACAGAGATAATACTAAGATATGCAGTCACAATTTCCTGCAGCTTTCTTTTCAAATCACCAATACAGAAAAAGAAAAATTCAAGGCACACAGTGATTGCTGATTTGGTTATAATACTTTTTCTCTGAGCAATCCCCACCCTCCAAACATCAATTTGACTTGACCCCTCTGAATTGAATGCCAGTGGCAGAGAGTGGGAACACAATGGGAAAATCGTTTTGGGTTCTAATAGAAAAATGCACTCTTTGGAAAAAGGGATTCACGGGGAAAAATCGTTTTGCACTTATTACTACAGATGCAATATGAAGGAAAGAAAAGCAATGGGAAAATTCGTTTTGCCACACCTAAAAAGAACAGGCAGGGCATTGTGGTTTATGTCAGAGCGCAATGGGAACAAAGGAGCAATTTTGTTTTTTCCCCCACACATGTAAAGGAAATACAAAGCTTCACACTTCTGATTTGAAATGAAAGGGATCAATGGGGAATTTTGTTTGCACCCTGCACACTCACTTGGAAACAGGGTTTTGGGGATTATTTTGGATTCAGGACCCCCCTTTCTGTACCAAAGTCAGGGGTTTTCTTACAAATATTAAATATGCTAAAGGATCTACACAAACAGGGTATTTTTCTATGGGGAAATAACTAGAACAATATTTGCGAAATGCAGGGCCTACACAGTCTATGGCTTTTGGATAGTTTTGCTGACAGGAGAGGCCTTGTAGTGGGCAGCAGGGAACAGCAGGTCACCTCTGGGACAGCAAGGGTGTCAGTCAAGGATCGTCACCTCTGGCTCCTCCCAGTGGTCACAGTCAGCTTCTATGTCTCCTGTTCCCTGTCTCCAATGCAGGATTTGGGTCCTTTCTGCTTGGGTGTTTCTCACAAGAGTTCAGCAACAGATTACCTCCCGGAATAAAGAGAAAAGGCCAAGTTCTGATGCAAACTGGTCTACTTATAGGGCAAAGGACATCACAAACTTGTCATGATTCCCGCAGACCGGAATGGTTGGCTCTCTCCACCCACGTCCCACCTGTGTGCTAATAGGACAAAGAGTTGAGGGGTGTGAGTTAGGAAAGTTGGGGGAGGAGAAAGCTTTGTCATCCCAAACTTACATGTGGGTTTTGCATGTTTAAGCTCTGAAAATCTATCAACATGGCAAGTACCCTAATTTTTCAATGTATGGATATATTTTTAAGAACTACAGTTTAAAGCAAATCTGCAATAAAATGTATTTTTCTATTAATTAAACCCCAGCTTCACAGGCCTCGCACACTCTAGCCCCCACCTTTTTTTTCTAAGTTTCATTTGACCGTAAACATGTGACCTGCCAGATGCTGGCTCATGTTTATCTTAGCCTATCCCTCCTTGGCCTCCGAATGGTCCTAGCTATAGCTTAATTCCCCTTTTTGTGGGAGTTGTGACCTCAAGGTCACTTTTGCTGAAAACAGGCAGGGCTTTTATCTATTTCCACCATGGTTTCCATCAATGGCAGTGTATTTCTTTGTATATTTAAGCAATGGACCAGATTGAATGTTGGCAACCAGACCTCCCTCTCCGGGACAAGCAGAGGAAAAGTTTTTGAGGTTAAAGTTTCATTTCAGTAGAAATGCCCAGCTGCATGTACAATTCTGCAAGACATGGCTTTTAACTCGCACACAATGCATTTTACGTGAAGCATTTTATAAGACATCCGGGCCTTATATCCATGTGTAATGTATTTCTTTGATCTCACAGTTGCAAAAGACAGGAGTATCACTTCTGGATTGTCCATACACAGGGCAGTTATATGAGAAAACCATGTTCACCTTGAAACCAAATGGGCACTTCTCTTTGCATACTGTCATTTGGGATGAGGAAAAAGGAAGTTCTTTTATTTCTTATAATTGCAATAAGCTTGGTTTCACTTGATATTTCTGGATCACAATCTGGTATTGAATTGAAGATAACGTACACGCTGCCATCTGTCTCTTTAAGTAAAAAGTGTAGCTTTCCACAGATTTAGTAAAACAGCATTTTCGGCCACATGTCTTTCTCTTTCCTTGCTGAAATGCATTGCACCTATCGTCGCACTTTTGAACTTCCAAGCACACTTTCCATCATTTGAGATTTAGGCCCGTTTTAAGTTTAGTTCAATAGGCCTCATGACATAATTTCTGTGCTGGCTTTAGACTTTAATAGGATGCCACAAAACATTCTGGCCTCTTTATTTCTGGCATTCAGGGGCTATATTGTACCCCACATCGAGTAAGGCTGTAACGGGCTGCACTTTTGGGTCTATCTGAGCTAAGACGGCCTTAGCCGTGGACAACGCACACGCAGCTGTCAGAATGTAATCTTATGCAATTCGCTTGGTCGATGCCTCAACTGCTTCCTGGCTTAACCTCGGTAGTGAGGCTGCCTCCAAATATTCAACCAGGCCGCACGCGCACAAGGACTCTCTTGACGCATACACCTGCTCATAATAGGTCCGGAAAGCATCCAGAATAGTGTCAGACCCCACTACCACTCTGCCATTCGCCGCACAAATTGCGGCTATGTCGGAAGCCCCTCCCTCCTGCTATATTGGCATGCCATTGCAAGACACGCAAGATAGTTGACCTCCTGGTGAGATAAGTCATGAATACTATAAAGATGACCCGCAGCCCAGTCCTGGCCACTGCATCATCATCAGACATCAACTCAGACTCAAACAACTTAATCTCCCCTTCAAGTTCTGACAACTGTCTCCTAATCGATCTCAACAACCCAAATTCCAAGGACATGCAACCACCACACAAAACCACCTTAAACACCTCCCACATATAGGCCATCCTGCACACCGAGCCCATGTTGTCCTGAAAATAGGAGCAGACAATATTCACCATCTCACTATGAAAAACGATGTCCGCCAGAGCTCTGATCTTAAACCTCCAATAACGTCTGGGCACTCTTTCCCAGCCAGATCTAGCAACCCTAAAACAGGGGAATGATCGTACAGCGTCCGTGGAAGAAGCAGACATGCAATTTTCATACGCATCAGGGATAGGCTAGCCAGAAAATAATCCAGGCGCGAGCATGTAGTCCCTGACCCAGGAATGCAGCACACACCAAACATCTTCCAACTCCAGTTCAGACATATCGCTGACTGCGCTTGCTGCTTGAGATGGAGGACTAGCAGACCCAGCAGATCTGTCCATCAACACTACCAAAGCTACATTGAGGTCCCCCACCCAGACAATATTTGTATGCAAGTATTTATAGCAGTTAGAGAGGAGTTGCTCAAAGAACGAGGGATCGTCCACATTTGGACCATAGATGTTCACAAACGTCAACGGGATATGAGCCCAGCTACCCGACACAATGACGAATCTGCCCCGCGGGCCAACAACCTTCTCCACCAGGTGGAATCAAAGAGATTTGGAATCAAAGAGATTTGTATATCAATGGTACGACCCCCGCGGTAAGAGAAGAACGATGTATAATATCTACAGGATCCCCAAAACCTAGCAACCCCCTTGTTCACCACTCCAACCAAATGGGTCTCTTGCAATAAAATCACTTTGGCTCCATGCCGCTCGTGGTAGTTGACCACCTTGCGGTCGTTACATGGGTTATTCACCACCCCGCACATTCCAGCTCATAATACTACAACCAGCCTTACCCCCATAAGCCTATCCGACGAGCCCACACAGCACCGGGCCTCATACCAGACTACGCACAGCCACTACACAACAGTACCCCCGCACCAGAGACGTGAATCATTTCCCACACCAAAAAACAACCCCAACCTACCCCAGAAGACAACCTTACCCCACTCCCCACACCTCCCACCAATTGTCCCCCATACCCCACCCACACTGCCCTTACCCAACATGCTGTGAAACTCGCCCCACTCGAAACCATCCATCTCATAAAGGCCAACATAGAAGACCACCTAGGGGCGCCGGACTCCGCCACCATGTTGGCTCGCTTACCCCGGCTACTAACAGGGGGAGGCCAGTTACAACCAGGATAGCCAGCCGCAGGACCGACTCAAATGAATCGGCATGATATTCTCCCACCTAGCGCACCCTGTCAAATAAATCACCACCCAACAAATTATCCATTGCGTCCAACTCTGTGAAACCCCAACCAATCCAGCAGCCATACTACAGGAGGCGTTTAAGCAAGATCCGGGGGAACAGCTTCCACAGCTATCCAGTACCAACAATGCCTCACTCCTTCGGCAAAGTTTCCAAAAAGTCATGAACAGCTACGGGATGAGTAAAGAAATTAGATTTTCCACCATGGAGGACTCTCAGCCTGGACGGGCACAACATAGCATAATGCAGACCTCACTTGTGGTGATCGCGCTTAGCCGCAAGAAAGGAGAGCCAAGCATGCTGAACTGAAATCCGGATAGAACGAGACACTGGCTCCCTCATACTGCAAGTCACCAATTTCGCAGGCCTTCCGGAGGATCAGGTCATGATCCCTACAATTTAACAATCGTGCTATGACCGGGCAGGGTTCTTGGCCCAGTTTGGGGACAACCTGGGATATTTGGTGCACCCTTTTTATCAGAAACTGCGATGACAGTGATGGGGACTTCCTGTATGAATTTTTCCATAAAAACCTCCCATGTTTTGCTGCTCGACCGACTCAAGGCTCCCCACCACACAAATGTTATTCCGTGGAGATCTCGCCTCAAGATCCTCGTTCTTCTCCTTGATCCCCTTAACCTTCCTTTGCAGAGAGGGAATCGCCTGCGTCACTTCCACACTGGTGTCCTTGAGCAACCCCACCCTATGCTCTGCCTCAGAGAACCAAATGCTATCTTTATCCAGCCGTTCCTGCATTCGACTGACTTTATAAACCATGCCATCCAGCTTTGAATTAATGGATGTAAACCCAGACCTCATTTCATCCAACATCAGTCCAAGATCCAGAGCCGGGGCACAGCCAGCAGAGGTAAGACCCCCCTCAACTGTGCAGGCCTGGCCAGGTTTATCCGAGGTATCCCGAGGGGACAGCATCCTATCACCCTTATCACTCAAGCCCTCCTTTTGGGAGTATGGCAAGCAAGATTGCCACTTGTTGCCCTTTGCCATGTATGGCCCACACCAAAACCCAGCAGCCCAGCGTGCACTGGGGCACTTCAATCCCCCCCTCCGCAGCACCAAAAGCCACAGTCCAGTCGCAGTTCTAGGCTCCAGGGGGAAGCAAGAGAGAGGCACCCAGGTGGAACGAACAGGGTTATTATACCCTGACCTGTCCCCCAGGCACCCTGAGATCCAGGAAGTGGAGGCAGGGGCTACGGCACTGGCAGGACACAAAGACAATGATGTACCAGCAGCCCAACAGGAGACAAGTTCCCCAGTAATCGCTGCTACACGACCTGCAGCCTGCACCGAAAACCAGCCCCTCAAACAGTGCAGACCAGTCCTCAGTGGAGTCAAATGGAGACAGCAGGCAGTGCCAGTCAACAAGAGCAGAGCTTCTACGACCTACGGGCTCCCCGCAGGCTCAGCAACCAGCAGAATTTCCACCCCTCTTACACTGCCTCAGAACTGTGTCAATAGCCGTGCTACCTCCTTCGGTGGAGCTCACTGCAACCAGATGAAGAGGGACTAGGCAACCAGGCCTAACAGATCATCTTCTCACCCTGCAGGAGAAAGAGCACATTCACTGGGGAGGCCATGTCGACCACCGGCAGGTGGAGGTCCTCAGAGCGCCTCCATCCCAAGCGCTGGTCGTCCCTTCCTGGCACAGTGCTCCGCGGCAGGGAGCTCCAGCAGCACAGACAGCCCCTGCATATGCCGGGTGAGGCATCACAGTAGATCAGGAAGGGGAACCAGTAGAGCGCAACTCCCCCACCCCAGCACCGGTCACCAAATCAAAGGCTGTGGCAGCCCTGCAGCAGGTGTTCCGCTCCTCCCATGCTACAGGCAACAGATGGTATGTGTAGCGGGCTCCACCCATCTAGCAGGCTCGATGGCAGGGGGCCTCCTCTCCCTGGCCCCAGCACCAGGCACTGTGCCACGGACTGCAGCAGTCCCACAGCTTCTGCAGCAGGGAGCTTGTTCCTCTCCACCTCTCCCTCCTCCCCCCACTGATGTCGGCAGCAGGCTGCAGAATGCCTGACAGTAGAAGTCTGTTCCTCCCGGCCCCCTGTGCAAACCAGCCAGACAGCCCACTGCCTTGTCCTCTCCACCACACTCCAACCAATCAGGTTGCTCTAACCACCAGCATTCCAAAACTGCCCAGCAGGCACACAGGGGTCTCTATAGGCCACAAACGGCCGAATAATATAGGTGCGCTCAACAAGGCTGATGTACGGCCTCCCTGCAGCCCCCTGTCAGATGCCTTGCGGAGCTCACTTACCAGCGGCCATCTTGGTCGTGAGCACGCAAACCACCCCCAGGGTGTTTGTTATCTTTGTGGGGCCTAGGAATGGGGATAGCGCATTGGACTTACTGTTAGATTCAAGTTTGTTCAATCACGCCCACCTCCTACCTTCTACTCCCAACTACCTCTACCCTCTCCTTGCTCCTTCTGCCTATCTTCGGTCCATCTGATTTTTCACTCCTCTTAGGGCTAACATCCACCTTTTGATGTTAGTTCTCCTCCGAGTCCACTTTACTGCTACTCCTCTCCACTAGTACTCTCCTTCACCCACTAATCACATCCTCCACACTACTACTCCCCTCAACACTACTACTACTCATCCACACAACTACTCAATCACCTTACTTTCAGCCAGTACTATCCACTTCATATTATCTCCTTACACTAACCTTTCTAATCACTTGTCTCACAAACATGCACACTCACACTGCAGAACCACTATCGCTCCTAAATCATTACCTCACCTGCTCCACAAATCTCCACAAGCCGTAGCGTCCTCCTTCCTCTTGCTGGTCTCTTGGTCATCCTCCCCCTCCAGCTCTGATCTTACCCAGTAAACCCACACTTCCTGCTTCCAGTCCCCTGCTAAAATTCCCTGCCCCCCTCCAGGGATTGGCCATCTCTTCTTTGTGCCAATCTATGCCTGCATTCCCCACTTGGGCTTGTATGTGCATAGGAAAGTCTAATAAACGTGTCCAAGCCCTGCCCCTTCTCTCTATGTGGCTTCTCCATGGAGTGACAATCATGGTGACCCTGGATGGGCTATTTTGCAGTTCGTGATCCTGCTCCATGGCGGATGGGTTGTATTGGTAAGTCTTTCGAGGGAGGGTGGGTTTGGCACCCTTTCTGGTCCCTGGTGATCGAGGGAACGTTCGTACCCTTGTGTATTCTCGCCAGCTTGCTTCGGTAGTGTTGCAAGACTGTTTATTCTGTCGCGTAGTTGCATGGTCTTCCTTTCCTCCTGCTGTGTCATGCCGGCGCTTCTGGCATGCTTTGAGTTTGGGCTTTGGGCTTCAGTTTTCCATGGCGGCTCTCCCTCTCTTTTGCATCAGATGTGGGCTCGCATTTTGTGTCGGATGTGGGCTCGCAGTTTTTGTTCTGCCACGTCCGTACTTTCAGATATCATTTTTCTAAAACAAATAGAAATACAGTGGTGAGCATCTATTTTATGAGAAAAGGCTGGAGATAAGGGTCTGCAGGTGAACAAGCTGGAGTAAGGGGGTTGGGGGTGTGCGGGGGTCAGGAACTCGGGGACCCTCTCTGGTAAGTCTTCCATCCCAGGCTGAGAGGGATTCCCAGCCCATCAGGACAAAGCCAACTCACTCTCCTTATCACACAGGTTAGACGGCTTGACTTCCCCATATTTATTGAAATGACTACTTGGTGTAACAGCAGGATTGACGTTTCAGTATTGTGTTGACACTGCTTTGCATTGCTCTCTGTTATGAGCCAGTCGTCCAAGTAGGGATATACATGAATTCCATGCCTGAGACCCCATCGTCAGCACCTTTGTGAAAACATGAGGTGCCAATAGTATCCCAAAAAGAAGCACTTTAAACGGCTAGTGTTGGTTGACTACTTTGAAGCGCAGGTATCATGGATGTGCATGGAACATAGAAATATGAAAGCATGTAAAGTGCTCATGAAGTCTCCCGTTTAACAATCAAATCACCTCCTCAGGGTTTTCATTCTAAATTTTGGAGGCTTGACTAATTTGTTTGCTGGCCATAGTTTTAAAACTAGCCTCATTGTCATCTAGGAAGTACGTTGAGTAAATACCTGCAGTTCTCTCCTGTGGAGGAACCTCTGCAATGGCTCCCTTTAGCAAAACAATGTGCACCTCGTCCAATAGTAGGGCAGCATGCTCCTTGGGTAGTCTGCAGTATTTCGAAGGAATGTTGTGAGGTTTGGAGATTAGTTTTATACAGCACCCTTGCCACACTGCATCCACTCGCCTGAAGTAATTCCTTCTCATGATTGGATCCTTCCCCTACTGGGGTGGCACGTAACGGAATGTGGAACAGAAGGTCATTATTTTGGCGGGATGCACTAAGAGCGTGTCCTATTTTCACAACCTGTGCCTCAACGTGGTCCCTTGTAATGTAAAGTTTGGAACTGAGCTTGAGGGAAAGACTGAGGACCTCATATGCGATTTGCAGATACAACGCATTGATTGGCTTGGCCTAATGATGGTTAGCTTTGCCTCCTGTATCATCCACATGGTCTAGAGAAACTGCACCTTGCATAGGGCCTGCTTGACATCTGTACTAACGATTTCAGTGCGTAAAAGACTTTCCTGGCTTTGTCTAGTCTCATCCAGTAGTTTTCTAAAAAGGCTGGCATCGACAAGAGGTTTGTTTACTGGAATTACCCGAGTCACTGCCTTAGTCCAGGTACAAGGCAGCCACTACTGCTGCACTGGCATTTTGCCTTCCTGCATTCTCAGCCACATAGAGACTGCACTTTTTCAGTGCGTTGGATGCTAATTGCCCCTTCCAAACAATTGCTTGGACTTGCAGCTGAATAGCCTGAGGCACGGTATCCAGTTCATCCCAATGAGCCATGCGATAACATAAGTACGCCTAATGAATTCACTATACACAGGCTTTAGGCCGTGGTTGTTGCCATCTTCCATTCCAACGGATATATTTTCTTACTTTTTCGGGGGGTGCCTCGGAAGTTAATGCTGGCCCACCCTCTTCTTTGTGGTAGTGACAAGCAAAGAATCGACGCCGGACTATGTTCTCACCTAATTTGGGTCTTTTGGTGAGGGGCAATACTTCTTTTAAATTCCAACATCAACGGATCTGTTAGTAGGGGGTTTCTCCAATAGCAGTCTGATCTGTCTCCGACTGATTTTAAAATGGGAATACAGTGTGCAACAGGTTGGGGGTGCTGTACAGTACCCGCCATAAAATAGTTTTCCTCTTAATTCTGTAGTCATTCCAAATTTGTCACCTACTCTTTCTAGCCGTATGATGCACTTTCCCTGGTCATCTGTAGGTGAATGTGAGACCGATGGCACAAGGTCTACAGGCAGTCCATTGGATACTCTATGGATTTCCTCTTTCTCCTCCCCAGTGGATCTTGCCTTACTTCTTCCACCTTCCCATTCTAAGCATCTTATACGTCATCAGGATGCTGTCTGGTTTGACTGAGATGCCTCCTCAAAGGATAGTGCCCTTTCCCTCTTAAGTGTAAGGTGCTTTGTCCGTATGCCGTCATGTAAAAAGGTATTCATTTTTCAAGGGTGTCCAGGAGATAGCGTCTAGTGATCGGTAGGACGATTGGTGTGCTGGGGATAGGCTGATTGTGCTTTTCAAAAGCAACCTCCCCTGCTTGTTCGGACTATTCCTCAATAATGAGGTCATCCTCAGAGGACGTGAAATGGGTCTATGAACGGATTGGGATTAGCCAGCATCAAGGATGGCATTAAGAAACTGCTAGTTTCTCTCGGTATGCATGTGGACGGTACCTTTGTGATGCTTTTGGCGTTTGGGGTCACTGGCACCAAACCTCGCACCCATGTTGGAGAATGCTTTGAACCATGTGTTTGTGACGTTTTCTGCAAAAGAAGAGGTTTTGATATTGTGTCTTTAGATTGTGTTGCAATGTGTGAGTGCACGGACTTGGACGGGCGTTGTGTTTCTTTTGATAGTGAGAATTCTTCGACTCCATGTTGTGAGGTATCGTACGTTCATCTGTGTCAGCTTCAGATGCCAATTTTGAGGTTACAGCCCCAGGTTTTGGGCCGTCGTTTAGGTGCAGTGAGATGCAGTAGTTGCCCCTGGTATGGACATGTTTCCGTCTACTCTATGCTTTGGTCAGGGCTTCTGATGTTTTTGGGGATGATCCTTCTCGTCACCATGTGAAGTCTCCTGAGCATATCTGCATGGCCCAGCAGAGTTGGGGACTGCTTGATAGCACCCTCTGGTGCTACTTCAGAGACAGAGGAGTCCCTTAGACCTGGGTTAGTATCAACCTCCTTCCCATCGCACTCAGGCCCCAACTGGTGGGGAGTTTGAGCCTCCATAGCATAAGCTCCCAATCTTATCTCTCAACGAGCCTTCCGCGTGTTGCACTTAAAATGTGTACACGCCGGCATTTGTCCTCGGTGTGGTCAAAAGGCTGGCATCTATTACTCATGTGATGTGCCCTGTGCCACAATCTTGGATTTACCATTGAGACAGTGTTTAAAAGGAGTGCGTCTATAATTTAGCCTTTCTAGGCACGGGAAAGAGGAAGTAATTCGCAGAAATTATTTTAACGTATTCCCCCTCTGTACTTACTGTGCACCGTTTTCATGCATAGAAAGCTACTTTATGACTGGGGCAGCATCAGTCTTTCGTTAGGTTTCGAAGCCACAAAGTTACAGCCAAGACTGTTAATGCATTGTAATCGAGGAAGGCATCAGAGTCATGTTTCTGTTGACCGAATGCGGTTGTCAATCCTGCGACCACACTGATGGTGGAAAAACACAATCTGAGGACGTAAACGTGTAGGGCATCATGCGTACATCTGCGGTATAGGGATAGACTATAGTGCGTTAGCACCATCCATGAGATAGCCTTTTACTTTGGAAGTAAACAACTTGTAATACTCTGCGCCAACTATTAGATGGAGGTCAATACAACAGATTAACAAACCCCAGAAATATACATCCGTACACACATCCACATCATTGTGTACAAGACTCTGCAAGTTCATGAAGGATTTTTTCACAAATGCCTTAGACTTGCTGTCTTAAGTGCATTGTAACATTTAAACACCCCGTATTCCTAGTATGTCTGACATATCATGCAAACTGCAGGGAGAATCGGAAAGTTGCATGTGAATCAATAAAAGGACCATATAGGGAAGTTATTTTTTCCAGCATAGGTAACTAGTAGGTGGTGTAGCTGTTGTGGTTACTCCACATTTTGCAAAACTACTTACCAAACCATGGATTCACTCTTGCGTCCCTACCCAGGCAATAATGTTTGCAGAACAGACACTAGGACATATACAAGGACAACCATACAGATGCTGTTAAAACTTCTTTTGCAGTGGTTGCTCACACAGTTGTCGCAGCTATTCTCCCAGATTGCCCTGTACCCACTCTATGCTGCCCCAGCCAGCTGCACAAAGTGCAGCAATTCTTGCCTAAAGTCCTCTATTCCATCTATGTAGTATCAACAATGCACTTATCCACGGTACGAAGGGATTGATCTTTCTGCCACAGTTGTAAGATGGAGAGGATAGGCAAATTCACATTAAATGAAGCAGACATTACACTTATTGACACAAGTGGGCCCTGGTACCTTTGATGGAGGGAATTTGTGGAATATAAAAACATAAGCATTCTTTTAAAAAAGGAGGATTGAGCCAACCAGACTGATGAAAGTCCTCCCTGGTAGCATACATGATGACCAAGCAGGATTCATCACGGAAAGGCACACACAGGATAACGTGAGGTGGGCTATAGATATCATTGACATGGGAACACGTACGCAACAAGGCTTCCCAGTGGCTGCATTAGAGGCTAGATGGGCCTTTGACAGTCTGCATTGGGAATATCTGAAATTGGTTCTGGAGGACATTGGGTGCGGCCAGGAATTTACCACAGTGGTACTAGCAAACTTTCAAACCCCATCAACAAGCTTTACAGTAAATGGCCAGAGCTCGGAACAAATCAAAATGACGAGAGGCACGCGACAAGGCTGCGCCCTCTCTCCTTTGATCTTTGCGATGGCAATGGAGCCTTTTGCGATCCAAATCAGGCTAGACATAGAGTTTAAGTGGGTGACATGTGGAAAGGCAACTCATAAAATCGCACTTTATGCGGACGACAAAATGCTATTCATGAAAGACCCCAAGGACATGACAAAGTTGCAAGGGTTTGTGAAGATCGTAGGCTTTTCCATTAACTTCGCCAAATCTAAAGCAATAAATATAACAGAAAGAAGGGAGGAGATCGAGATCCTGGAGAAGACATTCTCCCTAATCTGGGAAAAAGAAACTCTGGAATATACTTAACAAAAAACATCCGTAGATTATATAGGACAAACATTATACCCCTCTGGAAACAGGTACAAGAGGACATGCAAAAATGGGAAACCCAAGAACTGTCATGGTTTGCACGTAGCAGTGAAAATGACCCTCCTCCCCGGCTACTATACGTGGTAGGCTCGCTGCCTATAGCTAACCCCTCTGCGCGATCAAGGTATTACAAAAAGCAATATTTACCTTCATTTGGCAAGGCAACAAACCTAGGATACAAAAACGTATTCTGATACGCCCTCCACTTCTCAGAGGTCTGGGAGTCCCCGATGTGGGGAGATGCATACTGGCGGCTCACCTGGCACCAATGTTGAGGTGGGAGAGGCAGGACAGCCTAAAAGGGTGGTGCGAGATAGAGCAGGCAGCCACAACGATCCCCTTGAAAGCACTGCAAGCACTTGGCGCGGGAGCCTGGGAAAGGGCTCTATTGGAAGCAACTAAGATGTCTTTACAAAGTTGGGACAAAGCCCTGGGTTGGAAACATGTTCGGCGTGGGATGGTCCTACTCACCCCCTTGACACATAATTCAGAATTTACATCGGGGCTATAGAGTAAATTCTGGGACAGTTGGACGGGTGCAGAATCATTGACCCTTAAGGATATGTACAGGGAGGGGTCCCCTCTGCTCTTTACAGACTGCCAACAGAAATTTGTGATCGGGGGAAAAAGAGAGATACAAATACACACAAATCAGACAATGGTGAAAAGGGCAGGCACAAGGACATTGTCCGGATTGGAGTTAACTATGCGGGAGGGCCCAACAGAGAGGGATAGCTAGGCTATACAGATTACAGAATAATGCGCAATTAGAGGATAACTTCCCAAATAAAGAAAATTGGGAAAGGGACATGGGGGAAACGATATCGGAAGAGGAATGGAGTCAGATATGGTCAAGGTCACACGGCTCATCCAAATGCATCACGATTAAAGAATCGGCCTATAAGCTGTGTTATAGGTGGCATATGTCCCCCTATCGCCAAGACAAAATCAATGCTAAATATTCCCCTACGTGTTTGAGACGCTGTGGGGAGAGGGGGGAATCTATACCACATGTGGTGGACATGCCCAAAAGCAATAACATATCGGAAAGAAGTGCTAGGGAACATAAGGGATATTACGGGTGCCAATGTCACCCAAGACAATCTTACTAGGAGCGGCAGCAGAAGGTATTTATGCAGCGTCGGGACACAGAGATGGAAGAATGAAATGGGACCGACGACAGCCTGGTGGTGGGTCAAGATCTGGGAGGTCATGGCAATGGAAAAAATCTGTGCCCTTAAAACAGGAAAATACCTGAAATTCTTGGCGATCTTGAACCCCTGCCACGATTTTGTGATAGACCGAGAAACCCATTTCTACAAACCGTGAATACTTAAAAACATGCATGTCGCCTGACAGGCCAACTACGGAGAAAACTCTGCACACACAATCTGGAAAGAACTCAGTAAAGAAGGGAAGACTCTGGACCCTGACACGTTGGGGTAAAGAGAAGGGGGGAGGGGCACGGGTTCGGGGGTCATTTGTTGGGGCAATATTGAAAATAGTCGGGGCATCTGGGCAGCCATTAAACTCAACAAAGTTGGTACACTGTTGACCTTATGATACAAAGTTGATATATTGTCATGTCTTTAAATGCTGTAAGTGCACATGCCTCCGATCAATAAATAAAATTGTTTAAAAAATAAAATGGAGGATTGACAAATAGTGCTTTTGCTCATGCTTTTAGTCATCTGGAAATCCATGCCTGATAAGCTCTTATTGAAACGTGCTGCAGTCCAGAGTTTGCCATGTGGAGCCAGTATAGTAGACCCACAGGTAAAAAGTATTAGTACCACCTGCGCTTGAATGTGGCAATACTTCCATAGTCCCGAGGAAGGCACATGTGACCAAACTAGCACCTAAGAAGCCAGACTGACAGGTTCAGAACTACCACATTGTGGGGTAGAATCGATCCTTTATTCATTAACACGAGTGCCTGGTGCACTCTGAGTTGAAGGGACAGAGCCAGGAGGATCGTAGGACCATTTCCTGCTTTGGAGAGAGTCAGGAGGCTCAGAGGACCAAACCCTGCTTTGGAGGGAGCCAGGAGGATTGGAGGACCAAATCCTGCTATGGACAAGGCATACAATAAGCAGTGTTGCATAGCAGTTTGCTATGCAATTCTGTAGGGTTGATAATCAAATCGGCACATGTGTAGCAAAGTTAGCTATTTAAGTTGCCCTCTTCAATGAAAGCACAGCTCGTCCTGCATTCCTCTTACCCTCAGTGCCCTCTTCACCCTCTTTTCTTTGTTCACTTAAAGTGCTAATGAGAGAAAGTGCAGCAGTAATCATTTCCACAACTCTTAAGTGCCAAAGGCATGTTTGGGAGTGCTAGGCAGGAATTTCTTTTGCTTTTTCAAATAACTGCAATCCAGAAGTGATCATGATGATACTTTTATTAAGCTTTCTATCCTGTCTGGCAAAACGATTTGTGTCAACTTTCTATATTTTTTTTAAAAGATAGTCATGCAATTCCATTCCTAAAATGGAAGTTGCTACATAATGCATAATTACAGTATTGGTACTGTAAAACACTGCATCATCTCCATGTTTTACAGTAAGGTTTAGGTTAGTGTATCCAAGTGTCATAGTGTCGACTATATTTCATTTTGTTGGGGAAGATGCATCATATTGACCAGCAAACACTTTTGAGAATGTACATGACCACATGATCAAATGCTTTTGATGACAAACCTTGTTCTGTAACCTGTAAATTGCATATATCTTGCAACTGTTGCTCAACCCATGAGCGACCCCACTACTTGACATTTTATTTATCACCTTGTTGCTTTATACCATGTACCCTGAAAGTGAGATAACCACAAACTACAATATTCCACTAATTGGCCAGTTCTCTGGCTGCTACGCAATCCACTCTTAGTCGCTTTCTTTCCTCTTACATAATGTATACACAAAGCGAACAAGATGCTTATGCAAAGTAGTGATCAGAAGTTCCATCCAGTCTGTACATCTACAGATCTTCTGCAATACCAAACACTGTAGTTAGCCTCCAAAGCTCCCTTTTCTTTATGCTTATGATTGTATTATATATTACCACCTGTAGGAGACACCTGGCCAAACTGTTTTCATAGCCTTTTTTTATTATATCCATTTATTTGTGTCCATTCATGCAGCTAACCTTTTACATTTTACAGACTCATCAATGGATCACAAAGTATTTTCGTCCACTAGCATAGTCGAGTAGATTTTATGAAGCGCAAGTAGCATTTACAAGAGAAGTTTGAAATTATAATTTTACATTTAATTTGTTTAGCAGTAAATACAAAAATTCACTGTGCATGGCTGGCCTCTGGGGGCAGCAGTGTGCAAATCAAAGTGGGTTTGTAGTAGATAGCTTTTTATAATTTGTTGTCCTCCGTTCCTATGGGTCGAGTGAATTTCTCTTAGGTTGAATAGGTAAACTAAATTACCCAACCTGCAGGTCTAGCAGAAATTTAAAGAATTATCAAGGTCCAACTCCTCTCACTAATGTCTTATGTACGCATAACTGCTGTATTGTTGCTCATTTCATGTCTCGAGTACAAACAACATCTGGTGACATTAACAGTATCAGTACAAAATTGCTAATCAAATAACATTTAATTAGCAAAATCTGCTAATCAATTTTTGAAAACAAATGTATTCCTTGTATGGAGAGAGCCAGGAGAACCGAATCCGGATATAGAGAGTGCCAAGAGGATTGGAGGACCAAATCCTGCTATGGAGAGAGCCAAATGGACAAAATCCTGCCATAGGGAGAGAGCCAAGAGGATTGAAGGACCACATCCTGCTATGGAGAGAGCCAGGAGGATCAGATCCTGCTATGGAGAGAGCCAGGAGGATTGGAGGACCAACTCCTGCTATGGGGAGAGCCAGGAGGATTAGATCCTGCTATGGAGAGAGCCAGGAGGATCAGAGGACCAAATCCTGCTTTCGAGAGAGCCAAGAGGGTTGGAGGGCCAAATCCAGCTTTGAAGAGATCCATGAGGCTCAGAGGACCAAATCCTGCTATTGAGAGAGCCAGGAGGAACACATCTTGCTATGGAGAAAGCTAGGAGGACCAAATCCTGCTAAAGGGAAAGCCAGGAGGACTGTTATCCTGCTATGAGAGAGCCAGGAGGATCGGAGGACCAAATACTGCTATGGAGAGAGCCAGGAGAATCAGATTCTGCTGTGAAGAGAGCCAGGAGGATCAGAGGACCAAATCCTGCTTTGAAGAGAGCCATGAGGCTCAGAGGACCACATCCTGCCATGGAGTAGTTGGTGGACCAACTCCTGCTATGGAGAGAGCCAGGAGGCTCGGAGGAGCAAATCCTGCTATGGAGAGAGCTAGGATGGTCGGAGGAACAAATCCTGCTATGGAGAGAGCCAGGAGGATTGGAGGACCAAATAATTGTAGCATACCAAGAGCCACTAGGGTATTTGTGCAAGCTGATCCTTCCGTTTGTGTATTGAGTGGGGAATCAGGCTGGAAAGGCAGAAAGAAATATTCAGCATGTTTGTGTTTCTGAAAGCGTCTTGCTGAGCAGTCACTTGCTGGAACTAGGGTGACCTATGGCACTTTACTTCTCTCTCAATCTTGCCTGTTCCTGCTACTCTATTCAGCGGTCTTCAGCTGTTCATGTCCCACCTCTATATTAATGTTATTTTGGTCACATCACTGTTACCAGTTGAGTCAACGTCAATCACGCTACTTTTTTTCCCGAAAGTGGAAAAGGAGCCACTGGTATGGAGAACAGTGGGAGAGTAGTGAGATTTCAATGATGCAAAGGCATTCAACTCAACATCTGGGACTATTTACATTTGCTCTCCGAAGTGGTTAGGGCAGTGGTCTTCAAACTTTTTTGGCCAGGGCCCCCCTGAGCAAAATTTGGGCAGGTCGGGACCCCCCAGAAATGCCAAATGGACAGTATATATTGCGCGCCGTCACCTGCTCCCATCAAAGTCGCTGGGCTCCCTCATCCCACTCCTACCCAGTCGCTGGTCTCTCCCCACCCCATCACACACCCCGGGCTCTCCCCACTCTGCTCCCATCACTATCCCATGGTTCCCGCCCATTGTGCTCCCACCATAGTCCCTCGGTTCCCCCATCCCGTTCCCAACACAGTCTGAGGGCCAGTGGCGGCTGGTAAATCTTTTTTAAGTGGCGGGGCATTAAGGGGAGGTTCGGGGGGGTTTCCCCCTGTGAATTTTTTTTTAAATAATAGGTTAAAATGTTGCATTGTAGAGCATACTTTTAACAAAAAATGGGTAAATAGCCAAACAGTTTGCAATTGTTGCTGGGAGTCCAGGGGGCAGGCATTGATATTTTATTTCTATCGCGCTCGTACACAAGTGCTTCAGAGCGTGACAAGGCAAGGGAGGGGAACAGAGGAGAATAAAACAGCGATCTTACTAGGCCCAGTGACATTGAGAACGCGCAAGTGTGAGGGGAAAAGTGCATGGAAGGGGGGAGAAGTGGAAAGTGCGAAGCAGAGGAGAAACAGATAAATAACAATAAATAAATAATAAAGGCAACAAACAGTGGTAGTGCAGCCAGCAATTTGCAAGTGCTACGTTTAAGGCAGCAGACAGGGTAGGTCTGATAAGTGCAGGAAGAAAGATGGTTCTCCTCAAGTTTTAGAGTGGCAGGGCGCTGTTCCAGAGGGAGGCCCCAGCCGAAGATGGAGATCTACCCCCAGCTCGTTTCTTTGATAAACGACTGACCCTGAGGGAGTTGGAGGTAGAGGAGTGAAGAGCTCGAGAGGGGAGGTATTTGCGGAGGAATAGCTGAAGGTATTTTGGACCAAGGCCCCAGAAAGCCTTGTGGACAAGGCAGAGGGTTTTGAATGATAGATGTCCGGTAAAAAGATACCATCCCTGTCCCCTGGGCCCCACTGGTCCTAACACAATGAACATGATTATGTGTATATGCAAGGCGCTGCACATTCATACAGCAATCACTCTATCATTCACATGAGCATCCATCACCATACACTCACTCATAACGCATCCATACACATGTTTAAATAAAAACAATGAACATAAACGTACCTTCTGCATTGGCCTGTGTGTGGGTGCTGCTCCAGCTGCTCTGTCCGTATGTGCGAGGAGGCGCAGGAGCTCCCCCTCGGACATACAGACATGCAGTGCCCCAGCCAGCATTTCCAATGAGCTATGCAATGCTGGCGAAGCAAAACGCCCCAGCACTTGCATGGCTCAGTGAGCATGTGCGGCTGGGGAACTAAACTGAACTGTCAAAGGGAAACAGTGTTTCCCTTTGACAGTTCAGCCAGCCCAGGAGCACTCCATTAGCTGGATAAAGCAGCTGAGGGAGTGCTCACTGTTTCACTGGGCTGGCTCCTTAGCTCCTCCATAATGGGTGAGGGGCCACTATGCAGTTAGTAATGTTGACCATTGTTGCTGAATATATCACAATTTACTTACATTTTAACACAAAGCACCCCTTTGGGTACTATTGAAACAGTGGGCTTCATAACTACTCTGGCGGTAGCTGTGCCGGTAAAACCGGCACGGCTGCCACTGGAGTTGCATCCAGGTCTGGCACCCGCGAATGGGCAATTACTAGGTCATGCCGAGTTAGGCGGACATGATAATTGCCCTTTCGAAGGTGCCGGTAGATCCCCATTCCCATTTGAGCCCCATATGGCTCAAATGGGAAGGGGGAGCTCGGATGCACCGGCACCGTTAATAACGGTGCCGGTGCATCCGACGAGCTGAGGTCAGACCTGGCGGGGGCTGTCAAGCACCCACGAGCACAACTCTTACTATGGCGGAACGGTAGCAACGGTGCCGGTAGCTTACCAGCACCGTTGTTACTGGTCCGCCATAGTAGTAATGAGGCCCAGTCTGTGACTAAAGGAATGAATATCCATTTACAACTGTGGGCCACTTTTTCATTGTTGCCTGAGACAGTTTCATGCTTCAGCCCGCCCATGTGGGCCACCCCTGCCCATTTCTTCCAATCTAAAAAAAAAAAAAAATCTTTTTTCATGCTGAGCTCTCAGGGCCCCCCTGGGATGCACCCGCGGACCCCTTGGGGGTCGCGACCCACAGTTTGAATACCACTGGGTTAGGGAGAGGCAGATTCTGCCAATGGTCTTCTCTAAGAGCCACACCAGACATACTCCCTCCTATATGTTGATGTGGGATGAAGAGGAGGCAATAGTCTCTAGGGCTGGCTTTATACTGAATTCAGGTTTTAGTGGTCCTGGTCCTAGTCCTCTTTTTTGACGTCTCTGTTCTTACTCGGCTTAAAAGGCTCTCATTACAATTTTAGTTCTGGTCCCGGCTTCTGTCTGGTTCTTGCCAATATTTGACAGATTTGCACACTAGCACATCATGATCTCGGTATAAACAATACGTCATCTCTATGGGGGTCCGGTCTGCCTGTGTGCACATTTTCCACAGGTGTTAAAGAGGAGTTTGTCCACTTTTCCGTAATTTTCTTTGATGTGTGGTAAGCATAGCACATGGACAACATACACAAACATACAAGAGAGTAAGTACCCCTGCCTCTAGGCAAGCTGTTATATAACTCATCTGGAAAATAAAAATCCCAGAGTAAAGCTCAAAACAGGGCAATCACTACTGCTTCGATATGTGGTAAGAATCAGATGAACCTACAGGATATTTTATGCTTGAGGTCTTGTTTTTATTTCTAAATACAACACAACTTGGTTCAGACTTGTGGTTTATACATCTTGTAAGAAGACAAAAACATTACTGAATGTGGATCAACCTTTCCCATATGCAAAAAAGTTACCTTTTCCACTGGTGACTTGTTGAACTCTTCCCCGTCGCCCGAATCATCACTAAGATGTCCTATACACTGTGGTATACATAGTTTGTGTTTTCCTTATGGCACAACTCCGTAGAATTATTTCCTTCCTGTGGGAATTATGTTGATCATGTGCAATAGGCAATGGTGAAATGCATATTGATCAATTGAGTGCGATTATGGTTCCGAAGTTAGCTCAGTGTGTGAAGCACCCATTGCAGAGATATGTGTTCATATGCAAAGTTAGAATATCACATTCAAGCAAGGCTGGCTGAATCTTTCCTATGTCTGAAGTTTATAAACCTGCCTGCATATGTACTTGGTTTTGCAGAACATCTGCTATTATCAACAACGTGCCTTTACCAGATAGGGTTTGCTATAAAAACTAACGTATCATCCGTATGGTGAAGGTCTAGAAATTGGTTTGTTCAAATGTGGTGCTGTAAAACCTATGCCGTCGCCTCCAACAATGGCATAAACTGTTAGTCCAAGAGGTGAATAAGTATCCAAATTCAAGACTATGGAAAGACAGTGTTCATGTTTGTATCCCGGATTTGCCAGCAGACAATACAGTGATCCTGGTCAAATCATCTAACTTATCGTACATTACTATGCTGTGTTCTGAGAGGTTTGCCTTCTTGCATGCTGCTGTTATCGTTAGGCCATTACTTGATCTTTCTTTTTATGCAGGCCATTTGGGTGGAAGGGTTGGTAGACAGAAGTGAGCGGACCAGATGTTGCAGGCCAGAGGGAAGCATATTTTAAGGTCTGCTTGTTTGACACAAAAAAACGGTTTGCTTCTTGGTAAAAAGTCAAAGGTTTTTATGCACGTTTATAAATGAAAATGTCACAAGCCACTGTTTTGAAAGTATTTAAAGCTTTAAAATACAAAAGAAAAACCCAGATTAAATTGGTTAAATGACATTGATTGGTATGCTGATTCTTATATACTTCCCTTTATGATGGCGAGAATGAAGCTAGAATCATTCCCATTTTGCATAACACCCTTCTATAATATTTTGTTCAAAAATTGTCATGTTTGGTAATGTGATTTGTGTACTTTCCAAGTTATTTTTTTAATAAAATCAGATCCGTTTCAGTTCATGTTAAGAACTGGAAAAGAAAGTGTTCAAATGCAGATATTGCAGAATTGGAACAAATCCCAGCTTCACCCCTTCACCCTTTAATCCTGGGCATATCCTTTAATCTTTTATTGCCTAACCTCTCAATATTGCCAGTCCCTAAACCTTTCAAAATGGTCAGCCCTTCCGAGTGATTTCCTTCTCATGGTATTATCTTCATAAAAGCCTTATTCATGGTTTCACTGTGTTAATAGTGTGCATATTTATATCGCACACCACAGGCATTTGTTCATTTGATATCTAATGGCGACACCATTTGAAACCCATATCCCACTTCTAATCACAGTCATTCTGGATAAAGACACCTTCCTGGTAGCTTCTAATCTGCCTCCACCATCCATGGTACGGTATGTGTAGCATTCTCCTTCCTTCCAATTGGTGGTCTCTATCCATGCACGTTAATGTTAATGTTAAAAGACATTTGTACCGCGCACTATCACCACCGGAGTGGTCCCCTGGCGCTCTGGCGGCTCTGAAAGAGGAGGGGAGGTTGAGTTAGTGGGAGGAAGCAGGAAAAGTGCAAGAGAGCAGTGATGTGCTGTTGGCGGCCTCAGCCCAGTGGATCCGTTGACTGGGCCTGGGGTGTTTGCGGCCGGTAGTCGTCATGTACTGTTGTGCGAGTCTATGTGTGTTTTTGTTTTGTTGTTGCAATGTAGTGAAGTTTTTGCGGTTTGTTGTGCTGTAGGTTTTGGTTGTGTTTGGTTTGGAGTTTGAGGGGTGTACGCAGAAGGGGGAATTGTTAGTAGGGTTGGTTAGTTTGCGTCTCTATCCTGAATTGAGGCGCTCGGCTTGCGTAGTCTCCCCTGATCTGGGTCCGACTGGCACACAAGGTTCCTTACTCCTACGGTCCCCACCTCTAACATGCTCTCTCATAGCTCCCCTATACTCCCTTCATACTCCTGTGGCCAGTGCACCTGCCAATGTCAACATCTCAGGTAGTGTGGTGATTGCCAATATCTTGACAATTCCACAACACTGTGGTACCTGGCGGTAACTAAGGGGCAGGGGGAAGTGTTGGTGGAATTGTCTGGGGTAGTTGGCTCAGTCTCCGTGCGTGTCGCCTGTGTTCTAGTCTATCCGGTGTCACCCGTCCAGGTGCTGTGCGAGCTTCCCTGTCGGTTCAGGGTTGTCTGTCCTTTCCAGTTTAGTCATCCTTTTTCCTATTTTGGTTTTCAGATTTAGTATGTGGTGTTGAAGAGCCAAGTTTTTAGTGATTTCCTGAATTTTAGGTGATCTTCAGTGTTTCTCATTTCTTTCGGGATGTTGTTCCAGGTTTTTGCGGCTAAGTGGTAGAAAGAGGTGCCTCCAAGTTTTTTCTTAAGGTATGGTTCGAGTTCCAGGTGTATTCTGTTGCTTGATCGGAGGGGTCTCGTTGGTTTGTAGACTTATTTTCTTTTGTAGGAATTCTGCTCCTTGTCCGCTGATTGCCCTGTGCGTTATGCACATTGTTTTGAAGGTGATGCGATGTTTTACTGGGAGCCAGTGTAGTGTTTTTAGGGCTGGAGTGATGTGGTCTCTTCTGGATAGTTTGAGGAGTAGTCTTGCTGCTGCATTTTGGATCCGTTGCAGTTTCTTCAGGAGGTATTCTGGTATTCCGAGGTAGAGGCTGTTTGCATAGTCGATTTTTGACATGATTAGGGCGACGATAGTGAGTGTTTTGTACGTGAAGGAGAGGAAAGGTAGAATTCTTCTTGCTGTGTGGAGGAGGAAAAAGCATTTCTTCACTGTTGCATTAATTTGTGGTTCTAGGGTTAGGGTGTTGTCCATTAGGAATCCCAGATTTTTTACTACCTTCGATGGTGTTGGTGCGTTTCCCATTTCCGTAGGCCACGGGATGGTGGTTTTGTTCTCTTGGTCTCTGGATACGATCATGATTTCTGTCTTTCCTGGGTTGATTTTCAAGTGCATGAGCACTTTTGCATTCTGGGAGGCAGCTAATGTGAGTTCTCTCTCTATTATGGGTTATATGTACCTTTTACATACGGTCCTGCATTAATACTACATCTACCTTCCTGGATGTCATTGATAAAAAGTATCCTGTATGTACTTGAACAGTAACCCCTTTGTAGACTGCTAATGTTGGTCTTCAAATTCTACTCGTTTATCATTCTGACTAGAGCAAGAATGAAGAGGGCAAAGGGACTTAAAGGGAGTAAAGGTGCTTATTATGCTGCGAGACAGCATATCAACCTATAGGTTGTGAGCGCGACGGACGGGGGCGTGACCAGTATTCTTGATCCCTTCATTACTTTGGTTTGGTGGAGGGGGGCCCCAAAAATGTCAGTGCCCAGGGCCCCAAAAGTGCTCAAGATGGCCCTGCTGATGGGGGAGGCCACCAGGGGGCGCGCAGGCAATGGCTGCCTGATCGTACTGCTCCTGCTGGAGCCGGGCAGTTTTAGAGGATTGAGCCCCCCCGAGACCCCCAGTCGGACCCAGCACGACGGAGTGGTGCGGGGACACCCCCGGGCACCCGGTGAGCGAAGGAGCGATGCCCGCAGCCCCCGGGAACCACCAGAACGGAGCTAGCAGCGCCGGGCCGGGACGAAGCCGCGCAGGGCCTCGGCGGTTGAGGCATAGGAGAGTGAAGAGGAGCCCCGGAGAAGCCGCGCGGGCACGGCGGGGATTCCTCCCCCCCGCCTCTCTTGATCGATCCCGTGAGCTGACGTCAAGGCGGATCGAGGGGGCTTGCCTGGTCCGTGCGACGGACCCTCGCCCCTCCCCCCCGCCTTTGCGGCACGGCGGGCTGAGGGCCATTTCAGGCGCCGGGAGGAAATAAGCGGCGGGAGGCTGACACTCGAGATCCCGCCGGAGAGGTGCGGGAGCCGGACGCTGCTCGGAGCCAGCCCCGAGTCCCCAGAGGCCTGACGGTAGGGGCGAGCCGCGGACCGCCTGGCGGGATGCCCCCAGCAGGAAAGCGGGACAGCACCGTGGCGGTGGGAGCCCGGGCCAGGCGAGGACCGGACTGGGCGGGTGAGGCGGCCCTCGCCCACTCGCCACGGAGGAGGAAGGCTCTGCACAGAAAGATCAGGCCAAGCACACGTGGTACGCACCCCGGATTGAGCCTGCGGCCCCTCCCCCCCACGAGGAAAGCATCAGCAGTCCCGTACGGACCCCGGGAGCGAGGCCCCTGCCAGGTTTTGGTGGGGCGTGTGCCTGCCCGGGGACGACTTCGGTGCCCACAAAGAACAACCTGGTCGGACCAGCGGCAACCTAAGCAGGCAGCAGTCCCTTTGGTCCGGGTGTGTGGCCCCCGCCTGGAGACGGTGGGGCGTGTGCCCGCCCAGTGACAACCCCCTGCAACGGCATAAGACAGCTAGGGAGGAGCGCGCCTTGTCCAGGGGCCCCCCTCCCCTCTTCACGGCCCCCACCTGAGTGCCCCAGGAAGGAAACCACTGGCGGACCTAGAGGGGGGTGCCCGATGGACTGGCGGCAAACCTTACAGAATTTTCGCTTTCAGGAGATAGCGACCAGCAAGAGGAGCCCAAGCCCCACTAAAGGAACGGCCCAGTCAGAGGCTCTGGGACCTTCCGCGACGGCCATGGAAAGAGGTTTCGCCTCCATACTACAGGAGATCAGGGACATGCGTTCTGACATTGCCCAGAAATTTGAAAAAAAAAAGATCAAAGAGTGGACAAGGGCGAGGACAGACTGTTGCAGGTGGAGACCAACCAAACATCATCGGCGTCTCTAGAGATAGATGTTGGGCTGAGGCTGGCGGCCCTGGAGAAAAGGGACGAGGAAAGGTCCAGGCAGATGGACGACTTCGAAAACAGGGAAAGGAGGAACCTCAGAATTTTTGGGGTACCCGAACAGGAAGGGGAAACGGAGAGAGACATTACCCGCGAGATGAGAGACATCATCGCCCTTCTCTTTGCGAAAGAAATGACTACAGAACCCACATTCGATAGAGTGCATAGGGCCGGGGGTAGAGCGGGGGCCCCTGATCTATTCTGGTCCGGTTCCACTACTACTACGAAAAAACAAAGATGTTGGAGGAAGCCAGGAAGTCTCGGGAGATCACTTATAACACTCCGCCTACACTCTGGCCAAACGCAGGATGCGTCAACCCCTAACGCTCCTGCTTAAGGAAAGGGGGGTCCGCTACCGTTGGGGCTACCCCTTCTCTCTGACTTTCGAGTATATGGGCCAGCGGTCAACCCTGATCACGGAAGACGACATACGAGGAGCCATCCAGGACTACGTTGTGGACACGAATCCCCGGAGGGGCCCGTCGGGGCCGTAGAGGGATACTCCGGGGGTCGCCAGTTAAGGAGGGAGAGCGGAACGACTTCGAAGACTGAGGTCTGGGGAAACCCGCCGAGTCTTGCTATGTGTAAAGAACAGACAGTTGACTCACCAATAACAGCGTCCCTACGAACAGCAAGTATGGGGGAGCCATGAGGGGGGCGACACGGCAAGGAGGGAGGAGGGCTCACAAAGATAAGCTTTCCACAGAATGTCCGGACAAAGCGGCCAGGCTGGTGGTTCGGCCAAAAGCCAGGGATGGCAGAACTACTTGGCCGGATGCCGGGGAGGGGGGTGGGGGACACGAAGTTGGGGTAGTTCAGTTATGGTTTGGGGAAGGGGGGAAGTTGGGGATTTGCTCTAGGCCCTCCTGGAGGGTATGGGAGGGGGGAGTCGGGGAACACAAAGCTGAACCTAGGGAGCACGCAAGGAAGAGCATGGTGAAAACGTTGACCGAGAGAGAGGACATCTTAGATTATGGCTAACAGTCTGCCCGCCCTGGGTGTGGGCTCCCTAAATGTACGGGGCTTAAACACCCCCACAAAGAGATCACTGGTCTGCAGGGAATTCAGAAGGGCCAACCTCGACTTTCTCTTCGTGCAAGAGGCCCACCGGCCGCGGGGGAATGAGCCCAAAATGCAGGGGAGGAGGAATTGGGGAGGTCTTCTGTGCTTCCCACAAATGCAAAAAGAGAGGGGTCGCCAGCTTAGTAGCGAGGAATGCCGGCTTTGAGAATGAGGCCACACTGAAGGACGCAGGGGGCCGCTACCTGCTAGTAGGGGGTTCCTTATAGGGGGCCCAGCTCACCCTGGCCGTTGTCTACGCCCCAAATGAAGGCCAAACCCAATTCTGGGAGGAGGTGGGGGACAAACTTAAACACTTTGTTCATGGCACGGTAGTGGTGGGAGGGGACTTCAACATGGTCCTGGACCCAGCCCGGGACAGGACACGCGCAGGGCCGCTGCCCTCCAGGGCATCGGATGAGACCATGGCACGTACCTTCCAAAGGGTTAATCTAGACCTGGGACTGATGGATACGATCCCGAGCCCCAGAACGAACTCCCCCTCTTTCACATATTTCTCTGCCACTCATGCGTCGTTTTCCAGGATAGAATACATCTTGGTGGACGAGATACTGCACCCATTCACCTCCGGTCATAGGGTTGACCCCGTCCCCTGGTCCGACCATGATCTGGTCCGAGTCACTATAGCAAGGGGAGGGCTAAGCAAACGTAGGGGAGGTGGAAGTGCAATGACTCCCTGTTAAAGGACGAGGTTCTAGCGCAGGAAGTTCTCGAGGCCATCACAGATTTTTCGAACTCAATGATAATGGGGAGGTAGGTCTGCATACCCTATGGGACGCTTTTAAGGCAACCCGACGGGGAGTCCTGATCAAAATGGGAGCCCAGAAAAAGAGGGTGAGGGAGGCCCAGGAAAGGCTACTGAGGGAGAAAATCTCCCAACTCCAACCGGGGGGGCTCCCCACGGCCCCCTTAGATCGAGATCAGGTGGCCGCCCTGGAGGACTATAGAGTCCAGTTGAAGGATCTCCTCCTCCACCAGACAGAGAGAAGCCTTCAATTGGTCAAACAAAAGTACTATGAAAAAGGGGACAGGGCGGACAGGATTCTAGCTTGGAAATTGAGGGAGGTTCAGAGAAGCAGACTAGTGAAAGCAGTAAAGAACGAGGCAGGAGAGGTGGGTCATGACACACCCCACATCGGCGAGGCCTTCCGCCAATACTACGAGAAGCTATACTCGTCTGAATATAATGGGTGGGAGGCAGAGATTGAGGGGTTCTTGAACTCTATACAGATCCCGGCCCTGACCAGGGAGATGGCGGAGGGGTTGGAGGGTCCGGTGACCGAGGAGGAGGTGGAGCACGTGATCAGGGGGATGAAAGTGGGTACTTCCCCTGGCGAGGACAGCTACTCGGTCTACTTTTATAAGAGGTTTTGCTCGACCCTTTCCCCCTACCTGGTTAAGGTATTTAATGCGGTGCTGGAGGGGGGATCCCTCCCGGACTCCATGATGGAGGCAATTATAGTGGTACTCCCCAAGGACGGTAGGGACCTCTCGGAGTGCTCCTCCTACTGCCCGATTTCTTTGCTGAATATCGATGTAAAGATTCTGGCTAAGGTGATCGGGGGCGAATGGAAGGGATCCTACCAAAGCTGGTCCACGGAGACCAGGTGGGCTTCATTAGGGGGTTGCTGGGCTCCCCCCAGAGGACACAGACATATCCAGATACCCAAGGATGTGGGAAACCATGTTGAGGGCGGGGAGGGTGGCCCTGGCCCAAAAGTGGAAGAGCCCGGAGACCCCAACGAAGGAGGTCTGGTTGAAAAAGGTTAAGAATATGTTTCTGATGGACAAACTAACGGCAATGATGAACAATAATTTGGGCACATTCCAAGTTGGGCCAGTCTTTTGTACATCTTATTGAAAATGCTTTGAGCCCGTTTGTTACACTATGAAAATGTCAATAAAACAAAGTTTAAAAAAAAAAAAAAGATGGCCCTGCATGGTCATGTTAGTCCCTATGGCCATTTGTACACAATCTGCCCACTCCTGTCCAAAACACATCTCTCTGCGAGTTCTCCGAGCTAACTCTAGATTTCGGAAAGCCGTGTCATGTAATTCTATTTAATTCACAAAAACAAACAGGCTTCCAAAAGAGAATAAAATGAGCTGTGTCATTGTCTTCCCCTGTTAATGGTTTCACAGATGGACGTTCTGCATTTGCCATTCCTTGCATACTTATGTGTGTGGTGGGGGTACACATTTTCTTTGGGTGTTACCAATCTGCCTAGGCTGAGCTGACAGCAATTGTGGATTGTATGAAGGTTATCACGGCCTGCACGAAGGCAAGTACAACCCAGGGACATCATTCTTACGTGTTTTGATGGTTTTCTGTATAACGAGGCTGGGCCCAGCCTGAGGGACATGTTTTTCATGCTAGTTAGGGATGAAGCTGCTCAGGCTGGGGCACGTTACTTGCTTAAATGTAGGGGTAGAGTCTCTCTGGTCTCCCACAAACCGGTCACCTGTGATCGAGTTGGAGCTTGCAGGAGAGAGGGGCAGGTTTGGGAGTCAGCAGTCGTTTAGCATGGACCTACTGGCGATAAGGCAAAGAGTATTGGTCACAGCATGTCTGTTCATGATGAGCTCTGTCAGGTGAACTGGTGTGGCATGCTGGGTTGGGTGTATATTTGTTGGTCTACAGATACGTCAAGCATCTCTATGCTTAGTAGAGCAGACCATTTTAGGAAGCCAATGCAGAGAAATGGACGCTCTTGATTTGGGAGATGTTCTATTCAAGATATGTCTTGACAAGAGAGTAGCTGTTGGTTAAAGCAAGGGGGATGTCTTTGCACTGCAGTGTTCAAGATATTCAGCTGATGGTGTGTTAGTTATTGATCTTCTGTAGCAGATCTTTCCACCACTTCTCATCGAATGCGTTTCCCGACGCTCATTTATGTTTTACTCGAGTGTCAAATGCACGGATTTCTTCATCCAGGGATTGCGCTGAAGAGGAACAGCCTGGATGCTCTTTCCAGGCCATCACGGGTCCCCAACCCCTAGATGCAGATCTGGTTCCCTCTCACCAAGAGCTGTGCTGCAAAAGCGTTGCCTGGATGCTCTCTCCAAGCTGTAGACTTGGTTCAGTCTCCTGCCAAGTCCATGTACGATTTGGGTGCAAGTCCTAGACTCACCTTTCCGACTTTTGCAACAACCTCCTTGAGGTTTCGGAACCTCTCTGGCTTCCCGCGTACCTTGTGTTGTGGCTTGCGCAGGTGCTGGCTCCCACCAGGTAGCTGTGCTTACTCGTGGTATTCCGGTAACTTTCCGGAGCTTCCTTTCCCCTGCAACAGCTCTGCAGATTTGTACTGCTCGGTGATGGCGTGCTTTTGCGGTCCCCAGTATTTGGGTCGCCTGGAGTCTTTGTCCGCATCTGTGCCGCGCAGTCCTCACGTCCTGAAGCAGACCTTGACTCTCACCTCTGCACAGCGAGCTTGTCTCAGCTCTCGTGGTTCTTCCTGGGAGGTCTTGACAACCTGTCAAGTCCTTCGTTGGTATTTATCTCAATTCTGCCAATTACTGTTCGTGAACCACTAGACTGGTGAAAGTGATTCCAATCCATAATCTGTATTGCTCTGCACTCCCTTCCTGTCTCAGTACTAGGTGAGTATCGAGATTGCAACTCACTAGTAGACCTCCTCGTCTCAGTACCCTCTATTTGAGTTGCCTTAGCAAAGTAGATCGGGTAGGAGGGTAAGTGTGAAGAGGAATGAGGAGAGGAAAGAAAGGTGTGTTAGCGCTTGAAATGGGCATCAGGGTCATTTGCTGGGTGTGAATACCGCGTTCTCCCAATGTGCTCGTCAATGGTCTCAAAGGAGATCTCCCCTCCCATAAGATCCACCCGCCGAGTACCACGCACATGGGGACTATCAGGTAACGGCCTCACCACCCTGCCCTCATGGGAAGGCCCCCCCGCCCTTCGGAAGCAGTGATGGCATCATGGGATCTATCACAGTGTTCATATAGTGAAGACATAGTAGTAGTCTTGCAGCCACATTGTGCACTCTCCTTAAGAAGCTTATTTGGAAGTTATGCTGAGAGAAGTGATTACCCATCAAGAGTCCAAGTTCTTAACTACTTTTGATGTCAGGGAGCGGTTTCAGGCCATGTAATGGTTGCAACAGCGTGTGCCTCGGAGTAAAAGGTAAATACTTTGGTGTCATCCACTCGTATCAGGCAGTCTTGTGTGTCCAGATTATCCCATTTGTGCTTGTGAATTGTTAAACAGGAGGGATGAGAGCCTAGAATCTAGTTCCACTCTGCTGGTGGGCTTGTGTGAGGCCAATCAGAAAGGTGTTGGGTATGGCGTCTCTATCCTGACAGAGAAGGGAGACCATTCCCTCACTCCCAGCATCTTCCCATCACTCCCAGCATCTTCCCAGCTACTCCATGCCCCCCACTCCTTTGATCGTGTTACCTAGAGACGCGTGATGCACAGGGGATCAAGTGGCATCATAAAACCCCTAACACAGTTAGGTGGGAAGGAGGAGAGTCCCAGAGCTTCCTTACCAATGTTTGCCAGGGCAAGCACTGTGCACCAGAACACGTCCAATAGGTGGAAAATATCTGGGGCATTTATGGTCTTCTTAAATGTTAAAGCGAGTCCCAAAGTGGAGTCTGGTCTGAGCCCATACAGGCCAGTCTGTCCAGAATTCTGCACCCTCACCCTTCGAAGCACACTGACCTTCTGGGAGTGAAAATCTGAATTCCCATGAATGTTAAAATCGTCCACTGGACTTAGTGCTATAGTGAATGATCCTGGTGCATTGTTCAGTAAGCCGTTTTAAGCCTTATAGGTCTCCTCAAAAATTCATTCACACAAACCTCCCTCACTCACATTGATCCTCACATTCGGATTGATGTGCACACAGCTCTTGCACCACCTGTCCATAATCTGTCTGCATTCCCCTTGACAAAAACGCCAACTCCCTAGTGTTGTGAGTACGTGAACTCCATACAACAGCTTAAACCCATCTTTTTCTGACCCCATAAATGTGCACACAAAAAAAGCTGATCTGAACCATTGGTCACAATATAACGGCAGAGCTGAGGTCACTCATCTTGATTATTCGCTTTTACAGATATCTCTGGGGCACTGATTCAGTTGCATGCTTTGTGCAATGTAGGTGGGTTGTGTTAGCAAACAGCCACTGTCCTCTGTATGGTCCAGTCTCAGAACACTGCCCACTTGGTGGCAGTCAGACGAGGCACACTTTTGCAAGTATAATTCTCTGGTACCTCTTCTCCAGTGGTTCATATATGACAAACGCAACTTCTCTTCTGGGTGGGAGATGACAACAGAGAAAGAACAGATGCAAGAGAGTTTGGTCGTAGGGATGAGGGGATGCAATCTTCATTTATTTATATAATAATTGGCGACCAATTGCTGCATGGCCCCTGGGGCAGACTAGTACTTGACAGATACGTTCTGAAAAGAGATTGATCAAGTATGTGCCTACACACACCCCTTTGGTTGGGATTCACATGGGAGTCGGATGTCCTCTTCCACCCCCTCCATTTAGCTTGAAGCCTCTTCTTGCTTGTCAGAAATGTGAGCTTAAATGAGGATAAAGGGCATTCTTCGCAGCTTGCAAAGGGTTTGTCTGCTCACATCTTGTTCTCCTGCGTCTAAAGCCCCTGATGCTGTGCGTTGGATGATGTTTTGAACGTACTTTGCTGCGCAGCTGTCAAGTTGTCAAGATTCGCTCTGAAGCCCAACAGTGCCAGCTGCTGATGAATGCTAACTTTTCATATATTCTCATTCTGTTAGGCAGGACTCGTGGTTGGTTAGCTAAGGCAACAATTGCACAAGAGAAACATGCAGAACCTGAATCTTGGCCTGCATCACGGCTGCGTGGTATTGGGCTGAGAGCTCAGAAAGCAGCTTTTATCCTGTGCCAAAGTGATTACAGCACCAAGGCTTGTGTGGGGTTCATGCCTCCACTTGAGTTATTCAGACTGATCTGTGGCGCAAATGAAAACGCAAGGAGAGTGAGGAAGGGCAAAGCGAGAAAAGGTCCAACAAATGGAAAGGGGACAGAGAGAAGGTAAAATAAGAGTGCAGGGATTGTGTTCAAGACAGTAAAGGTGCATGTGGACTGCGCAAGCGGAGCAGACAGCAGTGCCTAACATGTAGAGCATTTCTATTGTGCCTCTGATAGACAATATTGCCATGTGCAAAATGTCCTAGTACTCAGTGTGTAGTACTAGTAGCAGTGGATGAGAGGGCGTACGTGTGACGAAATGACTACTGACAGTAATACAGGAATCAGTAGTGGCTAAACAGTCTACTCAGCCCCAAGCTACTACAAACCCAGCAGTGATGTCAATCATAAAAGTGCGGGATCTACACACCCGTTTGCTGGAAAAACTAACGGTCTGCGGTCACTCTTAGAGTGCAGTTAGCAGTTTTAGCAGGATGCTACGCTGCTGGATCTACACATTTGTTTTCTGGAAAAACTAACAGTCTCTGCTCACTTGCTGCAGTCATAATATCTGTGTGACACGCACATGCATGCAAGCTATGGAGAGTGCCTCTTAGAGTGCAGTTTGCAGTGTAGCAGTGAGTTTGGCTTAAGACTTTTTGATGGAATTCCTGTTTGTGAAGTGTACTATCCTTTTTGTGCTCAGCTGCTGGTTGTGCTGAGAGTAAATATCAGGTTGCGCTATAAACATGCCAGGAAAAGCTGTAAGAAAAATCTTGCAACCTAAGGAACAACTGCAAGAGGGTGATGGCTTGCAACAGAGTTCCCGGTGCAGTGAATACCTTAGATAAAGCTACCGGGAATGGTAAACCAGGTCTGGCTCCTCCAACTTCCCTTGCAAAGGGGACAATTACTTTTTCAAGGCCAGACTGAGGTTGTGGCAACTGTCCAGGCAATATCAAGCAATTCTGAGGCTCTGGATAACGCGCAATCTTCTATCTCAGCTGAGTTGGATAATAATTCCTAACTGAATGTAGGTTATTCACTACAAGCTGATCTTGTGCAATTGGCAGTGCCGATGGTGCCAGTGGCGGTACCAACTACGATTTGTGATGCTGCAAGCCTCTCCTAGCTCTACCTCCCAGGGTAGACTATCTTGCACCAAGTGTTTAACTGATATTGTTAATGGTCTGTCCTTACCCAAAACCTTGTCAAGAAACTATGGTGTGGCTGACCTGGTGGATCTGGATCAGGATATCTCGGACAGCCTCCTCCCTGTAGCTATGCCAGGGGCAGATGCCCATGAGGAGGCCACTAGCTTTGCTTTAAAACTTTTTTGGGAACTTTACCATCATATTCACTGTACCGTTCAGACGCATTCAATGATTTTGCGCAATCTGGTGAAAGGCTTGGAAGAAGTGGATTCACCTATGCTGGCCCGAGTTGCCCCTGGAAATCAACCTTCCATAGTAGGCTTTATAGGGGAGCCGCACAGATCGTGGACATGTTGGAATCTACCAAGGTCGAGGATAGTTCGGGGAATAAAGAGGAAGTAGGAGATGACTCACTGCCTTCTAGGAAGAAAAGGAGAATATTGAAAAAAGCAGCTCAACAGAATGTGAGGGCAATTGATGGACAGTCCGAAAGACCAATCCTTAGGTCAACAGATGACGACGTTGGCAACATCTAAGAAAGCCAGGAAAAAAGCTACCAGGCGGATGAAAAGAGTGAAACATCCAGGAAATTTAACTAATTGGCTCCTGGTGGAAAATATTAAATCCTGCTCTAAAGAGAAGTACCAAGATCCTGTGGATGAGGAAATAGTCTCATGATCTGATGAGAACTTACAAGTGTCTGTCTCCTCTGAGTTTTCTTCACACAGGCCGGACTAAAGCTCCAGGGGGTGGTATGGTGGAAAGGAGGTCTATAGTGAGCCATCCTATCCTACCTCCAACCTCTTTCGATGTATAGACTGTTTGATGGTGTGAAGCAATTTATAAATGGCAGTAGCCTATTGGACCTATTTAATGAAATACCTGCACTCAGAGTGCTTGGAAGTGAGGACTTTTACTACGTGGAACATATAAGAGGGTCATACTCACCCACTGTCGAGAGTTCACTGTTGTGGGTCCATAATTACTGCTTTGGTGAGATCGAATGCGGAAACGCTCCTGAAACGGGGCTACAATTTGGATCCGGTAGTACGTACGGATGTTTGTTGTGTGGAGTTGGAGGGGGGAAAACTGCTATCGGGTGCAAAGAGCAGACCACCTAAAAAGGTGCACATAGTTACAACGGGAGCGGTTGGAGATGCGCCAACTGTAGATCCATCTACTAAAGTGCACTGGGATTGGCTCCTTTCTCTTATGCCCCTGGGTGTGGCCAAAGCTTGAACCGCATTCCAGCTTATAACATGCAACACCTGTGGCCACTCCCACTTGTTTAGGGATAAATGCTCTGCTCATTTGTTGTGCATGGCTGAAGTCATCATGCTATAAGAAACATGGATACTGGGGGAGGCCATATATGATGGTTTTGTGAATTATAAAAGAAAATATACCAAAGGTGCTAGGGGTCATCACTCTGGTGGTCTGGCCACCCTTGTGGCCCGCGAGCTAAGATCAAGTGAAAGCGTTGCTCATATTGATAACAGGAATGCCTTAATGGTTGAAATCTATTGGGATGCCAAATTGTGTTTCGAACCGTGGGTCTTTATCTCAACGGAACCGCGCAAGCAGCACTCAGGGCCCAACAGGAGCCACTGTCCCCACAAGACAGTCATTCATCACCTACCAGGACCCCATAGGGGGCTATGGACCGCAACCAATAGCCTTGATAAAGACCCACGGTTCGAAACACGTGTCGGCTGACAAGCAGGGGGCAATTTTGCTGCAAATGTACTAGATGCATATCAACTGTATGAAGAATTAACCCATCACTAGCACAAATAAAGCGAAAATTGTATCGCAATAACCACTGTGTTAGAACCTTTCTTGGAACCAATTAAGCAAGATAGCCAGGAGAACACTTTCCCTTCCTACTCAACAATTGGGGTACTGGCTAAACCCCAAAACGCTCCTGTGATCTTGCGATTTATGTATCTTACGAATATGCTTAAGTAACAATAGAGCTTAGCACGGTTGCTTCCAAACCTAGAGCCAACAACGATTCTGTAATATTACAAAATGGGCTGATAGATTAGAGGAAAGTCTTGGGGCTGACAAATTCCACCCCTGTGGAAGCAGTGAGGCTAGAGCTGGGCTCGATTCTTATCTCAACTATCATCAATATCAATAGAGGAAAGCTCTTTATAAAAATCATGTGTTCGGAGTATGGCACCCTACTAAATATTGCGCTTGTTCCTCTGAAAAGTAGGGTGGTGCTGGCGTTTAACTGTTAAACAAGCACTTTTTCCTTCTAATATGGTGGTCCCCGGTATGGGAATATGGTATAAGCAACCTACTGTGGACCAGGAACTTAACATGAGGACTCATGTGAGCTATCTGGTGTCTTCCATCTCTTGTTATACTAAACTGCTTGCACAGTTAAGGCTCTTCCTGTCTAAGGAGAATCGTGCGACAATTGCAAGGGCAATTGTTGGAGCCAAATTAGATTATGGCTCCAGTTTGCTGCATGGAATAAGCAAGGGAGAGATGATGCGTCTCCAGATGATCCAAAACAATGCGGTGAGAGTGGTTGAAGGACTTGGAAAATATAACCATGTTGCGGTGGCCAGGCGAGCGCTGCACTGGCTTCCAAAACTATTAAGGTATCTTTTCACCTTCTCTGCATTACGCATAAATGCCTGTATGGAGTCAGTCCGTCATATCTTTCTAACCGGATTACCTGGCTTCCGGCACAAAGAACCTTGAGGTCCAATAACTTGCGCCTCCTTCACACTCCACGTGCAAAGCTGGAGATGGTGTCTCAAGGTTCCTTCAGTTAAGCAGCGCCAAGAAGCTGGAACCATCTCCCTACAGACCTAAACATTTGCAAATCCCTGGGTGGTTTCAAGGCTGGATTATAAACACTGCTGTTCTGCTGAAGGTTTCACCAATGTTTTGCTCCCTGACTGTGTTATCGGTTTGTCTGTCTTGTTGGCGACAATATGCCTCGGGGCCTGTAATTGGAGCATTACAAATAAATACTAAAATCCTTTAGTGACTGTCATGAGAAATGGTATTGGGTGCACAGCCATGAAACAATCACTGGTAAGAGTTTGTTTAGTACTTTTGCTAAAATTATATTTTCAATGTTTTTTAAGCCAGAGTCAACTATATATGTGAAATCGCCTTTCACGAGGTTTGCAGGCTGTTTATGTTATTGAGATTGAACAAACTGGCTGTATTGGCAAATAGGGGTGCTTGGTCAGGTATTCCAAGGCATGCCTGTACCTGTAAACTGTGTCTGGATCAGAATTGAATCAAAACAAGTAGACCTGCTTTAACCTCTTGCCCGGCGATGCAAAGCGCTTACAATGCCTACTATTGAAAACATGTGCACCAAATTCAAGTCATTAAGAGTGAGAACGTTTGGCTAAATACGTCTCTCTGGTTTCAGTGTGGATATGACCATTGCAATTATACAAGTTTGGAAGATGACTGCTGTTAGGTTGAGTAATGAAGGGTTGCTTCCCTGTGGAAAGAACCCAAAAAATGCAAGATATTATGTGAAAGCACCCGAGTACTGGAGCAAGGGTGTATCAGACAAGCAAGCTGCAGCAATGTCACTGTTCAAAGGACATGTCTAATGAAAAATAGTAGCTTAAAATGTCACCATGGTCCCGAAAGTGGCCCAAGGAAATAGGGCCTCATCGCAGAAACGTACTCTTGCTGGGAGGGTGAGGGTGGGGGGTGTGATGCTGGAAATGCATCAGAGGGACAGGGCCTCTGAATCCTTGTCCTTTACTGCTTTTTATCGTGTGATCTGTCATGTTTTCTGCCCAGGAGTCCATGTGGGACTCCTGGCAGTGCAGCTCTCTCTTTTGGTTTGGTGAACAGACCCATGGGATACCCTTATGGCACCCATGGGTAGGGGTACAACCCTGTGCCCCTAGTGTATGTTTTTGGGCACCTGTGGGTGGCCCACAGAGCAGGGTATGGGCTGGTGGCAGCTCCATGCTGAATTTGACAGGTGCTCTGGGTGTCCTCCATTTTGGGATATCCAGGCCCTGTCATGGGGATCAGTTGATTCCTGATAGGAAACAAGATGGCCCCTGTGGCCTCTTGCTTTCTATTGCCTGTTACCTTGTTTTCCCAAAGTCCTGGGAAGCCCTGAGTCTGTCCCTTCCCCCTGACTGGCTGTTGGGTGGAAGTTCCATATATGGTGTTGTTGTGAAGGCCCAGCTAGACTAACTGGTGCCTTCCCAGTGACTGTATGTTGTGGGTACCTCCTGTGGGTGGGACCTGGGTGAATGGAGTGTGTGACCAATATACACTCCTTGTTGTGGTTGTCTGGTTTCTGGCATGAGAGACAAAGACTGAGACAGCCCTGCCCGAAACTGGCCTGAATGCAGTGTGTAGTGTTCAATGGCTGGGTACTTGTCCCAATCCACATTCCTTGTTGTGAGTGTCTGAAAGGGAGGAGTGTGGCCTGAATGCACTGTGTGCCTGATTGGCTGACTGACTGCATGAATGCCCTTCTGTATGATTGGCTGCTGAGTGTGTGCCAGCAGTGTGGATGAGAGACAGAATAGTATATCTGGGGACCTCTCACCACTGGTAGAAGGGTTCAGGGAACGTTCAGAAGCGTTCCGAAGCGTTCTGGAGCTGAGTCTCCACTCTAAAAGTAACTGGAACTGCTGATCCTCGACGTCCAGCTGGAAGAAGAAGACTTGCTGTTGCATTTGCTTCGACCGATCCGAAGGCTGCCGAAATCGTCGAAGACTGACCCGAGAGAGGACCTGGTAAGGCGCCCTCTTCCCGTGCTCCGAGGGACCATCGAGCACCGCTCCATCTTCGCCGAAGCGCCCTGGAAGACAGACCCTCGAAAGGCTGCCGACCCGAGACGGGATCGCCGAGGAGATCGAAGTGAAGCACCCGGACATCGCCGCCGTCGAAGTCCATTGCCGTCGACCAGGGTTCGCAGGTTTGTGTGACCGCTAGAGGCCCGTCGAAGTTGTGTTGCCCAGCCGTGGGAACCACTTGACGCCGTGCCGCCGACGACCGGAGCCGTCCGCTCCTTTGCCTAAGAACATTTGAATCGAAGGACTCCCTCGTCCGCACCGTCGACCGCTTTATCCTGCCGGAGAAAGTCGAGGACGACCAACGCGCCGAGGAGAAACCTGCCGGTGGGTTTCCCGCCACCCGAAGACCACAAAGACTCGAACGACTCGACGCCCTTGCTGGGCCTCCGTCTCCACAATCTTTGCGGTCCAGAACTATTGTCACCGAGGTGCCCCGCACGCCTCTGCCTTGCAGGACGCTGACGCTCCGACGCCGACGAGCACCGCTCGGACGAAGCTGCCGCCTCATCGACGCCGTTCTACCTTGTTTGTCGACGGACGTTCGACGCCCCATGTCTCCCGCTTGAAAGGGAAGGCATTCAAGAAGGGCCGTCAATTCCCCGTCGCCGAACACCGAGTTCCTCGACGCTTCTCGACGCCTCTCGACGATCCGTGACTCCCGCTTGAAAGGGGGTCGCTCAAGAAGGATCTGTCGACGCCTCTTCGAAGAACTCGACTCCACCAGGTACATTGGGGGGTAAAAACATTATAGGAGGGAATAAGACTTGCAGAACAATATATGGACTGGGATTGTGCTATATCTTTATTTTACAGGTTGCCCAGGTGGGGGGGATCTCCACACAGAACTGTGCCTAGTGGTAGGGGCCAGTATTCTGCCTATTGCTCAACCATCTTATTTTCTCTCCTCTCTCTATTGTTGGTTTCACTCTATTTGATCTGTGTGACATTGTTACAGTATTGTTGATGCACTTTAATAAGATCTAATACAAAGGGTGGTACCACTTTAGAATTGTATATATTTGCCATTGTTGATTTTCCTGAGTACAAAGTGAGTTATTATGATAAGTGTACATAACCTTGAACATTGATTATATAAAGACTGTGTTCTAACCAATACAGTGTGTGGACATTCCTTTGTGGGGGCTTGGGGACTACACTGTACTTAAGAACCAGCCTGCATCACCTCCTGAGAAGCTAGGCCTTGATTGCTCGTCCATTGCTACCGTACTAGAGAATCTTGGCTGGGGTCCTCTGTGCCTCTCTTCTACCATATAGAGAGCAGAAGTACAGACACCCCCCACCGGTCTTTCTTTACAGGAGGCACGGCAACTTTGAGGCATGCTTCTACGAGCTCCCTGAGGTGGTGATACAGCACTTGGTTGTGAGCTTGTCAACTAGGTACAAGAAGCAACATCACATGGCATAAAGAGGTTTGGGACAGGCTGGCGATGTCTGGTTTGGTGTAGCTCATAAGCGGTTCAATGAGGGAACCAGGGACCAGGGCTGCCCCTTGACTTCTGGGTTCCTGGGGGCTCAATCCCTGGTTTCCAAGGACAAGGTAAGTCCTTGTGTTGCACTCCCACTTTAGGGAGCTTGGCTGGCACCCACAGGGTATCCTTCACCTCCAGTGAGCAGGTGTCTGGCTCATTGCAGCCAGCAGCTGAGGCCTTAGTCCACAGCAGTTGACCCCCATTGATCCCAGGGGATGGTTGGGGGACAGAGCTCTCATTTGCCTTGGATACAGCCGTCTTCATCTCAATGGCAGATGACTTTGGAATGGGCTGCACTCTCAAAAGGGTTCCAGGGACGTCTTCTTGGTGTCCAGGAAAGAATCCAGGGAGGAGTAGGTCACCCCTTCCTTACAAAAGGACACTGAGGGATTGGAGAGAAGCAATCTTGCTTTAAGGGATCCAATCCCTCACGCTGTGGAAAGTGACCTCTGCCTTCTTGCATCATAGCCAGAGTACATTGTTCCAGAGGAAGTGGAATGGACAGGAAGGAAAGAGCCCCACATAATGTTTTGAGGGTGAAACCCCTCTCAGTTCTTCCTGTGTTCACTGGCAACTTTAACTGCACCCTCTTCCCAAGCCTGCAGCTTCAAAGGCCCTTTGGTGATCAATACCCTGGTGTGATGCTGGCCTTTGTTGTGAGGGACCCTGGGCTTCATGGGAGGCTTTACCCAGTATCCCAGCATCCCAGAGAAGCAAAGGAGAGCAGCGTCCTGCCGCAGGCTAGCCAGAATCCACTTAGCCTTCCATAGTTGACCTGGCTCACAGGGTTGACACTTGCATAATATAGTGTGGGACTTTAATAATTGTGGTCTTTTATCCATCACCATACCAAAACCAGGTTAGGCTTATTCTTACAGTTACCCTGCCAACAGACAAAGAACCACAATTGTGATATTTTAAATCAGAGGTACACAAGTTAAACACAGCCTCTGTTTTCGGGAACAGTATGTGCCGGCAGCTGTCAATAAGCCACATGTAGTGGTTAAACCTGCCCAGTGCCACTGAAGGGCAGGTGCTGCAGATGTCGGAGCAGTGATGTGGCAGGGCACATGTCTGAATTATGCTTTTGTTATAGGGATTTTTATGAAAGGGGGTCTGATCAGCAGACCAAGGGGGACTGTTTAGCAGACCAACCTTTCAGAGATGGATTGCCCGTAACATTTTATTTAATAAAAATGTGAATTCCTTGGGCTAGCTCCTCCCATCACCAAATGGCAATTCTTCTCAGTATGATGATATGTTATATTTTATTTATAGCGTGCCCATACACAAGTGTTTCAAAGCTCGAGAATGCTCAAGCATTCGCTTGAGGTTCATTTGTCCAATTACATTTTACCGTCATTGGAAAAAAAAATTGACTTTGAATTGTTGGAACAGCAAGGGCAATTGCCAGAGATGGCATGTCAAGAGTGGGCAGTGTAAAAGGTGAATCAAGATGAAAACAATAAGGGAGAAACGTATGAGGAAACAATCATAACGGATTAATTTAATAAATTAGAATAATGAGTCCATTGTACTGAATCGATTAACTGCATTAGAATTGCTTTGTTCTTTCCCCTCTTTCATTTCCATCAATTCAACCGACATCGATTGTGTCTTTTTTGCCAACAGGCACAGGACCGATCGAGTGATTTTGTTTCTTAAATCCAAAATTGTCCTTGATCTTCTCTTTAAGGCAATAGACGCCATCAGATCTATGGGCTTTGATCTCTCGCTACATACTGAGATTCCTCAACTTCAGGGCAACAATGTTGCTGAGGAAAAATCCCTAAAAGAAATGGTAGAATCTCTCTGTAGAGAGAAGAACAACTAAGACAAAAACACTACCTGGGCAACGCAAGGACAACATCAAATTCACAAAACTGCTTAACCGAGATGGCTAGATTACCAATAGTAAACGAAACCCAGAGGTTTTCACCTTATCCCCGATGTTCACTAAATAGGCCACCATGTATTCCTGCTTTGCTGGAACACTAGAGGTCATCAACATTCTTCGCTCTAACCCAGAAGTAGGAACCCTACTGAGCAAACACACTCATTGTCTTACAGGAAACCTGGCTTTTACAAACTCCAGCCCTTGAAGGCTATGTAATTGCGTGCCAACCAGCACGCAAGGGTGCTACAGGGAGAACTTTTGGGGGACTATTGACCATGATTAAAACCTTTAGTCCAATCTTCATAATCTCATCCAACTCCTTACTATTTAGTATCTTGACGACTCACATCAAAATCAAACTTGATAGTATATGGGATATCCTAGTAATAAACATATACTGGCATACAGGTTTGGGTTCTTTAAAGGAATAGTGCGCTCTAAAATGTTATTGTCCTGAGCGTTCGGGCATGTGGTTTTAAGCAAACTGATTGATCGTAAAAACATTTCCTATGCACCTTACCTTAGTTTTCCGCACATTTACACATGCGAAATGAAAGAGCGGGTGTGGCCATCTTGTCCAAATCTTTTCCGTTGCTGCATCGCCCTAAGTTCAAGTGCCCTCGCGGCACTAATTCATATCACCCGCCCTTGAAGCTGACATCACTATTCCTAGCGATATTCTCCACCTATTTTCATGACGTTAGTGGGCAGTGTAGCCAAACACACAGAGTCATCAACTATGTCTTTACGTCAGTTGACGCAGAACCCGGAATATCAACACACACATCCTCTCACAGCACAGCGCGTCCCAAATCGGAAATAGAAAATACTATTTTTAAAGGAAACATCAATTTATAATGTGCTTTTATTTCACCAAAAAACGCTCGCAGAACAACCATGATCCGCTGATTTCGATTAAGGAGCAATTTTTCCTTTCGGGAGAAGATGCGCATTCGACGCACCTTGAATGGCAAAGCTTTGCATCAGCTTCTTGCTAGACTGTAAACGATGACGGGTTGCTCCTTGTCGCTAGTAATGCCAAAGGGCATATCGGTCCCAGTCGATCGTCCCACATCAGCGTAATGGTAATCCATCCGTTTAGGGGTATCTGCCACTGCTGGCTGAAGAAGCCATCTGTTGGTATCTGGAAACTATGGCATTCGCTAAACAGCAAAATGTAGCGGTGTAGAAAACATAACAAAAATATATTTTAGTATCCGTTCTTTATTCAAATGTATCAGTTTACTGTGTAATTCAGCACCGGATGAAACCTAGTACTGAACATAAACCACAAACAACAGAAGCAAGCAGAAAACATTGCGTTCAGAAGGGAACCTGCATAGTATTCCGGTGCTGGACTGCCCATGTGGGAGGGACAAAGGCTGATATGCAAACAGATATTTCCCATCTGTGAAAAGCACAGTGAGCAAAAAGCAATGGCTGCGGACTCTCAAAGTGGGGAAATAACGACAGAACAGCATGTCATGCCATGTTCATCCTAGAGACGGGCCCCTGCTACATTTTTTAAAAAATGTAATGGAACTGTCTTGGAAAATGTTCTGCACTCGGCACATCCAATAATACGTTGATAGCAGACCCTGATATGCCATGGGAAGAAGTGATTTAGATATTGCTAGCCTGCACACAGGTTGTGTTGCGGGTGTCGCAGTACAAATTTAATCTACCACATAAATTGCTGTGTACATTTTTTGCATCAAATCGCATATTCGCGCGTCGTTGAATTGTTCCATACGCATATATCAGAAATGCTGTTTCGAATCGCAAAATAAATTATCAATAGTTAAACTTACATTACATTTGGTTGTTCCATTATCTTGGCGAAACGCAGAGTCTGCTCCGAACAACGGTTTGCATGGATGGATTGAAAGTAAATGTTACAATGTCCAGTTTCAAAATAGTGAATGTTCTCATTTCTGCCAGTATTCAACAACTTCTGTCCTTCAAGCCATAGCGATTCCTCCCTTTCGTCCAAGGTCGAATAACAATTGAATCTTGTTTTGAGCGTGTGTGTGCCTGGTAACATCTGTCTTGGTAAACTCCCTACAAGCAACATCACACAAAATGACCTTCACTCCATTGGAGAGATGAACCCGGCCGACCGACGTGGCATTCGAAATATGCCAGAAAAATGAACTAATTGTTTTCTGACATCCACCAATGACAGAGACATCGATCTTACTAGTGTTGGGAAGTAGCCGACCTTCCTTGCCCCCCTTCCCCTCTTTCATCACTCTCTAAACATAACATATGTTATAACCAAGGGGGGAGGCGTAGCACCCCATCGCAAATAACACACACACACACTATAGTTTCTTGCCCAGCATTAAAAAACCATTTTAAAATATCCCGAATTAAATAAATAAATCTTTCTACTAGGCCCGAAAATCCATCTCTGTACAATTGTCGCTCTCACATCCTCAGTGCCTCGCTCAGCCAGCCCACATCATCGCCACCTCTGTGCCAGCTGTTCTCAGAGGAATGTGCTCTGCGGAGAACGTGAGACACTTGCAAGTGATAAGCCCAAGTTTCCATTCATCTCCACTAACCTTCACGTGCACTCACAGCCTCCAGGCCAGAGCACACCAGCTCAGTACCCCACAGTTCCTTTCATGCTGATATCCATCTTACCCTCCCATGCCCCGATCAATCAAGGACCCACATCACAGCCCTAATTCATTGTAGTAATATATTCTCACAAAAAAACAACACACGTCTACCTATATCCTGAGGACCCATCAGGGCAGATGGCAGATCAAACCTTTCGGGTGTGCACCTGGGCAGAGTTTGGTGTATCAGATATATTAAAAAAGGTTAGAGGTTGGAATGCCGATATATTAGCTCATGTCACTGAAGTACCCCTATTCATGCAAGATTGTATTCGTGCCATTATTTTTGCATTATCAGTTTCTGTTGTTTAGTTTAGTTAGATAGATGCATTGCTCCCTTGCCCTGAACTTCACACCGCGTACATGAGCCCAGCTGACCCACATGCACAAAAGAGCAATGGAGAGACAATGAGATCGCACAAGTCCAGTGGAGGGGGAAAGGGGAAAAGTGCGGGACGAAAGAGGGAGGGTGCTGTTAGGGCAAGAGGGCCTCCTACCGGGTGCCACCAATTATGGGAGAAGAAGAGAAAGGAGAGAGCACAGATACCATATGTAGATTTCATTGGTCTGGCGAGGGAACAACAAAAAGGGTGTTGGTCGGTGTTTGCCTGGAGGAAGCACTGGTATAGGCATCAGCGATAGGGAGGCCATGATTGGAGAACAGGATGTCTTTTTTAAACTTCTTCCAACTAGATTTAGTGAGGAGAGCAGAATAGTCGACAGAGAAGTATTTAGAAACGATAGTAGAGACAGAGAGCACCATACAGTAGGTGGATTGTGGAGCGAAGTGGAAGGGTGTTGGAGGGCCAGGGGGAACACATGGGAAGGACACTGCGAGGGGCTCATGAAAAGCAAAACCCAGAGTTACTGTATGCCATCCTAGAAGAGACACTTCTTGACAAAAAGTTGAAAAAAAGGATACATTTGAAAAGTCAATTTGGATGCTATGTCAAGCTCTGGAGAACCCCAAAATAAAAATCACACACATCAAAAGACCAAAATACTATGTGAGTGTGCAAGGTGGTGCCCACTCGCCGAGTTGTTTGCCAAACTAATACACAGCTAAAGCAAAACATTCTGTTAGTTATGGGGTCAGGCGATTGATCATCGCTATGAAAATGTTACCCACCATAGGCCTTTAACGCCAGTGCCATGCACTGCACGTGTGGATGTGTATCTGAGTGATTTACACATAGCAAGACTCAGTGTACCTTTGCCTGATGGCAAATATCCATTTGCCTACCAAGAATTCATATACCCAAATGGCCAGCGCACAACCGGTGTGCTGGGGTAATTCTATTGTGAAATATATTTACAATAGTAACCATAGACACGTGTCTTGATAGGGGACCAGTAATATAAATTGAGGGAAGGCAAAAGATATAAATCAATGACTGATAAACAGATTAAATCTGCAGAATTAAATACTTCTTAATACGTTTTAAAGCATTGAAATTCGAGTTTAATAGCATTCGGCATTCGGCTGTTGATGTACAATGTACAAACATTGGGGAACACAAAATCATTTATACCGGGAGGTCATCTATTCAACAAGTTCATCTTTAGGTGGACAGGGCTCGATTGCAATGTTTTGTGGAATTGTATGTGCCTTGGGAACAGAATCTGCATCAAAATCATGATTATGCATGGCCAACACAGTCAAAGTGAGATCTTTCACAAAATGAAATTCCATTTGCTGGTATATTGGCTTGGGCAACCATTTTTTGCTTCATTTTGCAAAGGCCAAGGTGTAACGGAGCATCCCAAAGTTTCAGGCAGTTCTTGATTGTTCTCTCCCAAAGTTCTCATTGTGTGCTAATACAGATAGTAATATTCGGGCTTGCATACTGTCTATGCCGAAATGCAACCTTTTGGGCCTATACTTTAGGCACATATTGTGGACCACCTCCAAATCTGCAGTATGACAGAATTCTGCGAGTCCCTTTAGGTCTCTTGAAAGAGTTTTATCGTACAAGATCTTCTCAAGAGCTTTGCGTGCAGGTGAACATGGCACTAACCACTTCTTTGTGCGTTCCTGCACCTTGGATAAAGATCCATGTGCACATTCGTGAAAATGTTGGTTTTCTGTCCATGAGTGAACGTTGTAGCAGTGGTGCATCAATGAGTGCCATTTTTCAAGTAGAATTTCCACAGACCCATCACAAGTTCCGCCAAAGATGGTTGCTGAAAGACTGAGACCCCTGTAAAATATTTTCTGAATCCTTTTTTATACCAGCAGCTGTAATTTTGTTATCAACTGATTTGGCAACTTGCCATACATCAAATTGATGACGAATATTTGGAAACTGCTCTCGCATGGTCTTGGCTATTGAAATATGTCTGTCAGTGGCTATGAGGTCTATTTGCATTCCCCTCGACTGAAGATGTTCGGGGGATTTGATGAAACCAAGTTTCTCCATGGCCACAGAGGATGTACATTGGGTTACCTGCACGATCTCCGAACTCACCATTTCTTTTGTTTCCATGTCTTGAAAGTGGTATGTGCAGTACTTTGCTGAAAATTCGGGGCTGTCACATTGTCCGTTGCCAGCTAGCCTGAACCGTTTGCCAGAGAATGTGCTTTCAATTGACATCTCTTAAATTTTCCAGGCTTGACTAATAGCAGGGAATAAGAATTCCTGTTGATATTTATAGTACTGGGTTTTAGCAAGGAACTGAAGTCCCACAAATTGACAGAAACTGGACATCTTACTGAAAATCGAGGCACTGAAAAATACAGCTGCTGAGCACAGTCGATTTCCAGCTGCTAATTTGCCCAGCATCGGTTGAGCAGACCATGAAAATGTATTATGGAGGTGGACACAGGTGGCTTGGATTTTCAGTTTAGTGTCTTGTAATACACGAGACACACTCCCCAATGGTCCCCTGCATATTTTCCCACTCAATGTATAGACACATTTCAGCATCCGTATAATCTCTACCAGGCAGCTGTCGAATTTAATGTATTTGTGCTCCTTTATTAGCCAACCGTCCTGCATGAATGTGCTTTGTGACTCAAGTGTGGTGAACAAATCACTGCCCAAACTGTAGTCGAGATCTTTTGCAAGTTCCTCGGTCAATTGCGTTGAAGCTTCAGTCTCTGTTAGTTCAGCTTGTGTTGTTTGGCAACAAACTGGATAAACTGTCAACATCGAATGTTTATTGGGTGGAACTCTTTTTGCGGGTGTAGATTGTGTCAAGTGGTCTGCAAGGAATTCCAATGCATCTTCATTATATTCAGTTTCACCTTGTTGAATTTTCCCATTGTAACAATGGTCAAAGAACACCTTGCTGGCTTTGCCGGTCACATTCATTTCAATTTCAGGCCATTGGGCATAAGCATCACAAGTCTGCTTATTGATGTAATGCTCACCTTGTATCCACAGGGACGCCTCTGGACTGGTCTGGGACACCGCTGGGCTCTCTGCAACTCCCCCGGACTCCGTTCTGCCTGGGATCAGTTCTAGGAAATAGGAGGGATGTTTTAGCGACTTCTCCTGGTCTCCCGTGGCCCACCTCCCAGTCTTCCCTTGCAGTTTCCCCTTGGGAGTTTGCTCACCTTGATTTTCGTAATGCCGTACTCTCTGTCCTGCCGAGCTAGGCAGGGGCGCGTCGTCGTTGGTTTGGTCCGCCGAGTTACTTCACTGGCGTTCGCCTGGAGTCCAGACCGGCTGCGACTCCCCCTTTTTAGGTAAGTCTTTAGTGTTTTTTTAATAATGTCTGTGTTGATAATTGTCCGAGTAACCTACTTTTGTCTTGCAGAGGCTGATGTAGAATGCCGAGGCCGACTACCGAGTTCAAGAAGGTAAGGATGCGCTAGTTGCGGCGCTGGGAGCGTCCTTGTAAGTGAGCTAACCTGTGCTTTGTTTCTTCTGAGGTCGCAGAGAATTCCTGGAAGCGACGATGGAGTGGAGGACAGAACGCCAAAGGTGATGTTCGGAGTGGCGGAGGCCTTCCAGGTGAGATGGTAAGTAGCTTCTTATGCTTGCCTCTTTAGTCCTGAATAAGTGGCAGAGCACCGATGGAAAAGTCCTCGATGGCTCCTACTGGATGGACGAGCTGGAGCTGAGCAGGTGAGAATAGCAATGTTCTTCCAAGTTGTTTGCCCGAGCAGGCCCCGGTGAACGTTACGCTGCCAAAGCAGAATAACGCGAAGCGCGTGCCTCGGGTCGGGCGTGGTTTAAATACCCGGCAGGTATCCCAGGTGCCTTAGGGGCGGACCCCACCCTGAAGCTAGCCTGCTTGCTGCAGTTCCCCCGATAATCCTCACAGGCGCAGCCATGTTCACCCATTGTCCATTGGGAACCATACTTGCCACGTGCGCCTGGTGCCAACGGCGCCAGGATTGCGACCAAGGCACCCGCAACGGGCTAGTGTGGGTCTTTCTGACCTTGGAATAGTACTGAGGTGGGGGCCATGGTGCCCAAGACCCATAGCCTCGGTTCGAGGTTGTGACAATTGAAAGGACCACGCTGCGCCTCAAATAGTAGTTTCTCCATGGTGAAATCTGTTTGGCAAGCAACATCTTTGGTTTTATTTGTTTTCTGCGTCTTTATACTTTCATTTTGGGCCTCTAAGAGATGTGTTGTAAAAACATGTTCAATGTAGAGCACACATACAGCAGATGGCACTTTCAATACAAAAACCTGTCATGAAGAAAACACAAGGCCAAACTACTTCTAGAAAACTAAATTGTTTGTTACTTACCCTTGTTTTCTTGATTTTCTGTGAAACTGTAGTCTTCTGTATAACAGGGCCAGCAAGCTGACATTTTTTTTTTGTATGGTTTAAATCGAGCACATTTCATTTACACGCAAACACACGCATTTAAATATCTACAAACAGAACCAACTTTATCGAATAGATAAAAATGAACACATAGAAATGTGCCTCCTCTTCTAATTTCACACCTTGTGTACATTCCTTGAATTGAATATTCATAAAAAAAAAACAAAAGTCAATCCTATTGGAAATTCTAATCTTTCATCGCACACAGCCATTACACACATACCCTAGCAAACAGTGTACGTCATTTAGTCAAAATATACATTTAATTTCACCTGATAGCCATCCGAGATGGCAAGTGTACTTGATCAGAGATCACTGTGCAAAACATGCTGATTTTAATGTTGCCCTCAAACATTTTGGAATCTATTCTGCATTAGGGCAGAAGTGTAACGTTCGAACTGAAATCAGAAAAGTTTAAAACTGCACTTACATATGCATGTCACTGTCTATTTGTATCCTATGTAGGATTTACTTTCTTTCATTCAAGGGAACAGTAAGTACGCATACCTCATACTCTGGACCAGCTGCAAAGAACGATGTAATTGTGGTCGAAGTACCAGCATCCCCCTGTAACACCATATTTTTTTTGTACGGATGAAAACAGCGAAATGGCACTGGGGTAATGGGATGCAGACAATAGTACACAAAGAGAAACTCAAAGATGACACCTTGTGAAAACAACCAACAGGGTACATAAACGTTTTCATGTTATTTCAAATTCCAAGCATAACACATTCTCGCAAAGGAAAAGTGAAGTAAAATTACCAGATAGGGGCTTGTGGTTGTTGTTGACTCCGAAAAAGAAATGGAATTCGAATCGTGTTCCTTCATTTTCAGTGCATTGCATAAAGCGGTACAAGGAGAAAATTAGATTTGCATTAGATATATGGAAAGATCTGACTGTCGAGAATATGAACTTCTGCATGTCTGTAGGGCTCACCATTGGTATACTGGACGGGTCAGCGGTTTCGTCACTTGCGAGGGTCTGTGCTTCTATCAGTATGCTCTCCTAAAAAAATTGACATGTCAAGCAACGATTACGAAAAGATTATGCTTCTTTTGAAGGGCACTATGGCATTGTTTTATATGGTCATAATTACTTTATTTGAGGCTCCATAAACCGTGTACAGATGTGTTATAGTTGGAACGTTATACAATTTTGTAAATATGCAAACAATAAGACACATTTACACCAAAAGCACCAATCCATTCATAGTTACCTTTTCAGTACCCCACTGCCTACAGCTAATTCATCATCCGGGACTCACCTGAGGCAGCGTGTGCATCGATTTGGTTGGAATTGCATTTGGAAGCAATTTACGAAAAAATTTGGGTCGACCCTTTTTTGTGAACTTCGATTGGTCATACATATCGTCAGTAAAGTGCAGGCTGCAGATGCAAAATCGATTGGCCCTGAAGTCCTTCAAGACATTCTGTGCTCTACTCGATCTCTTCCACCACAAAACCACAATATCGAAACCATTTTCTGATTAAATCAATATCTTTCGGGAATGTATGCAGGACTGTGCCCTGACTTTTGCGATGGCTCCTAGAACGGCAACCCACAACCATTCAAGCAGACATTCTTGAAAAATCTATAAGATCTGTATAACAAAAGTATAAATAATTACAAACAAAAAAAATGGTACTGTATGCATGACATTGATGAAATTATATCACAGCTTTCTCTTTGCAATGTTTGCTTTGGTCAAAGAAGCTAAACCTGTGTAACACGTCGAATATACACTGGGATAACTTCCATACAGAATCGATTCATATAACGCAAATCGTAACATGTTACTCGTCCGTTGGATGTACTTTCATGCATCAAAAGGAAACATGCTTATAGACATGGTCCAAGAAAGATGATATTCTATTACAATGGACATTGATGAAATGCGCTATATATGGAGATCAAAACACTTGGAACATTAGACAATGGTAAAGTCACTGAGATGAATGAACATTACTACAACCAATAGGTGACCTGCCCTTACCTTGACTAACAAACAAGCCGATTCTGCAAGCTGGGGAGCTAGTAGCAGGAGAACAGGTAGCATGACAAAGGAGTTGCCTTCCAGTGCTCAGCGATGTTCTCCGGCAAAATATCAATGGGTTTATAAAGGATAAGAAAAGTGGGTGTGTATGTGAATGTGTGACATGTTTCTGGTGGGGGCCTTCAAGGGGTGAGCCTGGAGACACTGGGTCTGGGGAGGCCATGCGAACAATGGCCCCTGTGCAGAAGATACCTTTGAAGTGTACATGGTGTTTGGTACCTCGCCCATTCCCACCCTGCCAACCCCCTTGGGAGCGCACGGTCACAGGTGCGAACTGCCATTGATACTGGAGGGGAGATGGATGGGCAAGAGGCGTGCAGAAAAGGCCCGGAACACGGCTGAAGGGAGACACACTTAAGTGGATTGCAGGGGCAGGGTCTGCGAGAGAGGGGAGCCTGGAGACACTGGGTCTGGGGAGGCCATGCGAACAATGGCCCCTGTGCGGATGATATCTTTGAAGTGTACATGGTGTTTGGCACCTTGGCCGTTTAGAATGGATAGGGGATGGATTGTTGCAGAGGAGGTGAGCGTAAAAGGGCACCAACTATTCTTTCATGTCCCTCAGACTATTGAGTGTGACCTTGATTCACTGAAAAATTGCAACTATTCATAAAAGGTCATTTGTATTTTATTTTGTTGCTGATGTTGATGGCACAAATATACTACAAATTGTATACTTCGGGTTGCAGCACAGTGTGGGAAAATCCCCTGTACTGTCAGCTGTCACTGGGGAATTTGGCGCAAATGGCTGCAACGACACAGGTGGGTATTACTCGAACACGGATTCCAAGCCTCCCATAAAGCCACAATGTAAATGAACGGTAGGCCACCAGCCTGTAAAACCTGTGGAAGAAAAACATACATACTGTATTTAAATGAACCTGATAAGTGTACAAACATTACTTGAAAATGCACCGTGTATCCTATGGCATAGTTGCCCGTACAAAAGTAACTTCATGGACCAATCAACTTGGGCTTTGAAGTGTGGGCACATTACAAAATTGAACACCCATGCAATCCATAACGTATGGGGCACAGAGAAATATTGTTTCTAGGTTGAACATGAAAGGCACATTAGATGAACTTGTGCTTTGAAGTGTCCACACATTACAAAAGTGAACACCCATTCAATCCATCCGTTTGCGGCACAGAGAAATATTGTTTGTTAGTTGAACGTGAAAGACACACAAGATGAACACTCTGGTTTCCCAGAAACGCGAGAAATATATTCAATTTGCACACTACATTCAATTGTCAGTGATAGATCAAAGTTACGACAGTATAGGCGACAAACATGAAATGTTAGTGACCTCAGTGGACAAAATTACATCACATCTAGAGTACACTTACTCGTTACTTGGATTGCGAGGGCGAACTGTTGCGCGTAGTTCATGCATAAGCACCATTATAATCCTCAACACAGACCTTGTGAGGCAGGCTGCCTTGAAGTCATGTAGCTCGGTAATGCATAGCAATGGTGCGTCTTCTTCCGGAACATCCAGAGTTCACTCGGCAGCAGCAGTTCTCCACCTCGGTTGGCATGACCTTGCACCGATTGCAGGTACACCTTGTGGAAACGTCTTCCATGCGACTAGGCTCTGGCTCAGGATCCAGTGATTCGTCTCCCCAACTGTCATCTGATGCCCCATCGTTTCCGCATCTTTCTATATCAAGTAATTCAGCCTCGGAATACTCCGGCTCGTACTGGTAGGGCTGTATTGTTGGCATTATATAACAAAATTGAAATCAATAGAAATGCTAGTATACATATCTGTTTGCAGGGTCTCTGTGCAACGAAGATAGCTGAAAAGAGCAGAAATAAGTCACAGGCTACACAAAAAAAAGACAGTGAAACGATTGAAAAAGCAACTTTGATGTTGTCTGATGAGAAGCGGTCTGTTTATACTTATTGAGGAAAGAGGCGTCCTGCCATTTCCATGGAGAGACAGCATTAGCTTGCGCACAGAGAACGTTGGCACGAGACGTGCATTTGCGTAGTGAAATGGACTGTACGCGTCTAGCGAGGCCTGCATCATGGGCCGGTGATATGAATTAGTGCTGCAAGGGCACTTGAACTTAGGGCGATGTGGCAACGGATAAGATTTGGACAAGATGGCCGCGCCCCGCTCGTTCATTTCGCATGTGTAAATGTGCAGAAAACTAAGGTAAGGTGCACAGGAAATGTTTTTACGATCGATCACAGTTTGCTTAAAACCACATGCCCGCACACTCGGAAAATACAATTTTAGAGCGCAGTATTCCTTTAAATACCTTCACAGATAAGATCATCTCCCATTTAAATGGTTAGCTCGAACATAATATGGAAAGCCAACTAATCATTTTAGCTAATCTGAATGGCAGATGTCTACCTACTCAATCTTTGACTGGATTGTCCCATGACCACTTGACGAACAATGATTTTGGTAAAATCGGGTTACAAAAGCTACAAAGCTTAGGGCTGGTAATGCTCAATGGTTCCGTTAATGGGGATGAACCTAGTAAACGCACCTGGAACAATGGGATGATCCACTCAACAATTGACTACATATATGCAAGCTTACTAATATTTGGTTGTTGCATACAGCGATCACAGTTACCTCTCAAATATTTTTTAATTTCAATACTCGCCCAGCAAACCTGTCCAAACCTCTCCCCCTCTGTTGACAATCAGGCGAGCAACCGTTTGAGATGGAATTCGATTTGAGGAGAGAAAGTCAACCAGAATGCGTATTATTGAGTGAATATCACCACGTTGGACTGGCAATGCAAGTCTTTTGGAGTAAAGAACTTTGAAGGTTCTGTGCAAAAATGATTGAGCTCCGATAGTAGATCAAGCTCTCAAAGTAAAAAAACAGACAAAAAAACATATATACTCCTTCGATTCTGAGATCAACGTTCAACGTAAGAGGTCTTTGGGAGCAGAGATTAGGGCATTAAAAAATGTGGTTAAAAAAATTCAGAGCAATATCAGCTGAGTATTAAACACATCAAACATAACTACAGGATGTAGTTAAAAGGACATAGGGCACGACACATGCAGCACGATGCAGATTCAATGCTATAAGCCTTACGTAATGAAGATAAACGTGCCTTCTGGACTCTGATTAATAACTTGAATCGAACTCAATCCCTATTTAGAACTGTTTCAATACCAAAGTCCCATTGGATTGCTCACTTTGAAAAGCTTTTGGCTGGGTCCAGCACTATTATGAGTTCCTCCCCAATGAGGTTGATGCCTGGAACCTGACTTTCGATAGTTCATCACGCACTCCCGGCCCTAATAATCTCTTGAATATTCTCTTCAAAAGAGATCCAGCAACCTGGGCTACAATTCTGACTATTCTTTTCACTGACGTAGCAACGCAATCATTTCCTTCCTCATGCTCTACAGCCCATATTATCCCAATTTTTAAGAGGTTCTCGCTCCGATCCTGCCAATTACCGTCCAATAGCAATCTTACACGCTGACAGTAAAGTCTTTGCGACCATACTGCTCGAGCACCTAGAAGCATTGTAAACAGCAGTTGGTAAGATCTCAAAATTGCAAACATGATTTAGAAAAAAACACAATACAGTACTAAACGGTTTGATTTTGAAAACTCTCTATCCCCAGGTATAGAAAAAAAAATTACATTTTTTTTTAAAAGTCCCTATTTGGGGCAACGATAGACCTGTCTGCTGCCTTTGATGCAGTCAACCAAAATATTCTATGGACTAAGCTCTTCCTGTTCCCTGCTGATCTGTCTCGGTACCCTGCACCTGGCTACCCTCTGACGTCGGGCCCAGGTCCCTGCCGACCCATCCACTCACACGCACTGCCTCCTGGCAACCCTTGCAGTAAGGTCTGTATCTCTAACCCTACAGTGCCCTTACCTGCACTTATCAGACACCCCTTGTCTTTGTGTTAACCTTGCACTTGCCACCCTGCTGGCTGCACTACCAGTTGTTGTTTTACCCCTTGCCTAGCACTTTCCACTTCTCCCCTGCGACCTGCACTTTCCCACTTCCCTCTCCACTGCACTTGCGCGTTCTCAATGTCACTGGGCCTAGTAAGATCATTGATTTGTCCTCCCTTCTCCCCCCCCTTGACCTGTCATGCTCTGAAACACTTGTGTATGAGTGCGATACAAATAAAATATCAATATCAATAAGCTGCAAAAATGGGGAATTCCACCTGGACTTCTTCGTTTAATAATAGCGATGCATACTAACACGAATAAAAAAATACAACTAGATCGTGCAGGTACTTTGTCACAAAAAATGAATACAGTAAAAGGGGTCAGGCAAGGCTGTGTCCTGGCGGCCTGCTTATTCAGTATTTATTTAATGCGACATAGGCATCCGTCTTAATCAGGCCACCCTGGCAACCTCGAGAATTGAAAAGCTCAAGGTCACCTCACTAGCCTAAGTGGATGACGTCCTTATTTTCGGTACCCCTTTATAGGATTGCAGCGTCTGTTAAAAGCATTCACAGATTTTTCAGTAGCTCACTGTCTCAAAGTCAACTCATCAAAGACCAAAGTTATGTCTTGTGTAATCAACTCCAAAAACACATTAAAAAATGTAGTTGGCATGTTGAGAATAAAGAGTTTGAACGCGTGACAAGCTTCACATACCCGAGAATCCCTATCTCTGCTCGAGAATCTAAGTCGATGGTAAGAGAATGGCCGATCTCTCGCGGAGCTGCCTTGGGTAATCAGCTATTACGTGTGGATTCAAGGTATTTCCATGATCCGGGCCATAAAATGTTATGAGGGGAAAATAATTCCAAAACTCCTATATGGCATAGAGTTACTACCTACTTGGGTTTTGGATCTACTCCCACAGATCGAGGCTAATCTCTGGAGACGCGTATTTCACATACCTAACAGTACTCCCCTCGCCTTGATACAATATGACTTGGGTCTTTATAGTCTAAAAACTAGAGCATTGTGGAAGCACTTCGCACTTTCTCATAAAATCATGAGCTCAGAAACAGTTCCTTGCCTTTGAACCGACCTTAAGGACATTATTGCAAAAAAATGCAACAGCCATTTAGGTGTCTTTTCAGAAGGATGCTTGCACAGACTCACTGAATTGGCTTGATCCTTGATGGACTTGTTAGGGAGAATTCTCATTCTATGGCTAATTTCCCTTACCTATAGAGTCCCCCAGCAGCTTTGCTGGATTTGAAGGGTTTTGTTTCTTTTTCCTGCTAAGAGTAAGACTCTTTTTCCCACTCTTAGGCATTTGTGCTATGTGTGTTCTAGGCTATTTTTGTGTTTAATGTCTATGGGATTTTCTCACCCCAATAGGAACCATCTTTATTCACATGTGTTACACCGCACCCTCCGTGCAGTGACACAGGGGTGTCGTAGCGACCCCCAAACATAGACTCCATACCCTGGGACTGACTACTGTCTCCCAGGGCATGTAAAGTCCCAATTGACTGTAATAGTTAGTTTTTATGAACTAAACCAGTACAACCCATCTTACTATGGAAGTACTGTAAAGGGTTAATAGTTTTTCCCTAATGTTCATTTTCGAGAGGGTACCGTACAGTCCCTCTCTCAAAGGTTTCTGGCTGGTGGCAGTGGTTACTACCATAAATATTTGACCGCAAATATTTTCCTATGGGATTTTCCCATTGTTCGAGGCTACGACATTTTCTGACAGCCTCTAACATACCGCCGGTGCATTTTAATATTTACTTTGCTCCGGTAGGTTTTATTTGCCAGAACTTTAATATAACTTCTTTCTCGTGTCTTTCTCTAAACTCCTAACCCAGGTCGGGGATCCTTTGTTCGTTCGTTTGGCTGGCTTCTGCCAAGAAGCTCTCCTATCGGCGCCACTGAGTCTGGGGTGGGTCCATTGTGTGGGAGAGGGAGTAGGACCCCTGGACAGGGTTGCCTCCGCAACCCATATCGCACTCTATCCTGAAAGGCTGGAGGGTCTCCCGCCAAGATCACCACTCCACTGTGTGAGTGACAGCTAGGCTGTATGAATGGGGATCTTTTTGCATAAAAGCAGGGTCCTGAGGACTGGAAGAGCAAGACGTGCCCCACTGGAACTAAGAAGCCAAAGAGAAGAGAAGCCAAAGGCATCTGCAACGACTGACCCACCGGTGAAGCCCTGCTGCAGCGGCTCACCATTTTTCTCCACACGACGAGAGAAGATCTTCATCTGCAAGAGCCTTCTTCCCTTGAGCTGGTGGGGCCAACCAGTTTGCCAATCGCCTTCCCGGGCCTGCCTTGGTCGAATCTCCTGTACCCTGTACTCGGAGGCCGGATAGCCAGGCACCAATCCACCCGGATCGCGATTTAAAGGAGCGTACCTTTTATTCGTCGGGCAGCACCACGGCTAGTTTCATCCCTGGGTAGTGCAGTCACTCGAACCTTCCTCCACGACGAGAGCTTCTCTTCCTCTGCTGGATCCCCCGAACTGCAGGAATTACCAGGAACAACCGCCACCGCAGGAGCCACTTCTTCAGTTTAAAGGTACATTGTTCCGCCAGGCCGCCCTTTCTTCGCGGTAGCACTAAAGGTGTTTTAAATCGTTGACCTACCTGTTGGGTTGGCCGCCCCTCTCTCTTAACATTGTCTTTAACCTTCTGCATCCACCTTTTCAAAATTGTTAACCAAAGACTTGACTGCAGCTACAAGAACATTTTGCTCCTGGGCCCTTGCCCTGTAACACTGACTCTGGCACAGGCCTACTGACTCTGGCTACATTTGTTAGACCTACCTTCTTTAGATTGATTCTCAAATAGACTTGTGTTGATGCACCTACGTTTTATAACTACCCTTTTCTTCCCCTTTCTAAACCTTGTGAAATGCCATTTTGCTCAGTTTTCATTTAAGTATTGCCTATACTGATGCACTGTCTTGCTTAATCTGGTTCACAAACTTAAGGGAAGTGTTGCTAGTATGTGTAAGAAACTATTTCTATATAACTTGCGCTTTCCCTCCCTTGTGAGAAATTGTGAGAGTGTCCCTCGTGTGTGGTTTTCACTGTGCCGTTTTGCTCAGTTTTCACTCTGGTTCACTTGGTCTACAATTAAACTAGGGAGTGTGTATATTTTTCCTTGACTTAATTTAACTTGCTTGATAACTGTGATAAATGTGTTTTAGTAGAAGTGTATAAAATAAATATATATCTGCCTTTGAATACAAAGCTTTGGTCAGTGTTTCCTCGTGCATAGTATTGTAGGCCTATTGTGTTAACCCTGAATACTGCTCATCTCCCTCTTGAGATAGGTCTGACTGCTCAGCCACAGCTACCAACTAAATCTTTGTGGTACAGACTGATTCCAAAGGGGATTTATTGCTCTCACCTGTAGTCTTAATCTTCTGTAGTGCTCCCTAAGGGATCTGCACAGGGTTCTGCCTAACACTGGTGTACAGCGGTGAGGATAAAAGTATTGGATTTACATTTTAGAGTTCTGCTAGTACCTTGGTTCAAATAACCACAAGGCTAACTATTACAACAAGTTCATTTTAAACAAAGTCAAAAATATGGAACGTTACAGTCAGGAGACCCTCCTTACTAATACTGCTGATTATTTAAGGGACCTGTGTAGACAGAAATGTCTACTTGTAAAGGCAAGAAATTAGAAATGATTGATAGACTGCTGGAGAAACAAAGTCTGGATAGTGGTGCTGTAGTGCCCACTACTCCAGCAAATGTAGCAAACAGTGAAGAGGATAACATTGAAAATGTTATTGTTGAAACGGATGAGGAAGGAGGAGGATAACGATGTCAACCTCTCTGGCCCTCTACCTGCTCAAAGGCCTCAACCTGTGGCTACTGGACCTTTACCAGGTCCCACATTAAGTCCTGAATTTATCTCACTAGAACAAATGAGACTTGAACTAGAATTCAAATGAATTAGTGCCCAAACTGCACAGAGGCATCAAGAACTAAGGCTCCAAGAAATGGAGCTCAACCATGAGCTTGAGATGAAGAAATTGTCTTTGGAAAATGCTTCTTTCCCCGAATCCTCTAGATCTTCCAGTCCAAAAAGACCCCGGATGCCTAAAGAGATTGTGGGTATGTACGAACCTAAATTGGATGTATTAGATTGGCTTGCTATGTTTGAATACAATCATGGGCTCCAGGATATCACAGGGAATCAGTTGATCCCCTGTTTATTCTCTAGGCTCCCCCCTGTTGCATCCGATGTGGTAATGGAGTTGGGGGAGGTGGATAGGATGGATTATGAATATGTAAAGCTAGCTTTGATAGCTAGATTTGGGAAAACTCCTTCCCAGTACCTTAAGAGTTTTAGGAACTCAAAAAGCATGATAGTGGACTGGCCACCAGGGGGCGCACGGATGAGCCCTGCTTCCGCGTGAGCTCCGATGCCGTGGGTCCTTGAGACGACTTGAGCCCCCGTCTCACGACCCCCCCCGCACAATGAAGTAAGGAGCAGTTATACGAAGACCCCCGCGACACCCAGGAAAAACACGGACGAAATCGACCAGGGGAACGCAGAGAAAGCACCGTCCGAACAAACGTGTTCTACAGCACGTGTAAAGTGAAAGTGAAACCCTGCTGACTAATACGGCTGCCAAACAGTGAATCCCACGGGACGGCCTAGGTTTGGACAAGAGGCCCGCAAAGTGCTTCCCTCAACCTCTCCTTCCTCCCCCTTCTTTTCTGAACGTCTGGGGAGGCCACGCCGTGTGCCCGCGGCAGAGGCGGAGACCGCAGAAGGAGTCCCCGGCAGGTCCTCCCGACCTGTGTGTCACCGGAGACCCTGAGAGGCCCGCAGGCGAACGAAGGTGAGGAGCCTCCCCCTGCACCCACGGAGCAGGGAAGTCTGCTAAGCAGCCCCTCCACGCGCTGCCCGCGCAACACTCTACGGGCAAACCCCACACTCCTCCTACTCGCGACCCCCCCAGGGGAGGTCCACCGCCACAAGAAGACCGCTAGTCACCGCGATCAGGAGAGGGCGGAAGTACCCATCCACCACCGCATACTGGGCTCCCTGGACCACAAGCCCACTAAAGCCCCCTTCAGAGGCGCGCCCTGAGCGCCTCCGCTAAGGAGACCAGCACCCCCCGGACTGAACGCGGCCTCAGACCGCAAGCCACATTAGAACAGAACTGGGAGGGTGGCTGATGCTCTACCGGGCCGAATTGACCCGGAATTACGAATCACGGCAGCAGGGGATGGAGTGAAAAGAGCAAGTCCACTGTACAGGGCAGTGTATGGCCGAAAAGTGCAGACCAGTGAGACTGCTGGGGAAGTGCACCCCCAATCTTGCAACATTCTCCGCAGACTACCAAGTGAATCTCCCCGGCGCTTCGCTAATCTGATAAGGAATATCCGGGCCGCCTTGTCTATGTGATACTACACTATACTGCCGTATAGAGGGTAAGGCCATCGAGTCGGGGGCGTGTGCCTCCTCTACACACAAGGACCACAGGCAGAGAAACTTTTGGAAGCCTGGGAAGACCCACATAGCAGTGGAGGGGCAACCTGCCCCCCCAATACCTTGAACGAATTCAGGTGCGCCCCTGCTAGTCCCACACCGTAACAAGCAGCACCAACGTCGAGACCTGTGAGGGGTCCTTCTCCAAACTTCGGTGACGTCATCGGACCCAAATCAGCAGCGCTGTCCGGACTGTGGAGCACAAAGTGAAGCATTCAGGCACCTTCTCAGTCCTACTACACCGCTGTAGAGATCTGAACATTCGGTTTTCCTTGATTCCACACACCTGCATCGCCGTGCGGAGGGTAGAGCCCCCGATTCACGGGCGTGTGCCTTCTCTGCAATCTGCTACTCAAATAACCCAAGCAACACCACAGTATTTTGAGAGACCAATGGACATAAAGGGTAAACTAGCTACATTCTCCTACGTCCCGACCCCTACCGAGAATCTGGACTCTACCATGGCGAATCAAGGCCCCTCGGTGAGTGAGTCCGCGGCTACCAAGGGGGACATCGCTGCTCTCCTGGGAGAAATTAAAAATATGGGTGCCAGTATCGGCTCCAAAATTGACAAAATCACCCAACGACTGGACACCATGGAGGAAAGGCTGGAAGGGGTTGAGAATAACCAAGCGTCCATAGATACCCTGGAGGTACAATTAGACCAGCGGATGACCGAATTGGAGCAATGTGAAGAGAGCTTCAAACTTAAGCTTGACGACTTGGAAAACCGGGAGAGACGGAACAACCTGAGAATCTTCGGAATTCCGGAACGAGAAGGGGAAACGGAGAGCGATCTGAGGAACACCTTGCATGACATCATCAAACTCTTACTTGCTGATGATGAGGTTGATGAACCAAAGACAGAGAGAATACACAGAGCCGGAGGACCCCCAGGCGGACCTAGATCAGTCCTAGCTCGATTTCACCGCTTCCAGGACAAGACAAGGATCCTAGAGAAAGCAAGAAGCAGTGACTCAATTACCCTCTAAGGATCCCAAATCACGATATATCAAGATCTATCCTCTATGACCTTGGCACTCTGACGCATGTGTGCCCCCCTAACCAAACATCTGAAGGAAAAGAATATAAGATACAGATGGGGATATCCCTTCTCTCTGTTCTTTGAATATAATGGGAACAAAATCAAGCTGAGTTCGGAAAAGAAGATCAAGGCGTGTATTTCAGATCTCCTTGGTCCAAATACGGAAGAAAATGGTCGAGAGGACCCGCGTCGAGAAGAAAGAGGGTGGCGTATACAGGGGCCCAGAAGGAAACGAGTCAAGGGTTCAAGAAAATATCGGAGAGGTAATACCCCTCCAGGGGGGGGACAAATGATGAATCACAACACTGGTAAGATGACATACATTTTAATACATATGTCCAGGACCCGAACTGCCTAAGGATGTATGGGCTCTAAAGAGACTTGGGCCATGTAAACGGGGAATGGGGGGCAATTGGGGGCTCAGTCAAGACTATGATGTTATAGTGATCTTGGGGACGTGCAGTAACGGTCCCCAAGGGTGGTTCGATGCCGGATCTGTGTCTTCACTTGGGTCTGGACGAACGCCGTCAATTTGGGAGGGGCTGGGGGCGGGGGGGCTGGGTGGACAAGAAATGCATAGAATATGATGCACCAGCGGCAACACAAAAGACTGCTCAAGAATATGTGAGTCTCTATGTAAGATACATTTACTCAATGCGGGTCACAAATCTACGATTGACATACTTTGAAAATGGCACTGGTTGAAGAGCAGAAGGGCAGGGAGTCCCTTAGGATAGGAACGCTTAATGTGAAAGGCCTCAATTCACCAACCAAGAGATCATTGGTGGCAAGGGAATTCCGTAGATCTCAAATTGACATCCTCCTTCTACAAGAGACGAAGTTCACCAAGGGAGAAGAGAGGGGGATACTAGGGAAAAGAGGGGGAAAAGAATTCTGGGGCTCAGGCCCGCTCAGGAAAGGAGGGGTTGGAATCTTGATTAAAAATGGAATCAACCTTGAAGTGGAAAAGACTTGGTCTGATGTGAGTGGGCGTGCCCTCCTGATATCCGGGACAATCGCAAAGGTTAGAGTAACAGTGGCAGTAATATACTCTCCCAACACAGGACAATCCAAGTTTCTAGAGAAGACAATACCCAAAATAATGTTAGAAGCATCTGGCCAGGTTGTTCTCGGAGGGGATTTTAATCTGTGGGCAGACCCGACCAAAGACTGGGAACCAGGCAACCCTGAGATAAGAAACCAACCGAGAAGTGATTACACGGGACTCTCCGGCATAATGGAGATATATGATATGCAAGATGTATGGAGAATTAAACACCCGCATGAAAGGGGTTACACATTTTATTCTAATCCGCACAAAACTTTTACCCAGATCGACTATTTGTACCTCACCACGACGTTGTCAGAAATCATTCCGATAACGTGGTCAGACTACGATATGGTCCTGTCAGACATAAGATGGGCAGACCTGCCGGTTCCAGGAGGGAAGTGGCGCTGTAATGAAGGCCTGTGGAAAGATGCAGTATTTAAGACTGAAATGGCGACTGAAATTGAGGAATACCTTAAACTAAACAACAATGGGGAAGACTCCAAACAAATAGTATGGGACGCGGGTAAGGCCACCTGGAGAGGTATTCTGATACATGAAGGGTCTACCAAGAAAAGGGAAAGGAAGATCATCAAGCATAGGCTTAGGTCTAAAATATGCAAACTTGAAAGCGAGAACAGGGGACACCTGGGAGCAAATCGTGACAACATTAGTACAGCGCAACGCAAAAGGGAAGAACTGAGACTATTGGAACACGAACAAATTGTGGGCAAACTTCGATTTCTCAAACAGAAATTCTATGAGAAAGGGGACAAAGCTGATGCACTACTGGCAGCTAGATTAAGAAAACTAAGGGCGGAGCGAACAGTGAAAGAGATAACTGAAAAAAATCCCACGACTCCCCCCACCCCCTACACCATACCAGAGACTTTTGCCAACTTCTACGAGCGATTGTATACCTCGGAAGTGACCCCAGGCCAATCAGACACAGATCGATATCTCTCCCTGGTGGATATGCCCAAAATCTCGTACTCTGAAACTGACCTATTAGAATCCCCGATATCCGAACCCGAGGTCCGAGAAGCAATCAAAAGACTCACTGTAGGCAAATCTCCTGGAGAGGACGGGTACACTGCTGGGTTTTATAAAACCTTCAGCGCTCAACTTATACCATTCCTGACCGAGCTCTTCAATGAGCTACTAGAGACAGGGACAGCCCCCGACTCCTTCACAAAGGCCCTCATAACTGTGATTCCGAAAGAGGGAAGGAACCCCAAATACTGTAGCTCATATCGCCCAAATTCTTTACTTAACTTAGATGCCAAAATCTATACTAGGGTACTAGCTGCTCGGCTGGAACTACTAATCCCTCAACTCATACACAATGATCAAGTCGGATTTATATTGGGTAGGCAAGGGGCAGATACCATGCGCAAAACTCTCCATCTCATCCACTCATCACCAGAGCTATCAGGAAACCCTGCCCTATTGTCGATAGATGCAGAAAAAGCCTTTGATAGAGTGGAGTGGGGATTTCTGGGGGGGTTCTTTGCAAAGTGGGGATAGGGCCGAGATTTAGGAAGGGTATACAGGCAGTATACACATCCCCCAAAGCGTCTATCTCGGTCAACGGGGAATACTCCAGGTGGTTCGAACTAGGAAGAGGTACTAGACAGGGATGTCCCCTCTCCGCAATTCTCTTCGCGCTCTCCCTGGAACCGCTAGCCCAAAATATACAAGCCAACTCCAGAATAGAAGGCATACGATTGGGGACTAGAGAATATAAGTTAGCACTTTATGCTGACGACATACTTTTACACATTACAAACCCCTCTGTATCCGTCCCGCACGCTCTCCAATTATTAGAGGAATATGGCCAACTCTCTGGGTTTAAAGTAAACAAGTCTAAATCAATATTGTTCCCTTTACAGGGTACGCAAGAAGAAAACAAAACTAGGTATTCTCCCCTAGGCCTTAGACTTGAACACTATGTGCTTAAATACTTAGGCATCCAGATCACTAAAAACCTAACGGATTTATATGAGGCTAACTTCCCCCCGCTCCTCCGCAGTTTTTCGGCTGACCTGCAAAGATGGGACAAGCTTACAATTTCGTGGTTAGGGCGGATTAACGCCATTAAAATGGTATGGCTTCCCCGATTTCTGTACCCTTTCCAGATGTTACCTATCGAATTACCAAATGAGTTCTTCGTAGAGGCCAAAAGTCTCATGTTGAGATTTCTCTGGCAGGGGAAGAGGGCGAGGATCGGGTATGATACCTTGACGCTTCCTAAGGACAGAGGAGGAGTGGGTATTCCCGACCTGCGAGGATATTAGAAAGCCTCACAATTACGTGTCCTTATCCCTCACTTGCATCACCACAATCACGTCCAGTGGATCCACACGGACAACCATTATTTCTCTCCAGCCACAGTGTCAGAATGGTTATGGACCCCCCGTAAGAGAATCCAGCGGAAAATCAAGGGCCATCCAATATTGAGTACTATATGGACTATCTGGCAACCAGGCAAAGGAAGGAACAAGATTACCACCTGGCCGTCTCCACTGAGCCACCTACGGTCCCCTGGTATGAACCACCAAATACCCGACGTAGGTAGATTCCAACCCTGGTACGAGGCAGGCCTCGAAAGAGTAGGGCAACTCCAGAGAAAAGACAACTTCATATCTCTTCCAGACTTAACTGAAGCCCTAGGGATAGGCCCACTATCCACCTTCCAATACATTCAGATTAAAGGAGTCCTCACGAAACCTACGTGGAAGGAAAAGCTCCAGAGAGAACTCACCCCGTTCGAACAAATCTTGGACTCAAAGTCTGGACTTAAGGGTCTGATATCCTTAATGTATAGGGAACTTATCGAAGCAGGTGCTGGGTCCACGGAACGCCTCAGGAGCCGATGGGGAAGGGACCTGGGGGAGGAGATAGACCCGGAACAATGGGAATTGATGTGTAAAGCTGCATCCAAAACATCCTTAGCCACCCAATATAAATCACATGCCATTAAACTCTTACATCGATGGCAATACGATCCACTCAAGTTGTCCCGGATGTTCCAGACACTGAGCCCAAGATTCTGGCGAGAATGTGGAGAGACAGCCGACTACTGGCACATGTGGTGGAGCTGCCCACACATAAAGGTATTCTGGGAGGAAGTCCTGACATGGATCAAAGACATAAATGGCATACAAAGAGATGCTGATCCACGTCTGATTCTCTTTGGACTGGAGAGAGATGAGGATGGATGGACCAGACTCAGAGGTCTTGCCCCACAGTTACTCCTCGCAGCCCGAGCGCTGCTGGTAACAAAATGGAAATCCAAAACAGTCCCAAGTAAGAAAGAATGGGTCTGCCTATCAACCAACATCTACACAATGGAGACGATCACTGCTTCTTTGCACAACAAAGCGTCCCAATGCGAGACCTTATGGTCAGACTTCCGAAGTAAACATCTTTCAGAGACGACGGACTCCCAATCAGATGATGACACTGGACCCCGAGTAAAAACAAAAATCTTACAGCCCTCATTGAGAAACGGTGTTGATCCCAGAACTGTAGAGGACCACATGATAAGTGGGTAGAACTCTATCCACTGTGATCATACTGATAGAGAAAAGTGATGTCGCAAAGATGTCTGCCCAGCTAGGGGGAGGGAGGTGGGAGGGTGTGGGTTATGTTATTTTGCCTGTTACAACCAAGGAACAGACTTGAATATAGCAACGATTTATTGAATGATGAGATTCTAATGCCGTTTCTCCAATGTAACCATATGCTAACAGTGATATAACAAGTGAAATGCTTGAACTGTTCTTTTTTTTGTTTTGTTTGTTTCAAAACCAATAAAACCAAATAAAAAAAAAGCATGCTAGTACCCCTTGGGCTACTTGGGTGAATGAGTGTTTGAAGAACTTAGAGGGATGGATTAAGGGTTATAGAGTTAACACTTATGAAGGAATAAGAAATGTTGTAATGATGGAGTATATCTATGATGCCTGCTCTCCTGAGCTCAGACAGCACTTGGCTGATTCAAAAGAACTGGATTCTAAGAAACTAGCTAAGGCTGCTGACTTGTGGGTTGCCAAAAGGACTACTCACAAGGATTCAGGGGTAACTCAGAAAAAGGATGAGGGAAAGCAGCCTAAGAAAGACAACAAAGAGAATTCAAATAATTCCAATTCCAAAGAGGGCCCCAAACAAAATTCTAAGGGTAAGCTACAAGGGAAACCTAATCAGGCTAGTGCGCCTTCTGGTCCCAGACCAGAAGGAGGTCAGAACAAGCCCCCATTCATAAAGAGATTTGGAAAATGTTATGTTTGTGGCTCTACTGATCATGTGAAAGGGGATCCCGGATGTAAGGGTAAACCTTCAGGGGTCCACACTGTCTCCTTAGCCTTCGCTCCAGAGGAGGAAGTACATATGGCCAGTGGAAACTTTCAACTACTAGCTGAAGACCCCATTGGAGTCTCAGCTAGTTTATCTTTAGTATCCCTAGGGTTGTGGGAACAACAGAATTTAGATGTGTATAATTCTATCCCTCCCAATACTAAAGAGTATTATAAAGACAGTGTCCTAGTCAATGGTCAGGAGACCCCTGTCATTAGAGACACTGGGGCCAACATAACTGGTGGACAAATCTTTTTTAAAGGGGGAGGATGTTGCTAAGGCACCCAAACATCTCACCAAGTTAGCTAGAGGGCCTGTGCAGATGCTTCCCCAATTACCAGCTCTCATCCAGTGCAGCGAAATGACTATCAGGATACCTGTGAGTGTGCAATTTGAAGTACAAGGAAGGGTGCTGTTGGGCAATGATCTGAAAGAACTGGGAGTAGTGTCAAGTACTCCCAGACCTCCTAGTAAGAGATTACATGAGCTTACCAGACCTGCCAGGGAGAGGACCTTGAGGGGCTCTCCTGAGGAGATGATAGAAAAAGACATCACTCCTACTCCACTGGAGTTACTAACTGCTATTTCCAAGCAACCAGAAGCAAAGGGGAAACCCAAGCCTTCCAAGGGGAAACCAGCAGAAAGCACTCCAGTGCTGCCAACCAGGAAATCTCCTAGCATGTCAAAGATCACACCTGTGATCCCTCCTTCAGCGGAGGCTGAGAGTGAGGTACAACGCTGTGTGGTTGAACTAGAGCCTGAAGATTCAGATCTAGTAGGAGGCCAGGAACTCATTGGAGATCTTGACCCTGGGGACCATCCTGAGCTGCAGTCGTTACTGGCAGAAGGTGGCCCTAACAGGGCAGACTTCATTAATGGACAAAGAGAATGTCCAACTCTGGAAGGTCTTTGCCACCAGGCCGCTTCTCTGCTTGAAGGGCAAGAGCCTGGGAAGTATAGGTTACACTGGGAAGATGGCCTCCTCTATAGTGATCCGGCAGAGTCAATCCCTGGAGACTACAAGAGACTTGTAGTGCCCCAAGAGAACAGACTCCAATTCTTGCAACTAGCCCATGAGATACCTTTGGCTGGTCACTTGAGTTTCAAGAAGACCAAGGAAAGGCTCTCTCTCTACTTTTATTGGCCTAAAATGGGGGCTGAAGTAGACAAGTATTGCAAGAGTTGCCACACTTGCCAAACTTCTGGTAAAAGTGGCTCCAAGAACGTGGCACCTCTAGTGCCTCTCCCAGTGGTGGGAGTACCATTTGAGAGGGTAGGAATCGACATTGTTGGTCCCCTTGATCCTCCAACTTCTTCAGGCAACATGTGTATACTTGTTGTAGTAGACCATGCTACTATGTACCCTGAAGAAATTCCAATGAGGACTGTTACAGCTCAGGCTGTGGCTAAGGCCCTCCTTGGTATTTTTACCAGGGTTGGGTTTCCTAAGGAGGTAATATCCGACAGGGGGTCAAATTGTATGTCCCACTACATGAAGGCCATGTGGAAAAACTGTGGAGTTACCTACAAGTTCTCAACAGCCTACCACCCTCAGACAAATGGGTTGGTAGAAAGGTTTAACAGAACCATGAAGAGCATGATAGGAGCTTTAGAGGATCCCCTTAAGAAAAAGTGGGATCTCCTACTGCCATGCCTTCTCTTTGCATATAGAGAAGTCCCTCAGGAGGGAGTGTGTTACAGTCCCTTCGAACTTCTCTATGGCCATCCGGTCAGAGTTCCATTAGCCCTGATCAAGGAGGGGTTGGAGAGTGCTCCTTCCTCCACACCAGTCAGAGTCACTGACTATGTGATAGGACTCCGGAGGAGAATGTCACACATGATGGCTGAGGCAAGTGATGATTTGAAAGTTGGCCAGGCTCTGGTCAAACCTTGGCATGACCAGAAGGCCAACATGGTTGAGTTCGCTCAAGACCAGCTAGTTCTTGTTATGATCCCAACAAGGCAGAGGGCCTTGCAGGACAAATGGATGGGACCCTTCAGGGTTGTGGGAAAACTTGGAGAGGTGAACTATCTGGTGGAATTAGGCAATCCTAATGGGGCTCCTAGAATCTTTCACACCAACCGTATAAAAGCTTATGTCTCGAGACCAGAACTGGGAGCTCAGCTTCTAGCTTCAGCTCAAGAGGAGGAGGAGAGTGAACCTCTACCTGACCTCCTCAAAGGCAAACCTTTAGATGAGAAAATAGAAGGAGTTAATCTCTCTTCTAATCTGACACATGAGCAACAGGAGTAGTGCAAAGTTTTGTTAAATCAATTTGCCTCCCTTTTTTCTCTAGCACCAGGCTTGACCCCTTGGGGCCAGCATGATATCCATACTGGTGACTGTTTACCTGTCAAAAGCAGGGGCTACAGGATGTCAGAAAATGTAAGAACCCACATCAAAGGAGAGGTCAACTGTTACGCTCACCTGACTCCCACAGAGGCGCTGGGCTGGTTCGCGCTGCTGTGACCTCTTCTAAGGTGATGCGCAGGGTTCGGAAGACGGACTGGACCGGGCCCCCAAATCTGGCTTGTCTGGCTCGCAGAAGTATCCTTCTGTAGGCGAAAATAGGGGATTAACTGTCTGCGGGGTAATGCAATCTGCCTCCCACTTTCCCCTCTCACCCTCCTCGAAACCCTTCTGTGATTTCTCGTAGCGTCTCACCTTAGGGTCTGGAAGGACGAGCTCTCCATCCTGCTTCTAATGCAGGGGCGCGTTGGTATCCAATTACTTCACTGGATTTTCGGTTGGTGAGAACCAAACTTGCTTGGCTTCCAGGTAAGTTTTTTGATAAGAGGTTCCCCTTGTGTCCATGCATTAATGTACTAATGCTAGTGTCTTTTTCCCCATAGGGGCTGGGGTACGGAATGCCGGGGAACAGGCACCGACCCGAGATGAGAGGTGAAATCCTTGTAGAAATCAGGTAAGTCTTTAATGAGCGTTTTTTGGTAATGTCTTTTCATTCGCTCATTAACGCTGATGTCTCTTTTTCCCCTTAGGGGCCGGGGTCCGAAATGCCAGGATGCGGCGCGGACTCGAAATGAAGAGGGAATGAATCAACAGGTAAGTCTTAACATGGAGATTTAGCTTTCCTTATTCCCTTCTCTCTCTCACCTTTTGTTCTGGTCTTTTTCTCCCTAGGCGCTGGGGCGTGACTGCGAATCCGGATGATCGCTGCTGAACATGGAGGCGCCCTGTAAAGGTGAGTGGAATGCGGCGCTGCAGCGATCGACGCAATGAGCTTTTACATTAAAGTCTTCCTTTTCAGGATTGTCGGCGAGATGTCTCCGGGATGCGGATTTAGCAGGTAAGGACTTTTCCTTCTTCTGTTCTCTTCGTCTCTTCCTTTGCAGGTGATCCAGGATGGTGGCAGGCGTGGCAGAAGTCAGGATGCAGGAGCAGACACGGTGAGCGTCCAGCTGCTAGATGCAGAACAACGCGAAGCAAGTGTGGCTGTTCGGGTGGGGTTTAAATAGCCTTGGAAGAAGTTCCAAGTATGTATCCTTCCTCCAATCAGGTATGTATCCTTCCCCGACCACGCCCGGATGGTAAATTAGTCCCACAGGTAAAGTAGTTCCTTTCAGGCCCCAAGGAGGCCGGGATCCTGCAGCATGGTCTGCATCAGGTAAGTGCACCCAAGCACTCTCATAATGAGCCTGGCGCCTATGGCGCCAGGACTGGTGTCTTTTATGAGCCTGGCGCCATAGGTGCCAGGACACTGTCCAAAGGGCCCCTATATGGGGTTGCTGGGTCCTTCCTTGGGGACTGGATGTCCGCTTTCGGGGACGCAGGGCTTGAACCGGCTCCCCGGGAGCGGGCATCATGACATCAACAAGATGCTTGATATCGGGGTAATAGAGCCCTCTACTAGTCCATGGTCTAGCCCAGTTGTGTTAGTACCAAAGGCAGGATCCAAGGAGTTAAGATTCTGTGTGGACTATAGAGCCCTAAATGCAGTCACTAAGACGGATGCCCATCCTTTGCCAAGGACAGATGAGCTGGTGGATAGACTTGGTTCAGCCAAGTTCCTCAGCACATTTGATCTCACGTCAGGCTATTGGCAAATAGCCTTGACTGACCATGCCAAGGAGAAAACTGCATTCTCCACCCCAGTTGGCTTATTCCAGTTTATGGTTATGCCTTTTGGATTAAAGGATGCACCTGCTACATTCCAGAGGATGGTTAATCAGGTTCTGAATGGGATGGAGGACTTCTGCATGGCATACTTGGATGACATTGCAGTGTTCAGCCCTACTTGGAAAGAACATGTTGACCACCTAAGATATGTTTTGCAGGCTCTGGAACAGGCCCATCTGACCATAAAGGCAAGTAAATGCCAAATTGGTCAGAGTAAAGTGGTCTACCTTGGGCATGAGGTAGGAGGTGGTGAAATAAGGCCTTTGCTCAGCAAGGTTGAAGCTGTGCAAAATTGGACAACCCCTTCTACTCAAACCCAGGTGAGAGCCTTCCTAGGCCTCACTGGGTATTACAGGAATTTCATTGAGAACTATGGGTCCATAGCTTCTCCACTGTATGTAATCTCTTCTCCTAAATTCCCTAAAAAGATCAAATGGAATGAGGAGTGCAATCAGGCCTTTGAAAGCCTGAAGAAAGCCCTTTGTCAAACTCCAGTTCTCAGAGCTCCGGACTACCACCAACCCTTCATTGTACAAACAGATGCTTCCAATATAGGTATAGGTGCAGTACTCGGTCAACTGGATGAGAAAGGTAGGGAGCACCCTGTTTGCTTCATCAGTAGGAAACTGAAGGAACCTGTAACAAGGTGGGCAACTATTAGAGAGAATGTTTTGGCATTGTGTGGGCTTTGAAGAAGTTTAGACCATACTTGTATTGCTCTACTTTCATCATTCAAACAGACCACCAACCCTTGAGATGGTTGATGCTAATTAAAGGGGAAAACCCACGACTGCTAAAATGGTCAATCTGCCTACAAGGGTTTGATTTTACCATTGAGCACAGGTCAGGATATCACCACCAAAATGCTGATGGTCTCTCTAGGATGTTTATAACCGACTAGAGGTAAGAGACTCATCCAGGAGTGGATTAGATCCTCCTGTCCCTTAGTCTGGGGGTGGGGGGGGCAGTGTTAGGGAGAATTCTCATTCTATGGCTAATTTCCCTTACCTATAGAGTCCCGCAGCAGCTTTGCTGGATTTCAAGGGTTTTCTTTCTTTTTCCTGCTAAGAGTGAGACTCTTTTTCCCACTCTTAGGCATTTGTCCTATGTGTGTTCTAGGCTATTTTTGTGTTTAATGTCTATGGGATTTTCTCACCCCCATAGGAACCATCTTTATTCACATGTGTTACACCGCACCATCCGTGTAGTGACACAGGGGTGTCGTACCGACCCCCAAACAGACTCCATACCCTGGGACTGACTACTGTCTCCCAGGGAATGTAAAGTCCCAATTGACTTTACTAGTCAATTTTTATGAACTAAACCAGTACATCCCATCTTACTATGGAAGTACTGGAAAGGGTTAATAGTTTTTCACTCATGTTCATTTTCGAGAGGGTACCGTACAGTCCCTCTCTGAAATGTTTCTGGCTGGTGGCAGTGGTTACTACCATAAATATTCAAACGCAAATATTTTCCTATGGGATTTTCCCATTGTTCGAGGCTACAACATTTTCTGACAGCCTCTAACATAGCGCCGGTGCATTTTAATATTTACTTTGCTCTGGTAGGTTTTATTTGCCAGAACTTTAATATAGCTTCTTTCTCGTGTCTTTCTCTAAACTCCTAACCCAGGTTGGGGATCCTTTGTTTGTTCGTTTGGCCGGCTTCTGCCAAGAAGCTTTCCTTTCGGCGCCACTGAGTATGGGGTGGGTCCATTGTGTGGGAGAGGGAGTAGGACCCTTGGACAGGGTTGCCTCCGCAACCCATATCGCACTCTATCCTGAAAGGCTGGAGGGTCTCCCGCCAAGATCACCACTCCACTGTGTGAGTGACAGCTAGGCTGTATCAATGGGGATCTTTTTGCATAAAAGCAGGGTCCTGAGGACTGGAAGAGCAAGATGTCGCCACTGGAACTGAGAAGCCAAAGAGAAGAGAAGCCAAGGACATCTGCAACGACTGACCCACCGGTGAAGCCCTGCTGCAGCGGCTCACCATTTTTCTCCACACGACGAGAGAAGATCTTCATCTGCAAGAGCCTTCTTCCCTTGAGCTGGTGGGGCCAACCAGTTTGCCAATCACCTTCCCGGGCCTGCCTTGGTCGAATCTCCTGTACCCTGTACTCTGAGGCCGGATGGCCAGGCACCAGTCCACCCGGATCGCGATTTAAAGGAGCGTACCTTTTATTCGTCGGGCAGCACCGCGGCTGGTTTCATCCCTGAGTAGTGCAGTCACTCGAACCTTCCTCCACGACAAGAGCCTCTCTTCCTCTGCTGGATTCCCCCGAACTGCAGTAACTACTGCTACCGCAGGAGCCACTTCTTCAATTTAAAAGTACATTGTTCCGCCAGGCCACCCTTTCTTCGCGGTAGCACTAAAGGGGTTTTAAATCCTTGACCTGCCTGTTGAGTTGGCCGCCCCTCTCTCTTAACATTGTCTTTCACCTTCTGCATCCACCTTTTCAAAATCGTTAACCAAAGACTTGACTGCAGCTACAAGAGCATTTTTCTCCTGGGCCCTTGCCCTGTACCACTGACTCTGGCACAGGCCTACTGACTCTGGCTACATTTGTTAGACCTGCCTTCTTTAGATTGATTCTCAACTAGACTTGTGTTGCTGCACCTACTTTTTATAACTACCCTTTTCTTCCCCTTTCTAAACCTTGTGAAATGCCATTTTGCTCAGTTTTCATTTAAGTATTGCCTATACTGATGCACTGTCTTGCTTACTCTGGTTCACAAACTTAAGGGTAGTGTTGCTAGGGTGTGTAAGAAATTATTTCTATATAACTTGTGCTTTCGCTCCCTTGTGAGAAATTGTGAGTATCCCTTGTGTGTGGTTTTCAAGTGCCGTTTTGCTCCTTTTTCACTCTGGTTCACTTGGTCTACAATTTAACTAGGGAGTGTGTATATTTTTCCTTGACTTAATCTAACTTGCTTGATAACTGTGATAAATGTGTTTTAGTAGAAGTGTATAAAATAAATATATATCTACTTTTGAATACAAAGCTTTGGTCAGTGTTTCCTCGTGCATAGTACTGAAGGCCTATTGTGTAAACCCTGAATACTGCTCATCTCCCTCTTGAGATAAGTCTGACTGCTCAGCCACAGCTACCAACTAAATTTTTGTGGTACAGACTGATACCAAAGGGGATTTATTGCTCTCACCTGTAGTCCTAATCTTCTGTAGTGCTCCCTAAGGGAAACTGCACAGGATTCTGCCTAACAGGACTTACGGATAAACCCAGATAAAGTTAAAAAGATGGTTTATAGACATGATTGGGCAACCACAATTAACACTATGCATTCTTATGACTCCCTGAAGCACTTAAAATTAGATTACAAAACAGACAAAACGATTGCACCTTTTTCAACTATTTATCCTCGTCCCACTATTCAATGAAATTTCATTCGCTTTCGATGGAATCTTATTCTGACATCGTTTCTCCATGGTTTCAATCCCATGGCAACACAGATAACAATATGTCGTTTTTGTAACACCGTCTTTATATTGGAAACGTTAGAACATCGCTTTGCTGTGTAGCGCTCACGGGAAAGCGTTAGGTTTAATTCAATCGCTTTATTTTACACCGTACTGTAGACTCTTGCAAATCGTTTTGGCAGCTTTGCTTAGCAGGTCGCACAACCTCACCAGTCACAGCCATTGTAGGGTATCTGAGGTCTTTACAACTTGAATGAACTGTTTTTAGAATACTTTCATGAAATGAATTTTATTAATTTGGCGTTTATCCAAGTTTCTATCTGTTTTATCTGTTACTTTCTTGATGTCTATAATTAAACTATGTTTGCAAAATGTGTGAAAGGTTAGGTGATAACCATGTGACAATGCTAAAAATAAAGAATAATAAGCCCACAATAAATGATGAAACAATTAAAGAATTGACAGATTTTATGAACTCAAGAATATAATTAAGACAGATGCTAAACGTGGATTTACAACTAAACTGGAGCATAGTTGTAAACGATATATGTAAAAGTTAAATGATGCAATGTAAATGGGTATGTAGTAGGTAAATAGGGGAGCAAGTGTTCCATCGTCATTAAAATTTGGATTGGTCAAATGTAGTTCAGGAATACAAGTGCATAAAACAATTCATATTTGATGTTATGTAACGGTAAAGGTATATGAAAGCGCAGTAGAAAGGTTAAAATTACAAGTGATGGGGCCCTCCGTGGAATGCTGGGTGAAATGTGTGGGAGTTTAGGCTATATAACTGCATATAGCAAAAGTGATGGCAACTTTCCAGAACACCATTGCAAGAAGAGCCATATAACTGCCCGATCCATTTGGGCACAATGGGCAGAGCCCTACCAGCTTAAGGGGGGCTGCTCAGCTGCTCCCACAAGGTCCATAATTGAAGATAGTCAAATTCTGCCTGCCCAACGAATGGACATTGCAGTGAGTATCAGGTGCGGCGAATGGAGATCAAATCCCAACACACATGTACAGTTCATGTGTGCTATCGGATGAAAGTAAAGGAGCTCACACCCGCTCACAATTTAATGCTTGGGTCACTGCACCCCAAATGAATACCAAGTCTTTGACCACATGCCTCCTCCCTGTGGTGGGGGATGAAGTGGGGGTGGGACCATGGGATTGGAGGGGCCACGAATGCAGCCAGATGACAGCATTCCCAGCATGCCCAATTTTCTGGCATGACGCTGGGAATGGGACCTGGCAGCTGCCTTACTAGTATCAGGAATTGCCTTGGGATCTCCAATAGTAGCAGACTGGCAGTGACCATCGTTTCATTTTCTGGAGCAGTGGTAGAGAGACGATTGGCTGAGTGATTATAATCTTGACTATTAATCTTCTCAAAATAGAAATGTAAGTGGCATATTTGGCTGCAGTTTGAGAAGCCCAAGAGCAATCATTCCTGCAATCGTCTATTTAACTGCATATATGTTAAATTAGCGTCAATGTTCAGCTCAAGCACATGCATTCTTTATAACCAGTCTAGCAGGAGCTATAACTCTGCTCAGATGGCAAATTCAGCGCTGAAAGCCGAAATCAAAGACTAGACTGCTAGCAGCACCACGGAAAAATGACATGCTCTGTCAAGACGCCTGAACTTCCTTCCCAGTGGCAGTAATCCGTTAATGTAGGTTTCTTTATCAAATGCCTTGTTCCTTCACTTGACTAATTCTACTTGTTTTCCTAGTCAGCTGATAACTCCTCTTGCAATAATATAAGTGGCCACAATGTTGTCAGGATAGCCCATTCAATTCCTCCTGCGGAGGAAAAATGTACATTATGAATGTAGATCGGAATGTAAATGCAAGTCGACATAATGTAATTAAGGACATAAAGTTTTGTTTAAAAACGAGGCCTCAAATCACTCGAGAAATGGAAACCATCTTGGATGATATGTATTCAATCTTAATTGACCAGAAAAGCTTTGCTAGTAATGATGCATTTACTCACATTTTTGAATTTGCTGCACCAGCACAATTATTTAGAGGAAAGCTTTCACCGCCAAAAGTATGTTAAAGAACACAGATCAGCTGCTGTCATGCGAGCACTGAGCTTAAATGTACTCATTGCTCTCAGCTGCAAGGTTATCTTGCAAAGACTTAGTTTCTGAACTGCGGACGGCCTGGCTTCACAGAAAAGGGTAATCGAGCACTAACGGCATAAAGAGGCTGTCTTGGTGGTTGGAGGAGCACGATTTGAAATTGGAAAGGGGTCTTTGCCTCGATTATTCTTGCCTGTGTTTTCTGCAGCACTGTAAATTAAAGATTTCACAAACTAACCGCAACCAACCCAAAATCAATCTCAGCATTTTGTTTTCTGCCAACTACTAAGTTAGTGTTCACCCTCAAAGTCCAGAAGGTGGAGAATGGAACAATGTGCTGCTCTTTCACAACACTATTGTAAGGGACACTGAAAAGAGAAGGAACATTTATGAGGTGGAAATAGAGTGATCAATTTGGGCTCCAGACATTTTCTTGCCAAGATCATTCTGCACTATATTGGACCACACAACCTCCTATTGATTATTGCATCTACCTTCTACCACCAAGAAACGCAGAAGCACCCTCTCCTTCCCATCTGTTTCTCTTCTGCCTCTCTAATCTCCCTTTTTCTGGCAGTCCTTTTCTTTCTCCCTCCTCCACTTCCGTCTGGGCTTCCAGTAGGGAAGTGCGGCTCGGTATAGAGATCTTTTTGGTTAAGGGATTGGCTGACTCACCCGAGTCGCCACTGCCCAGGCGTTCCCGTCCTCACTTTACCCACCTCTTACCCCTGTGGCACAAGCCTCTAAAATGCTGCTCTGTTATCTTGGAATTCAGAATCACATACATGGCAATATGCCAGGACCATAATCCACTAGCTGATCCGGCAGCCTGTTCCACCATTCGTGGCTCCTCCAGCCAATCATGAGCCGATTCGAACCTGGTAAGCTGCGGCAGCAAAGTCACACGGCCCAAGCACTGCGTTTCCACTGTACCGGGCCACAAACGGTTGTAGAATCTTCAGAGTCTGATTCTTTTAAGGGGCAGTAGCAGCTACATATGACATATGGCAGTCACCTGTCCAGGGCCACTGTGTTGTAAGGGAACCAGAGGTTCCTCGCTATACCGCCCGCTCATAAGAATGTGAACGGAGGATAGCACAGGGGCAACGCGCTAGTCTCGGAAGCAAGACCACTCAGAGCAATGAAGGTTCAAATCCCGGATCCACGATTAGATGCCAAACTCGGGTACGGTATTCACACGTTATAAAAAAAACAACTCTATACAAATACAAATATAGCCTCTGTAGGGGTCTGCTCCACAAGACACCCCTGCCCCCACACACACAAACAGGCAAGAAGGGCACATCATTACATTATGTATGACAATGCAAAGCCAGAAATGATCAAATTTGAAAATTGCCACCAAACAAGGAGCTTGTTATAGTAGGTAACGCTGACGCTGGATTTGTCAAAACACAGCGGTCACACGCCTATAAAGTAGATGAGGGCAAACTAGAGACAATGGGTTAGACATCAGAAAGAAGGTGAATTACAAGATAATAAACAGGGCAGCCGGGCTATTACAATTCAATTCCTTAATAGAGTGATATGAAGCTGCCAAAGTAAACCTACTCAACAAGACACAACATAGGATCCCTTTCTAAAGAAAGAAACAGATTTTTAAAAAAATGAGCTGAAAAGGGGATTTTTTTTAAAAAATGACGAAAAATCAAAAGCAGAAAAAACGACTACATGTTTTACATTACTCAAAAAAAGAATATAAACAGTGTCAAAGCACACGTTTTCAGACGCAAATAAAAAATTAAGGCGGTATGAGAAAAGTATCATCACACAACTCTGCCAAGAAATTAAGGCGTGGGACTCACTAGCATAGGTAGGCAAACAAAAAAGAACACAAATTACAAACCCAGAACGTGAGAACGACATGCAGATACAATCTCACATGCGGAGTCGCGAGAAAAGAAGGCATCAGGCCCAGGAGAAAACCAACAAATCCAGTGAGCAACTCACTACTTCTTGGCAAGATCTAAAAAGAAATCGATAACACAACGTAACCCCATAATCACCAGCCTCTGGAACACTTCCAAAAGCCCTATTGAGATGAGAGATGAATGTGGCTTAGAGTGAGGAAAGGAATTCACACACCAAAGGTTCTTCTAGTCAGCTGCCTCTCTTCAAACTCAAATCTTTTCCCCACTCACATTGAAGATCCTGTTTCTCCTAGGGGACACACATGGACACAATAGTGTAGTTTTCCCATGAAGACATCCCATCGAGCAGGACTATACCCAGGATAGAGAAATCGGGTTCAAAGGGGAAGGTGAAGAGAGACTCCCTACCACTGACCCAACTCTGAAAATCTACAGTAGCACCCTCGACTTGCCTCTCACAACATCCATCACACAAACCAAATAGCGCAACTCCAAATCTTGTCACCTCACCATGCCTCTACAATAATGCACAGGCCAATGACGCGCTCCCGGTCGCACACACAAACCCTTAAGGTAAGCAGTACACAGATGACCCGCGCACACAAATGCAGGCAATGGTAACACTCACCGTGACTCTTGCAGCTGATCTAAGAGCAACCTCTGCTCTGCAGCACTAACCGAGGTGCCAAAGCGCTACTAGGTCATGCAAATGGTAAATAACACACTTGGGCAAATTCAAGACCGAGCACCAAGCCCACGGGACTGCTTTTGGAACCTTTTCCAAAACCTCTACATTCTACATGATCTGGTGAACTGTGTTACTAGTTCTTAAAGCAAGTTAGAGCAAGTCAACTGCACCCCCGCTTCAACATGTGTCAGTTTCCTGAAGACAACAGATTCGCGTGAACCATTTTATTTTTTCACATACCCATGACAGCTTTATGTTAACCAGATATGTTTTTCCAGGTAATGCCATTTAATGTGCCCTATAATTGGATGTATCTTGCATTCAAATCAAACTCACTGCAAATAAAATGTCGGGTAACTAGGGCTCAAATATTAGACCCGCTTTGTGCAGAATGACTAACACCTAACAGTTAACGTCAGTCATTGGGGCAGAAATATGGCCCTAGAACAGAGGTCTGCAACCTTTGGGTCTCCAGATATTTCGGACAACAGTTTCCATCAGTCCACTCCAGATCAGTCAATCGTGGGAGTCGTAACCCATCCCATCTGGAGAGCCACAAGTTGCAGTTCATGGCCCTTGAAGATGGAAACTGCCATTAGGTCTTCTAAGCCACACCTCCAGTCTGTTGCACCTCCCTCTTCATGCAAGAGAGATGGAGGGAGTGTGACCAGCGGTGCATGAAACATACGTGATAGACAGTGTTGGGGTGCCTGAAAGGGCCTAACACCTTCCAATTGCTGTTCACAGGCACCTACGGGTGTAACCATCTCCTCATCAGGACCTCAGAACTGTGTTAAAGATCTAATGGAGGGTGTATCGGGGGAAGTCCGTAGCAGTTAGGCGAGCAAAGATTGAGTGTGTTCTATGGGATGAACCCTCATTTCGACACAATCCTCATGGTGTCCCCATCAGTGGCTCTCCCCAGGTGGTCGGGTAATAAGGATTACAAGGGCGGGGGGCTGAACCTTTCCTAGGGAAGGTGTTAAAGGCCATAGTGATTTGCATCCAAGTACAGGCATCTGTACACTGCGCAAAAGAGCACACCAATCAACAGAGCTGGCAATGCATAGCACATGTAGAAATCACGCGTGCCAAAAAAGACAATCCATCACCTGCAAATTTTCCAATCCCTTCTTTGTATTCTTCAAGTACTTCATGGTGCTCTGCCCTGTGAGTAAGAATAGAAAAAACAGCAAATCAGTCTAATCTACAGGGACACAGCATCACGCACAGGGATTACATTAAATCCAGCACCTATCAGGCACAGGGATTACATTAAATCCAACACCTATCAAGCACAGGGATATTAAATCCAACACCCATCAAGCACATGGATTACATTAAATCCAACAGGGTTTACACTCAACCAACACCAGGAGGGAAGACCATCCCACGTCCTCATATTTGGCCCAGCCGCTGTTCCCAAAGAGAGAAAAAGAGAAATGCTACTGGAGGATACAGCATAGTCAAAAGAGGTGATCTGACTTTTGCTGCAAATGAACATCTGGATCAGAATTTAGAAATTAGAGCAGAGGACCAAGTTTGACTAAAGAATCTGACTTCGTAAAGACAGAGTCCTTCATAGTCTGAAAAATGAATAAAACGTGCTCTCAAAAGTATATGGCATGCTCAATTCCAGATTATGCGCCAGTGAGAAGGAGAAATTACTTGAGTTATGTTCTTTGCATGGATTCTTCTCCCACATTTTCCTCGTCTTGACAGATGTTTATCCAGCGTTAGCTGCTGGAAAATGTTTTCAACAGGGGCGTAGTGCCGCTAGAAAGTCTCGACTCCCTCGCATTCAGCCCCGCCACTCCTCGACAATGAGGGGACATTGTTCGCTGTATAAAAGGGATGCACCATGCCCCCTTACCTCAGTCCCCCAATGTGTTCCCCTAGGACTCAGCCTACGTGACAAGCATCAATGTGAAAGGGCAATTTAATAAAAACCAATCAACAATAGCCAGCAACCTTTTTTTGTTTTTTTAAACTTCATTATTATTTCCAACAACAAAGAACCCAAAAGAAAAAGTAAAACACAAAGAATGGCCGTACAGTGGCATACCTCGCATCATGGTATTAATTGCGAAAATAACAATGTTCGACCCACGTCCCATGCCTCCCTTCTGAGAAATGTCCACTCTTGTAATATTCCCATCATGTGCATGCTTCAAAGCCAGCAACTGATTCCATTACAGTCCAAGTATGCCACTGGCCCCCTAACTGAACCCAGACCAAGGACTGCAACAAATAAACAATGAACCTAAGCCCTAGCATGCTTAGCCCAGGTTTCCGCCCCCCAAAGCCCCTCCTCCCGCCCTGATGCCGCTAACACCCTTCCCAATCGTACACCGTGATCTGGTCACACCGTCACACCAACCTTCTGGCTGTCATGGGGCCTATCCTCTGTGGGTGCAAACATTGCCTGTGTCAGCATATTCCATGCAGCCACATTACTGTCCTTTGCACACCGTGTGGTGCCATATCACTGTCTTTGCCTCCGCCCACCGCTTCAGACCCCCCACCATACCACACCTCAATCCTGGGTCTTCCAGGTGTCATCCATGCAATCGCTATCCTACACTTTGCCCAAATACATTTAAGATCTTTCATCCTAGTAAGGTGCGACTCCTCTCGCCTACGAGGAATCATGCCCAATAAGCATACCTCAGGTGTCCAGTCATGTATGTTGAACCCCCCTGACATCACCTTACACGCAACCTCTTGCCAGAAAGTCCTGATCACTGGACATTACCAAAACATATGCAGCATACCTGCCCGTTCACTTGCACAACTGGGGCATCTCTGCTCTCCTGCACCCAGGAATCATGAGATTGCCTGTGGGGTCAGATATGCCATATGTGTGACATATAATTGCATAATTTTCAGTCTAGCGGTTTTCAGACACCCTCCACATACATAGCCGCACCCTAGCCCACTCTCCCTCCATGAATTCTCGGCCTACATCTTCTTCCCACTGGGACCATACCCTGAGCTCCGACGTTGTAAGCGTGCCCAGTAACATATCGAAGAGCCTAGAGATCACATGAACACCCTCCGGCAAATCATAGAGTCCAGAACCGTGTACTCCTCCATGCCTTGCCAGAATTCCAGCCACTAGGCTTCCGCTGCCCCGATCACCCTGTGATGTGTTAAGAAGTGACCTCTAGGGAGGCCGTACTGTTCCTCCAGCTCCGGGAAGCTTGCCAAAATGCCCCAAGGTGATAATCCCGTTTGGCTCCCAATGTCATCTGAAACAGCAAACCTCGCCTCAGTCTCTCCCTCGCAATCAGTGTCCACAATCTGTTCCAGAGTCTCCACCCTAACTGCAATAGCACAGACGTATCAAGCCTGTGAAAAAACAGCCTGGGGATATCATACGGTAAATGTACAAAGTGGTACAAAAGCCACAGCAGCACTATCATTTTAAGGATCTCCACTTTGCCAATCATGAACAGTGGAAGCTTACACCAGAACTCCATGGACCTCCCTATTCACTTCCATGCCCGTAGCGTGTTCATCTTGTGCTCCCGCCTGGGGTCGTGGTAAACATCTACCCCCAGATACCGAAAAGTGTCAACCGCCCACTGCAACTCTAGGTTTGGCAGAGAGTCCCCACCCTAGCCTGACTAAACCAGGCAGAGGGAACAAACATGACTTGTTCCTACTCATGGATGTACTTGAGTCGCGCAAAACCATCCAGAACCCCCAGCATGTTTGGCAGTGGCAGATTAACCACCGGGTTCTGTAGATAGAGTAACAGGTCGTCTGCGTACAGAGAGACCACATGTGTGCTTCCCCCTACCAGTATGCCAGTTTCTTTGAAGTCCACTCTAAGGAAGGCCACCAGGGGTTCCAGAGCCAAAAAGAACAGCATGGGGGAGAGCAGGACCCCTGCTTAGTCGCTTTGCATAATTCCTACCTGTCCGAAATATGCTTCCCCGTCCTGACTCTAGCCATTGGTTTCAGTTGGATCAGTTTTACCCACCTCAAAAACCTCAGTCCCATCCCAAATTGTTTCAGGGAGGCGTGTAGCCAATCTCACCACATTGAGTCGAAGGTTCTTATCGCATCGAGCAAGGCCACTACATAATCTGCCCTAGCATCGCAAGTATGGTCTATAACATGATGCAGTATGTGTAAATTCCAGGACATGTTCCTACCTGAAACATATCCTGTTTGATCATCTTGTATTATGGCGCTAAATCACAATGTGCAACCTGTTTGCCAGAAGCGCTGTGAAAATCTTGCAGTCTTGGGGACTTAATAGGTTTTAGTATTGGCACAATTATGGACTCCCTAAGGGATTCAGGCAGTTGCCCTTCTCAAAGGCCTCCTCTGGCATTTGCAAGAGTTGGGGTGCTAGAGTGCCTGCCTATTCTGCCAAGAGGCCGTCTGCCCCTGGCGTTTTATCCGTAGGCAACCACTTTATGGCCGTTAACAGTTCATCCGCAGTAATCTGAGCATCCAACATTTAAACCTGTTCCCGTTCCAGACGGTGCAGTGAAGTATGCGACAGGGCGTCCTGTATGTCGGCAGCAGTACCCTCATCCCCTGCACTATACAACTGCTGGTAATACCGACTAACGACTGAGTTTATTTCACTTTGCGCCTTCCATTCCTCCCCACACTCTTCTTTGATGGAACAAATGTTTGCCCTTCTCTCCTATCCCTGCGTGCGCCCCCACCCCATCTTGCCAATCGCCTCGCCCCTCATCCCCACCTAGAAGGATTCCCACAGAGTTCCTGCACTATCCACACTCCCTGAGTTTAGTGCAAAGAACTCAATTTTGTCCCCATATGGCTTCTTAACGACCCATCAAGCAGCGCCTCCGCTCTCAGTTACCAGGTCGGAATCAGTGGCCTACTTTTGGTATTCTGCCATGTGACTACCAGAGTACTTGAAAAAGGAGGGGACATCGTGGTCTGGAGCATATGTATTGATTATGCAGATCTCTCGCTGTTCCAAGAACCTGTGCACAATGGTCATTCTGCCCACATTATCGCACTTGGACTGGAGCAGCTTAAACGGTACAGAAGGGGCCAATCATATAAGGGTACCCCTAGCGTAGGCTGAAAAGGCAGAACCAAAAACATGCCCCCCCCCCACTTCACGTGGAGTATGGCCCGTCTAGCCTCTGTGAGATGTGTCTCTTGCTGGATAGCTATAAGTACTCCTTTGCTATGTATGCACTCTGTTGCGTTTGACAAAACTATTAAGCCCCTGGATATTCCAGGAAACAATCCCAATGTCCCCCATCACAGTTCTGCAATCCCAACCCATCTTGCCGTCGCACTCGCCCCTCCTCAGAACCTCCTACCTCCCCCTCGACCCACCGCACCCCAAACAGCCACCGACCTCCTACCAGTGCGAGAGCACAGAGTACCCCACCATCCTGGATTCTCCCCTTTTCCAACATATAATCCCTTTTGGGCATACAGTCCCCGTCTATGAGATCCCCAACTCAGAAACTGAGCGAGATGACACAAATAGATTTGGAAAAATACCTATCTTGCCCTAACTCTAAGGGAATGCGCCCCAATGAAAAGAAAAAAAAGGGAAGACAAAAGTAAATTTCTGAGACCGCCAGGGGGCGTGGACCGTGATGGCCACGTGAAGCTGAGCTCTAAAGTTTCCCATCCTCAGAGCTTGGAATAGAGCTTTCTCCCCAGTGTTGAGCAGCATTGTTTTGCTGGGAATCCTTGGAGCGGGTCGTTGCGGAGCCGCGGCGAACCCCGCAGTGCAGTTATATGGCCTTGGTGTGGCCGATGGCTGAGGCGAGGAGGAGAATATGCAGGGGACTAGGAGAGGGCGTTGCACATATCACATCCCGACGGAAGGCCCGAGAGGGGGAGGCCTGGCGAAGGAGTGTGGTGGCTGGTAGCAACGGTGGAGATGCTGCAGCAAAGCGGACAAGGGAGCAGCAGTGTGCTCAGGAGCAGGTAAGAAAATGCTGCAGCCCGGTGCCGCAGTTTGAGACACGACCTGAGGAGACAGCAGGCAGCAGCAGACAGTGTTGCACTATGGCACTATGTGGGGGAAAGCAGATGCAACTGGAGTCCTGCTGTGCTGGCAGGAAAAAGACTTTGGCCTTAAAGAAGTGGCAGAGGGTAACCTAGGCCCACGGTATGTACAGGCCTAGTTGTGGGGAGGTCTGTATATTCAAATAGGTTGAAAAACACAATCCCTATTCTTAATCTTTCATCTCACTCCACCAACAGGATAATGGATCATATATATAAAAATAAGGAGTCAGATGATTTCTATCTACACTTGCACCTCATCACCCAGACATAGCAGTCCGCTAGATCACCCGGCACTCTGAGTCCTGAAAAAATGGACTGTGTGCGTCAATTACAAACACCTTTGCATCAAATATATTTATTCCAATTAAATTCAAATATCTAAAAATATGAAAGACCCGGACATAATACCGTGGAAACTACAACATGGAAACTGAATTTAAAACAGCATAACAAAAACATTACAACGTACAACATTCTCAATGTGTCATTAAAATATTGATCCCGACATGTTTCTGTTCATCAAGCCCAATGTAGGGAGAACATTCACCGTGTTGAAAGTGTCATTTCTGGCACCACCAATGGAAAAAATCAGTGCCTACAAATCAAGAGAAAACAAGGCGGATGCTAAGTAACACTGGGGGAGGTCAAACAAATAGTGTTCAGACAATTATACTGAGAACAAATATCAGCATCACAATGAGTAAAGCCCGTAAGTCAGCCAACCTCTACCGGTTCCAAGACATGAAACTATGGAAATTACCTTTGAGTGGTGTTATTCTGGCGGGAGTCTTCTAATAGAAAATTGCCTCGTATCCCGCCACTGGGAGACATAATTTCGGGGTCCTCTAAGTATGCCTAGGCATTATAAAGGTCCTGAAGTAACAGACAACAAACACAGACCACATGCTCTGTGTCAATAACAGACATCACCAAACAGAAATCACAAATCGACTTCCAATTTACATTGACATAATTACCTCCACTGGAATATTGGGTGACAACTGGGTATCTCCAATCCAGGACGAAAAATGACAGAAAAGTTTCTCAATATCTCACAGGACAACACCTGCATCTGTAAACAAAATTAAGAGTGCCAGATGATGAATTGCACCATCCGCTAAATCAGGGCTCTTACAAGTAATGCACCTGAACTCGAATACCAAAAGGCAAAACGCAGGGCACCCATGGCATATAGCCAGTGACCACACATGCGGCACGTGAATAATCTCACAACCACCACCAAAGATGTAATGGGGAATGGAGGAGTGTCACCCGTGAATCTTAAACTTATAGAAAAAATTGAATTTAAATACCCCACCTCGTATCCACATATCATGCAGTGCTCTAATGAACCAGGGCGGCCGTGAGGTGGCAGGAAACCCTGACCCCTCATCTGAGTGGCGTAAACAACGGACTCACCTGTCTGCTTCAGGAGGGGACTTCCTAGGCACAATGTCCGCACTGTCTGGAGCAGTGAATTACCATTGCCAAACACTGACCCAGATCCAAACAAAAGCGCAACGCAGATTCACATGAAAGCGCAACATCACCGAAACCGGCGAAGGACTACAAGGCAAAATCCTGGAGAACAACGACAAGGTGACTAACTGCCGGCGCGAAGGGGGGCGCCATATTGTAAGAGTGCACTCTGTAACCATCTTCTACCACGACTCGTTATCCGCGATCAATTCAGAACCCCATAAACAAAGGGCGGGGAGGCCAACTCAGACATGTGATGTTGAAGGAATCTATAGGCATTCTATGCCATCAAATATTCAGTATAGTTTACGTCAGCACATACACTTCCAGATGCAATGACAACCTGTTATTGAACATCAAACCATCTCGAACAGTAACGGAGCATGGAGGTCGGCCTGGTGCTGCCTTGATATTGACAGCAGAGAATGCCTGGTGTGGACTGGTGCTAGTAGTGCACAGAGTAGATCTGGTTGTATTTTACATACTGCAGTCCCCACAGATCTGGAGGAGACCTGTTGTGGTGTGAAGCACCAAGGTGCAATGGAGGTCCCCCTTTAAAGACACTGACCCGGAGCCCCGGAAAGAGTGGGTGATGGAGGAGGGGCCTGGACATGGCTCACACGACAGGAGATGGACTGACGACGCTGGTAAGGGTACACAGACAGAGGCTCCTGTGACACCAGGGCAGTGAGCTAAGGAGACAAGGTGGGAGTGGTGCAGAACTTCTAGGGACTGGTGCCGGTGTCCTGTGTACGCAGCAGTGCTGGTTGAAGCTGGAGAGGGAAGCAGATGACAAAAGTACAGCTGCACTCCATGGGGGTGTTCAGTGTTCGAAAGGGAATGGTCACGATTTTGAAGGGGTCCAGATTCGATGCAAATGGTTATATAGCATTCTAGTTTGTTGATGATTTTATGGTGGTTTGTGTATCTTTTCGTGAAAACCAATACAATTTCAATTAAAAAAACAAAAAGGAAAACTAATGTCTGTGTCAAAATCTATGATTGCCCTCACTACTACAAAGTAATAAGGTGTGTGGGATTTGAACAATGTAAGAGTGTTCAAAGCAAAGTCAATGTGAAAATGGAGCTCCCTTCCCCAAGTTCAAGACAGGCAGAGTAAAAAAGGTCCACAGGGTCTTAGGATTCACTTTTTCACAGGGTCTCTCAGGCTCCCCTTGTCTTCAGCGACCCTCATGGTTATCCTTCAAAATGTCAATGTTTAAGGTTACTTTGGTTTCAAACACAAAAGTATATTTCCCAACAGTTCTTCTGGAAATTATCACGCTTTACTTATTGCTTGCTGGACTCCCTTCCCCATGCAAAACCAAGTCCTCCTTAATTTATGCCTCCCCTGGTCGTGGCGCACATAGCAGACATCACGGTCCAATCATTAAAGGTCATGCAACCAGGGGCCTAACTTTACTCTTAACTTACACAGTTTATTAGGGTGGGATCTTTTTGGCCCTCCTGGACCAGCCTTCTGCCTGGGAGCCACCCCAATTCTCTCCCAGCTCCCCTTCCGCCGAGGAGCTTCAGTGAAGTTTTCTATTTTGCTCAGATTTCAACCACGCACAGCTGCCCTTCCGTTGTGGTGCTCTCCTTTACTCTCACAGAGACTTTTGAATGTAACTGAATAGTGTTTAGGGAAAGGCGGAGTGTGTGTTTGGATGTACCCTATAAAGGCTGAGGGGGGGTTGAAAATGTCACTATCAGGAAGGGGGGGTACTATGTTTGACCCTTGGGTATTCCCTCCCCAATCCCCGAGGACCCTCTACCCAGATGATCCTCCCTCGCTTGTCCACCCCCAGGGCTGGGATCCAAAAGCAATGGGCTGCCCCTAGCCATTTGCGTAGAAGATCCCCAGGGAGTAGGTTGGGAAAGACCCTTGGGTTTTTCACAGTAGGGATAGAGAAGTGCACCATGAACAGCAAAGCCGCTCACATAGTAGCCACCAAGGTGGACCAGTACCTGTACTGGCACCCCAGTGTCGTGTCCCTGCTCCTCTGCCGCCATGGCACAACACCATGACGCCTCCCAATTTCCTGCAGTCAGTCACTCCATCAATCAGTTCTATGCTTTTGGTCGCCTCGGAAACGGGGCAATCCCCGCAGTATCCATCCAAGCATTCGCTCTTTCAGTATATTCGCTCCTTCCGTATTATCAAAGAAGTGGGAAGTTCCACTGTGGATGACCTGGAGTCTGGCTGGGTAGATCAGCATATATTTCAGTCCAGCAGGCCAGCCTTCGTAGGGCCAAACTCCGGCCTCTGCCTTTAGACCCTTAGCGTATAATCTGGGTATATCGCTATCTTCGCCGACCCCCCCACAATGACACCCCCTCATCTGAAGAACGCTGGGTTTGCGCAATTGCCATTCGTACTCTGTGGGTAGAGTGAAGTCTCTGCTGAGAACGTCTGCTAGAAGATTGAGTTCCCCTGGAACGTGTTGAGACAGGAGGAATATATTGTGTTTGAGAGCACACTTCCAAATGTTCTGCGACAGTTTGGATAGCCCTGGAGAGTGTGTGCCCCCCTGTTTATTCAGGTAATACATGGCTGTGGTGCTGTCGTGAGGACCAGTACTGTCTTCCCCTGTAGTTGTGTTTGGAAAGCTTTAGGGGTTTGAACACTGCTAAAACCTCCAACACGTTTATGTGGTTGGATGCTAATGCTGGGGACCAAACGCTGTGCGATGAAGGAGGTAAGCACCCCACCCCGTCAGAGATGCGTCCATGGTGAGAGTGGCTTCTACTGTGGGGTTCCCTTTCAAGAGGTTTTCCCTCGACCACTACTGCAGAGAGAGAGAGCAAGGGCTGCCGAGACAACCACTAGGTTGTCCCATTGTCCACTGCCTGACACCACTGGCTGGTGAGCCACTCTTGCATGGGGCGCATGCACAAACGTACATGTGGGACTAAGTAAATGCAGGAGGCCATCATCCCTAACAGTCGCATGGCTTTGCGTACAGTCGCCTGAGGGATCTGGAACAGCATGTTTTGAACCCTCTCGTTGGAGGGGAAGACAAGGCCGTCTTCTGTCTGAATTAGAGCCCCCAGAAATTGTTTGACTTGGCTGTGGTCTAGGCTGGACTTTTTCTCGTTTATTGAGAATCCCAGACTGAACAGTAGATCTACCATCTTTTGCGTGTTTGATAGGCATGTTCCGTATGAATCCCCTGTTATTAGCCAGTCGTCGAGGTAAGGATAGACTGGAAAGAACTGCCTGCAAGTGAGCCGCTACTACTGCCAGCACCTTTGTAAATACCCTTGGGGCTGAGGCAATGCCGAAGGGAAGGACCTTGAACTGATATGGTTTGTCCTCTATCATGAACCTTAGGTATTTTCTGTGCGCTGGCAGCATTGAAATATGAAAGTATGCATCGTTCATGTTCAACGTTGACATGTAATCCCCCAGTGTTAGTAGAGGGATTATCTCTTGCAATGTTGTCATTCAGAACTTTTGTGGCTTGACAAATTTGCTCGCTGGGCGCAAGTCTAGCACAGGGCGCATGGTGAGATCCTTTTTGGGTACAAGGAAGTACACTGAATAAATACCCTTGTTTACCTGTAGAACAGGGACGACTTCAATTGCACCCTTTTCTTGCATGATCTCAACCTCTTGCAATAGGATCTTCAGATGTTCTGGCGATAAGTATCTGGACGCTGGTGATCGGTATCAATGTGATCGGCTGAACTCGATACAGTAACCGTGGGTGATGGTATTGAGCACCTACTGGTCTGTGGTAATTCCCTGCCATGCATGAAAGAATGATGTTATCCGTCCCCCGACCAGGGAGGCATGCGAGGGGACCCAGATCGGCAAATTATTTATTTGAGGCCGGGGAGCCTCTTGGAGTGGTGCTTCCACCCCTTCCTTTGCTGCAGTGCTGCCCTCTTTGCTGATATTGACATGCGGCAGCTGCCCCTTGTTCTGAGGACCACAATGTCTTTCCCGTTCGATACTGATTGTGGGGGGACGTGGGAAGGACTTTCCCTGAAAGCAGCGGTGAGAGCTACCCCCTCGCTGCTGATAGGGTCTTTGTGTAATCTGGTTTAGAGACTTTTAGGTTTCATGTTCTTTTTTTGTAGTCTCTAAAGCTTCATCCACTGCCGTTCCAAACAGGTTAGTTTTTTCTACCGGCTTGTTAATGAGGGATGCCTGGGCTTCAGGTTTAAACCCCAAATTCTTTAGCCATGCGTGCCTTTTTAGCAAGGTACGTTGGGCCAGTGCTCATCCCGCTGTTTCTGCAGCATCTATCATTCATTGACCTGCCTTCCCTACGACACAACCACCAGCAGGCGTGATCGTGTTGGCTTTGGGACTTCCTGCAGGCCCTCCTGGAGCAAATTCCACTGGACACCGCTGTAACTAGACAGCAATGTGGTGTTAGCTATCCTGGTAGAGTAGGCTGTTGATGTTGTAATGCGCTTCCCCAGGGCATACAGCTTCTTGCAATCCTTGTCTGGCAGTGCCTCCGCCGTAGACAAGGGTACTCCTGCTCTCTTCCTAGTAGTTGTGACCATTAGGGAGTCCGGAGTGGCCTGTCCCCGGATATATAGTATTTCTGTTGGAGAGGGGCGAAAAAGTCTCTCGACTCGTGGGTTTACTGCTCTGGACTGAGATGGAGTCAACAAAGAGGGGGTGATCCACCGTTATGGAGTTCAACAGAGGTCATGTCTGACTTGAGGGTGGTTTTTCTTTCAAAATATTCCTTATGAAGTCAGTGGGCCTCATTAGGACCAAGGAGGTAGCCATGCCGCTATTTGCGGCATGGCTACCCCCATACCGGGTACCGGGTTGCCTGAATGGGGAAATACCGGGCCATTCCGACCTTGGAGGGCCCGTTATTTCCTCATTCAGGGAACCCAGACCCGGTACATCATAGGGCTCAATGGGAATAGGGAGGATGCAAACAACGGGCCCGTTTGCATCCTGGTCTGCTCGCGGGACCCGCTAAGGACGATTGGTTTTACCAAGCGTCCTTAGCGGGTCCCGCGAGGAGACCTCGTAATGAGGTGGTAGGGGGTTAACGGGGCCGGCAGCTCTACCGGCCCCGTTAACCTCCTGCCCCCAGGGTCATAATGAGGCCCAGTGTCTTGTACCGCCTCTTGAGTGGCAAACTGAAAGTGTTCAGCCGCTTTCTTAAGCATAGCATTGAATGCCATCTGGTCATCAATGAGAGAGGCTTGGTTTATAGGAGGTGAGGAGGGAGGATCTATGCACATTGTGTCTGGATGTAGGGTGCCTCGCCCACTGGTTGCTCATCACCCCAATCTGGAGGCATAGTCTTGTGAAAGGGATCCTCTCTCTGATCATAAGGGTCCTGATGGAATGGATATCCTCTGGGTCCGTTAGGTCAAACACCTCCTCATTAGGAGTCTGACTGGAAATTCTTTGAAGTTTAGACATAGTAAGGTAGGAGTCTTCCTCTCTTGGCCTTTTCGGGGTGATACATTTTTCAGAAAAGTCCACAAACGTAGAGATCTTGTTCATAGATCCCTCAAACCTATCCATAAGGATGAACCAGAGGGGTCAAGAGGGGGAAAGGACTCTTCCTGAGGACTTTGGTCTCTAGGTGGTCGAGATTTGTAAAACAGTCTTAGACAGGGGTTGGGAACCCGCTGAATATTCTTCCCGACCTTCTCAACGCCTCAAAGTGTCTTCTGACGTGTCCTTAGGCCTATTAGCCGCCGAGAGGATGTTTGCGAGGCTCTCGTGGATCCCCGGCGTATCTGTGAGAGATTTCGACGGGCCTAATAGCTTTGTTGCGTTTTTCGGCAGTGCCAAAACGTTTGCCGCTGGTGCGCTCTTATTAGGCGTCTCGGTGCTCTTGTGGTGTTTGGTGCTGACGCCCTTCTGACTTGATTGCCCGAAATGCATATGGATGGTTGCGGGGAGGCCGGCCGATCCTGAGGACCGGTGGGTTCCGTCGAGAGACTCAGCGTACCCGGTGGCATCTGTGACCATCCGGACGAGTCCGTCAAGGAGGCTTGGAGGATGGGGGGGTTACGTGCTTTCCTTTACGTGATGTGTGTGTGTCCTTGTCGCCAGGGTGTTTTTTCCCGATAGAACAGGTGACCTGCTTGCCGGGGCTGGGGCGGACATCTCGAAACCTGGCTGTTCCGCAGATAGGTCAATGGCCTCCGGATCGGAGCCATGGCTGTCGCTTACTTCCTCGTCACTCGACGCGCCTGCAGCGGCAGGGGGAGCTACTCTCAGCCTGCTGCATAGCGTAGTCCGCTCACTGCTTTACTCGCCGTTCTTTTATCGTCTTCGGACGCAAAGGTTTGCAGGACTGCTGGGTATTTTCTTGACTAAGATACTTATTACAACCTCTGGTGTGTGTCGTTCCATGGGTACTTGCTGTTACAAGAAGGAAAACATTTAAAAGGAGTCCTGTCCATAGCATTCATTGTTCTAAGAAGGCTATTGTTCATACTTGTGCCTGGAAGTTAACGCACACTTTGGCTTAAGGTCTGCCTCCCACCTTAGGGATGCAATGTACCATAGCATGATACACACAACACACCCTGACACACCCATCCCCCAGCTGGAATGACAGGATCCCCCAATAGAACCAATACCAAATCCATTAGTATTATGACATGGAATGTGAATGGGCTAGGCAGTAGCATTAAGAGGCGCCTAGTATTACAACAACTATCGGTACGCACCAGATGCAGTGTTCCTGACCGAAACGCATTCAGCAGACACGAACTGCAACTTGTTTAAATGAACCAACTACCGCATAGCATTACATTCTGGTTTCTCCACGGGGTCCCGCGGAGTACTCATCCAAATACACAAACGGCTACCATTTAACCTGATATCTGTCACACAAGACACAGGGGGTAGATTCGTACATATAACCGGAACTCTCTGGGAACGCGCTATATCCATGTTAGCTATCTACGCACCAGCAACCCTGCTTACCTCCTTAATTAATGACATAACACCCATAATCACTGTAGACCCTTCAAACCTGATGATAATAGAGGTGATTTCAATGAGGTCATGAATCTGGAACTCGATCGCACACATATACGCACAAGGAACCCCTCCACACGTACCAAACTAGCTACATTTACCGATGCTCTGGGATTGAAGGATGTGTGGAGACACTTACACCCTGATGCAAGAGAATACTCATTCCACTCTGGACCGCATGCCTCCCTATCGAGGCATGACTACTTCTTTCTCCCAGCAATCAAATTACACCTAGCAAGCGAGGCACAGCTACTACCCAGAGGCATCTCAGACCACTCCCCTCTCATGCTACAACTTACCACCATTAGGCCAGCCCCCCCGCCAACCTGGCGGCTAAACAATTACTTGGGTTTCCCTGAACTAGTGGAGCACGTCCAGAAAGCTATGGAATCATATTTTGAACTAAATGCAGCCTCAGTGGAAAACCCGACAGTGCTGTGAGAGGCATATAAACCGGTACTAAGAGGGGGAACTCATCTCCTGGATCACAGCCCACAAGAGAAAACAGTTAAAATCACTCAGGGAAGCCGAAGCGCAAGTACAAAGAGCAGAGGCAACTCACTTACCCCAAAACCAACCAGAGTCACACCGCGCATTACAGCTGGCACAAAAACAGCTAAAGAATATTGCCCTAGATAGCGCCAAGAAGGCACACAAAGCAATGCGAGCCAGAGTGTATGTAACCGGAGACAAAGCGGGCAAAATGCTGGCATGGTTGGAGAGGAGGGATGAGGGTCTCAGACATGTTAGGGCAATCAGAATACAAGACGACGCACCGATAACAGCAGATCGGGACATAGCGGAAGGATTTGCAACCTATTATGCTGAACTCTATAAAACACCAACCTCCCCCATAGACACTTCAATCCTAACAGGAATCACCCTCCCCACCCTTAAACCCGACCAGATATCTCTGTTAGAAAAAGATACCACAGAAGATGAACTAACCACAGCCATAGCGGACCTCCAATCTGGGAAAACCCTGGCCTCCCAGTAGAAGTGTGGAAAAAAAATAGGCCCAAATGCGATAACGCCACACCTACTGAGGATGTACAAAGCCTCACGCAGAGAGGGATGTCTCCAGCAGGATCTTAGGAAAGCCACTATAGTGGTATTGCCCAAGGCAAACAAACCTCCAGACAGATGTAGTTCTTACAGACCCATCTCTCTCATTAATACCAAAACCAAAATCCTAGCAAAAACACTAGCTATCCTCCTTGATCCACCGGAATCATTGTGGATTCATGCTTCAAAGATCCACGCGTATGAATATACACAGGTTACACACAGCATTGGAGCATTGGAGAAAGCGACCACTATTCAGAGCCCATTAGCTTTACTGGCAGTGAATTTTGAAAAAGTGTGTGATTCAGTCAACTGGGAAGCAATCTGGGAAATAATGCAGAGAATGGGATTCGGGCCGCAGTAACAAAAGTGAACGGTTATGTACCCCTTTGAATTAGGAAAAGGGACAAGACAGGGATGCCCCCTATCAGCTATGATCTTCGCAATAGCGATCGAACCCCTTGCGATAGTGTTAAGAGACACAGGGACATGGAACGGCTTCCGCTGGTAGGAAAACTGGGAAGACAACGTGCCCCTATACGCAGACGACCTGCTTATATACTTAAAAGACCCAGTAAGATCCTGCCCCATAGTAACTACGGTGCTGGAGAGACATGGCTCGTTTAGCGGCCTACGCGTTAACTGGGCCAAATCCATACTGTTCCCATTAGGACAAGAAGAAACAATACCATCCCACTGCCCCTACCAAGTAGAGAGGGAACAATTCAAATACCTGGGTATACAAATCACGAACAACTTGAACGACTACATTCCTAAGAACTTACACCCGGTAATGACAAAATTTGCGGAAGATGTCCGACACTGGTCAACCCTTCCATTAACACTATTAGGCAGAGCGGCACTCTTCAAAATGATGGCCCTGCCCCGTTTCCTATATATATATATATATATATATATATATATATATATATATATATATATATATATATATATATATATATATATATATATATATATATATATATATATATATATATATATATATATTACAAAATGCCCCGTTACATGTCCCTCCAAACGAGTTTAGGAAAATAGATCAAACACTCCGGAAGCTGCTATAGAATGACGGCCACCCACGCATGGCGCTCGCTACTCTCCAGAGGTCCATATGGGAGGGTGGAATTGGGCTCCCCCGACCGCAGACATACTACTGGGCCAGCCAAATGGCAGTCGTGAATGATAAACTGCATGGAGATACTTCTGCGCCACATAACAGACCACCAGAGAAGGACACTCCCGAAAAACCCATCTATAAGAGGAAAACCGAACGACGCTTCCCACCATGCAATTACATACAACCCAGATCTGGGCAGACATACATAAATTCATGGGATGGGACAATAAGCTATCCCAAGCACAGCCACTATGGAACAACAAGAACCTCCCGGAAGTGTACACGCTTCCCAAATGGCCGAACTGGTCACGGCATGGGACGCTGACGTTAGGCGGTGTCGTGAAAGAAGGCAACATAATTCCATTTACGGAAGTGGCAATCCGCTTCAACCTCCCGCAAACTGAACAATACCCCTACACCCAGCTGCATCACACACTACAGGTCAGCCTCCCCGATATGAACACCCTGCCGGAATACACCCCAATAGAACGAAACCTATTCCCAGAACGAATCACCCACAAATTAACATCGGTTTTGTACAGTGCCATAACCTCCTTCGGCACAACAGAACTGTCAGGGCTACAAGCCAAATGGGAAACTGACGTGGGTACTATACTACCGGAGGAATGGGTCTCTGCACTGATGTTTCCCAGGGAAGTGGCTATATTGTCAAGACTTAGGCTGATTCAACTAAAGATACTGCATAGGGTATACAACCCTAGGGTAGCCCTCTATAAATGGGGAAGGATAAATGATCCAGCCTGCCTGCGGTGCAGAGCTGAAGAGGGCATCTTCTTCCATATCCTGTGGGATTGCGCCCACATTCAACAATTCTGGGAGGTATGTTGCAATGAATTATCAACAGTCATGGGCAAATCTATTCCTAGAGACCCAAAACTACTACTGCTGGGAATGGAGGATGAAATTGAGCTGTCAAGATGTCAAAAGCTGTTTCTGTTCACCACCACCGCACTAATTAAAAGGAACATTGCACATAAATGGTGGTCGGATGTGACACCGAGTTATGATCAATGGGTGACAGATGTGGACATTTGTGTTGCAACGGAGCGGAGGGTGTATACGGCCAGAGGATGCCCGGCAAAGGCGCAAAAAGTATGGCAAAGATGGGAAGACACCCATCTTGGTGTTTCTTGTCTGCTCATAACAGGGGAATGGGGTGTGATTTTACTATATGTAACATGTAGACTCATTCTCAATTATTTGCATGTACTGGGAGGGAAACGGACAATGACCATTTCATTAGTAGTGTGCTTGTACTTGTTGGTCTTAAAAAGTCAATAAAATGTGTTATAAAAAAAAACAATTTGGAAACTTCTAGAATGCTACCTGCCTTCACCTTTACCGCTCGTCAGGTTCATTTGCCACCCATACGCCTTTGCTTTACGCCTCTCACACACCTTCACCTCCCATACGCCAACACTTCGCCAAGACACAAACAATTTATACTAATATATATATATATATATATATATATATATATATATATATTGGTTTTTCATATCAAGCCACAGTACACAAACAAATACATGTCAGTTGTAGGCCTGTCTGCAGCATTCACCCTTGCCCTGCCTCAATTGGAGGCATAGTAAAATTGGTGGCAATTTTTGCTTTTTAGCACATTATACGTTTAAAAAACACAACATGCGACCCATTTTGCAAAATTGTTTTGTGGGGGGTGGGAGTCAGGGAGGGTGAGGCATGGGTTAAATGAGTGAATAGCACCAATGGGCCTGCTTGGTGGGCTGAACTGAAAACCATAGATTTATATTGGGCCTGACCTCAGTACCCCGAGTTAACAATGTGTGGCTTTGGTGTATGCATAACACACATGTTTCTGTGCACAGCAGACCTCCATGATTCTGATCCCAACTGCAGTGTAACAACCACTTTCAGTTATTACTTGCCCCGACACCCCGTGCTGAGCAGACCCCACCCCCGCAGACCGCGACAGCAAAACAAATTTAGGCACATACTTTTATTTAATAGACAAAATCTTTTGGTAATCTATATTAAAACATGGTTTAGGCACAGTGGCTTAGTTGAAGGGTGTCAGTTTTTTGTGATTATGGCTTTCAGCGGCATTAAAGTCTATTTGTGTATTTCTACTGGACATAGTGAATAAGAAAACTGTATCCATGAAACTGAACAGATGGACAATTTTCGTACACAAAATGCTCTGTGGTGCGTTTTAAAATGAAATAGGACGTTCTGTTGTATATCAAAACGATTGTTGGAAAATTGGTTATTAAGTGACATTAGTAGCTATTTCAGTGGTATGAATCAATATTTCTTTGGCATGACGTGTAGATAATTTGTGTTGACCGACTGCTTCTATTGTGAGAAAATAAGCTATAGAGCCATACATGGATATACATTTCAGGAGGGAGGCAAGAAAAGAAGTGTGGGAGGTGGTTCACCATCCATGGTTTAAAATGGGATTACCAGTGAGTGAGCCACACATGCTGGCTTCCTTGAACAAATAGAACATGTCTTTATTGATTTTAATTGGTAGTGAGACAGCCACTCCATAAATGGATACCCAGTGTTATTATTCCCCTGCGACAGGGAAGCGTCAAACAGATAATGCTATACAATGCGAAACATGGCATTTGGCGCTAACACCTTTCAACTAATTCGGTTTTTATATTCTGGCGCTTCAGAACCCAATGCTGTGCCCTGCCTGTTCGCCAGGCTCAATATTATAACTGGTGTCATTTCTATTGACCTATGATTTTTACCTCCCCTGGACCACTTTAGACTACTTTGCCCGTGTCAATTTTGGATAAGCATACACATTAACATTGTTGGTCTTTGGCACCCTCTATGCCCCCTTTTATTCCTGGAGACCCCACGGTTCTGGAGAACCCACTGTTCTGCAGTGCTGGGAATGAACAAAATCTACTTGTGGAATCCTACCCCCACCCGAGCCCCGGTATCATGTGTGTTGGGACAAGGATTGTCAGTGGTGTGGACGGGTTCGAGGGTCAGACTTCGGTGTCACATAATGTGGGTACCCTGAATATGCCAGTCTCCTCCCCGCCACCCTGTACAGCTGTACCCCTGCCCTGTATCCTACCCCCGCTATACATCTGCTCGGTTACCTCTGAAAAACACCCCATTATGCATCTTTACTGTTGTATAGCTCTGTAAAGTGCTCCATTGCTCCTCCAAGTTAGGCCTGCGCTCAATAAATATAATATAGGATGCTGGCTGCTTTGCATAAAAACAAACCATTTAGGGAACGTAAGAATGAACATCATTTATCACATTTATCTGCGATCGTAATTAAAATGTTCATTTCTTCTGAGCATGCAATGCACACTTGGTGTGACGCTCATTTCATCAGTCAGAATAGTCACCATGGGCCTTACCTCTCTATGGATCGGCACTCAGGCAAGACACTTTTTTTCCAAAGCGCAGCTCCGTCTTGTTCCGCCCCAATCCCTTCCATGGCCCAACTGAATGCAGATAACCATAAAGGCCTTCATTTTATCTGAAGCTTCACTGCGGCCAGTGCTTTAAGTGGCATTCAAAATCGAGGGGTGCTCTGGGAAGGGGGGAGGGGTGGCAAAATTCAGCTAGGCGTGGCCATCAGAAGGTGCAGGTGGGTTAGTCAAGGGGCACCGGCCCCAAATCAAGCTCGTTCAGATTCTAAAAAACTGCTGTCTGTAAATAAATCCCTTTCTCACTCTGGATATAAACAATGAAGTCAGTGAGTAAATCGCCATCACTCTAAATACATGACCCAAGCCCAGGGGGCTTTATAGCTCTTCTTAAGTACTCATTCAGGGTTTCAGCTCCCCCTGCTGTCCAGTCTGCCTGTCCCATGATAGCTAAAACGCCCCTGCAAGCCGCCAGAAACAGAAGGTTAGGTCACTTTAAATGTGCTTTTACAGGCCAAAGACAGACCTCAAGGTGCTAACTGATCCCAGACAAGTTCTACTCTGCTTTCTCCTTGGGGCAATAACAATGTTCAAGATGGTACTAGGGTTTTGCAAGCTCAATAAAAAAAAACTAGCAAAATCACTCAATGGAGTTAGCACAAGGATGCATATGCATTATACCCTATGCAGCACACAGCTGCCTTGGGCAAAGGTTTGGGTGACCACCTGGAGCTCCCACGCATCTTAAGCCGGTCCTAAAATCAATCGCACGAGCACCCACGAGAAAGGGGAGGTGGGCAAATTGCGATGTAATATAGAGCTCTCCTGCCAATAATGTTGGCCTTGCGGCGGATGGTTCTGTAAGAAAAGAGGGAAGGGTGCATTAGTCGTATAGCGGGAAGGAAAATGCAGAAAACTTTCGTGCTGATGGATGCAGGTCGGAAGTACCAGTTACCTGTGTGTCAATATGAAAATGCCTAAATTGTTCGTGGTTGGTACCGACTGGACATGTTTGCCATATGGGCATCCCCCGGATTGTTTAACATCATCGTTGTCAATACAGGAGGGATAGGGTCTGAATCTGTTAAGTACACTAGACCTAGGAGGTAGTCTGTAAGATAGTGGAAGGGGTAAGGATGCAGGATTTTAGTTATGAGGAGTTAATTGAGGGATGACGGGGCAGACAGTGGGGACGAGGGTGTTGTCACGTTCTTGCGCTTTGTGGTAAATTCGACGAGATTAAAGGTCCAGATCAGTGCGTCGTAGGAGGGGTTTGCTTGGTCTCCCGCAGATGTAGTGGCAAGTTTCTAAAAATGATTGTTGTAAATTAGCACAGGTTGCTCTAATTTTTCATTTTTCTCTAAATGCCTGGTTAAAAAGCCAAGTCTTGAGCGGTTTCTCCAGGTGAAGAGGTTTGTGTGGGGTGTTCCACAGTTTTGTGTTTACAACTGAAAAGGAGGACCCTCCATGCCATTTCTTATTCTGTAGTACAGACCTTCTGAAGGAGGAAGAGCCCACTCTGTCGTATGAACTATGGGCTAGGCAACTTTAAAATGCACCTTTATTTATGGGTAGTTTAAGGAACCTGAGGGAGCCTTCACTTCTTTTCCCCAGAATCCTCCTCTCAGGTGGCCACAGAAAGGTCATTGCTTTTTGATCCAGACCCTGTGGGTGGAAATGCGAGGGAGGATCACCTGGGTGGAGGGAACCTGGGGAGTAGGGAGAGGACGTCCTTAGGTGAGACATGGTATCTGCCATTCCCTGTCCAAAACAAACCTCCTATCCCTCAAGCCTTCAGATGCTGTCATCCCTTTCCCCATTCTTCCTTCCAAAATGTCCCTCAACATTACCACCTTGGCACTGGGACAAGGAAGAGACCACCTATGAGGACACATCCTCATTTAGATGAGAGGGCTCCCTATTCACCTTATGTTGTTAATGCAGACAATCATCAGTCAACTACCAAGACGAGTCAGCACAGAGTAATGCACACTTCATTTTCAAACCTCCCGAAACACCACTTTGGTACTGAGACAAAGAAGAGGACTATGGAAGTATACTATTGGGATAGCAAGGCATGTCTGACTAACAGGTTGCATGAAGGTCAGGCAATTGAACTAATTGACTCACACATGAGGGCCTTTGACAATCTCCATAGGTATAAGAAGCCTGGCTTCAGAACATGAAGAGCAGGGGAAGTAACTCAGAGGCAGGTTGCCGACACGAGCAGGAGAGAAGCTGGCTAGAGCGCGAGAGGAGAGGGAGCCGAAAGCAATGTCAGCCAGGAGAGACGGATGCCGTGACAGAGGCCTGCCACGAGAGGGTCGGGAAGGCCTGCCAACCCACCCTGTTGGGTGCATGCAGCAGGAGCTGTGGGCACCGGGACACTCCAGCGGCTGCAGAATGCCCAGAGGCCGAGCAGTGCTCTTTACGGTCTCAGCGGAAGAAGAGCGGACAAACGAGAAGCAAGACAGCAGCACTAGGAGCAGGCAAGAAGCCGAAGGGAGCTGCCATACAGAGCCGGTGAATGATGGAAGGGAAACACTCATTACGGGGCACTCTGGGAGCTTGACATATGCATAGTTAGTTACCGAATGAATGGAAAAGCACTTCGGGCATGCGGAAACAAGTGCTTTTGGAGAAGTGAATGAACTGAAAGCGACAGGAAGCAATTGTGAATACCGCATGAAGCAAAAGCCAGGTATTTTGAATACTGAACGAATTAAAAGACATTTTGCACCATTTTGAATGCTGCATAAAGTATTTAGGAGTGGAATGGAAACACAGTGGTGCAAGTGAAAGATACCACAGAGTGAATTGTTTAATTGTTGGAAACACAAGTATTGGCAAAAGCCAGGGAAAACCCAAGAAGGGTATGTGAAGAATGCACAACGTGTAACTAGGCGCATGGTGGTAAGTCGGACCACGGCCAAGTGTTGGAAGAGTAACATTGATGAAAGGAACAAGTTTAACAATTGTTAATGGAAAGTAGATAAAGGGTATCGGTGCATGACCTGTAATGGGTGGACCGTGTGGTCTGACAAGTGCGCCTAGACTGAGGGCCATTTGTGAAAAAAAGAAAGTATTCCTACAGAGGCTTGTGTTGTGCAACGGCTCAAGAAACAGATTCGTTTCGTGCACCAGTGAAGGGTGCTAATGATCAGAGAATTGAGAAGTGTTCCAATGAACTGTATTGTTTTGCAAAGCTGGAAAACTTGAAATCTTGGGCAAGGGAACCTCTTTGTAAACTGTCCTGAACTTGGGAAAGGAGGAGCTAATCATAAACCAAGTGTTGCAAGAAGCTCTACCATTTCATTTTAACTCTTGACCCATGTTCATTTTGGAGTAAAGCAAAAGCCAAGAGCTGTTTGAGGCTCTACACTTTTTAAAAACCTTTGAACACTATTCATTTTGAAGCTGACATCCCTGCACATTGTATACAGTTATTTGTGAGGGCAGGTATAGGTTTTGGACACAGAGTTACTTGATCTGGACTTTCTGATCCAGCAGACTATCCTTAGTTTTCTTTAGGTAGGGAAATCCCACCTTAGCATATGGCAGGTTAGGCCTTAGTCCTCCCGACTACGTTAAATAAAACCGAATTTGAATCCGTTGTCTGTGTCTTGCTTCATGATGCCTTCACAGTAGGCAGTGAAGAGTACATAATGCTGGCATGAAATGTTCAAATCGCTTCATTGTGAGAAGTATTCTTGCCACTGCATTTTGGACTCTTTGAGGTTTACACAATAGGTAATCTGGGAGTACGAGACAGAGGCTGTTTGCATAGGCTAGTTTGGATAGTAATAGAGAAGCTATGGCCATGACCCTGCGGGTGTAGGTGAAGTAAGGTAAGATGTGGCGTAGTATGCACAGCTGGGAGAAACAGCTTCTGTCGATGTCTATGACCTATGGATTAAGAGGGAGGGTGTTGTCCATTTTCATTCCAAGATTTCTTACCATGACTGACGAGTTTAGGTAGGATCCCATCTCATTAGGACACAGGATTGTGGTGGAGTTGGAACCTTTAGGACCTTTTAGGATTACAGAGCATCTGCTCTGTTTTGCTAGGGTTTAGTTTAAATCCACCTGTGCAAGGCCGTGGGCGTTTCGTGATGGGTGGTTCACAAATGTGTAGATTATTGTGTGTCATCTACGCAGTTGTTACAGGAGATACCAGATCTTTTGAAGTCAAGTAGGGGTGCGATGTAGATGTGGAAAGGTAGAAGTGATAAATGATATGCAAATCATCCTTGGTCTTGCCACCAATGTGAACAGTCCAGCCAGAATGGTATTATCTAAGCAGTTTCCCTTTCACTGCAATTCTCATGTCTGCATCTTTGCATGAGGTGTGAGCCATACGTAAACCAGTTTTGGTCATGCCACCAATGGACAGAGTACAGCCCAAAAAGAAAGAAAGGCAACCATTGTGAAGAGAGATGATCAGCTGGATTGTATGTCCTAAAATTCTCTTAGGCAAAGCACCAGATAGCTTACATAGATGCAATCCTGCCTGTTGATCGTCAACTACTAACTATACATGGATAGAGGGGGGGAGGGTGGTGCGGGAGTCCTGCAGGAGGAACAACCTCCAAACGTGGAATCCCAGAGGTGGAGGATGGGCATAACAAGAAGGACTTCATGTAATCCTGGATGAAGGATTGCGGTAGTCAGGAGAAGTTGCCCTCTTTGTAACCAGTATAGTGTCCCAAAGAGCTAGAAGCTAACCAAACTAAACTAAGGACAGCGACTTAATCTTGGGAGGGACATGTGGATGGCAGGCCACACATCCTTCAACCCTGGGAAAGTATACATTTTCTGGACACATTTTCTGGATAAATCAGGCTGTGTAAAAACAGGGCACATATATCATGGCATGAAGAGGGAAAGAGGGGATTCGAAGATAAAATACATCTAATGTCATCCTCGAAATTACAGATCCTACACAAAGGGAGGGTGCTTTTCTCTGAGAACTAAAAGAGGCTTTGGCTGCAGAGGCATAGACAGGGTAGGACCTGAGCAGGCAAGGCCCGGCCAAAATCTATAAATGCCCACTCAGCAGCACTGTGTGGGCAGTTGCAGCGTAAATGTCACTGTGGTGGGCTCCACTACATTAGCTTTAGGCCCGACTTGCAATATGATCCTGGCTATGCCTCTGTTTGGCCGTGGACTGAAAGGAGAGAGAAAGACTTGAAAGCAAACAGCCCAAGGAGTAGGAGGACGACTGTGGACACAGACCCACTCATTAAGTGTAAGCGCCCAGTAGAAAGAGGGGGAATTGCTAATGAACCGAACGAGTAGCAAGAGGACAGACCACACAGTAAGGAAGAGGGGTGGGGGGTACAAATAGGGTAGGGACAGAGATTTATGCCAGAAAGAAAAGTAATGGATGGGCACAATAAGGCAATAGAAGGACAAGAGGATGTCTAACAAATAATATACAGACAGGGTGGGAGGAGGAGGCAATGACAACAATGCACCTTTTTCCACATAATGGTTGTGGCTATCAAAGTGCTCCACTGATAGTTGTGTCATTGCATTACCAGTGTGATGAATACCTCAATATCATCACTTCTCCCCAGGAGGGGTGCCGTTCCCATGCGGCCAGGGAGGTGAGGCTGCCACTCCATACTCCTTCTGGGGGTGGTACTCGTGGGAGAACCTAACGGGAGGGGGCCCCCTCTGTGGGAGAAGTGAGGACTATTAAGAGAGAACGCGGTAAATACACCATCATGCTGCCAGACATGATCCACCTAATACCAACCATATGAAGAGGGCCCACGCACCCTCTCCGTCTCCTTTTTCTTCTATTAATTTCCTCATACATAGTAAGTAGCTATGTATATCAGGCAGATGATAGTGTGACAAGGAAGAGTGAGGGGAGAGTATATATGGTTAATGCCAAAACTACTGACACGAGGAAGAGCAAGGCACTGAAGAGCCATACGCGGGACCGATCCGTACATATTAGCTATTTGAAGCTAGAAAGTCAATCCGCAATAAAAACGAACAAAGGACTCTCCTCAAGGTCAGTCCTGCCCCAGAGGAGCATCACACTGGGGAGAGAAGCTGCATTGCAGACCCGAACACCAGGAGTAGGAAGCCGGGGAACGAAAAGGCAGAGAAGAGCCACGACTAGTAAGCTGGGGAACCTGACATACGGTGGCAGAAAGGCAGCCACCCAAGTGGTCCAAGCGAGACCCGACGTGGAGGGAGAAACCAGCGTGGCGGAACTGCCAAAAGAAGACTGCAAGAGCCCAGGGGAAACAGAAGAAGCTTACCAGTGTTGCAGAGAACCGGACGGCACATGGACCAAGTGTAAAGGTACACGGAGGAGGACCGGGAAGGCACAGGGAGAACCCTGAGGCTGGGTTGGGAGAAAGTGCACAATCATCTTCCTCGTCCCAATGGGACCAAAGAGAGAGACCACTTGAGAATATAGTGGATGACAGAGCACCCCAAAGAGACTCAGAGGCCTACCAGGATAGTGAACTGGGCCTAGTTAAGAGACACTATGAACCTGAGAGAGGGGTCTGGGATTCGAACCTTGAGAAACCAAGAGTTGTACATGGGAAATAACACTGGGGAGGTTAGTGAACCAGGCTTAAGTAATACACAAAATTACTATTCCAAAACGAGACGTCAAGAAGAAGAGAAAGAGATCCATTGGAATAAGTCACGCGAGGTCCAGGAGAAGAGGAGAAGATCCCTTGACACAAGTTATGAGAAGACCAGAGGAAGGAAGACCTATCCTTTGGCAGAAAGCTGAACAATAATAAGGCTTGGGGAAGGAAGACACCTTCCCAATCTTGTTGTGGAAGGCTAAGTTAGAGTTGGATAATATTGACATCGTTGGAAGACAGTCATCAAGACTGGGGAAGGGAGATACTTTCCCAATCTTGTTTTGGAACTGGACAAACTACCTGAGAAGGGGGTCTGGGAAGAGAGAAACCTCCTCCAAGTCTGTGGGGGAACAACACGGAAAAGCCTAGTGACAACTAGGGTGTTTTCCCCATCATTTATGAACTGCCTGAAAACATCCCGAAGGAGGGAGTCATCCTGTTATAAACAGGGTGTAGTTTACTTTATAGGTTTCTTTTGAAGTGTAAGGGACATAGAAGAGCGGAATATTTAGTTGATGGACATTCTGACATTATCCTTAGTTTTGGTTGAGGCTGGGAAACCCTTCTTAGTTCTAAGGACAGTTTGGGTTTTTTCCTTATTTTCTATTCAATAAAAGTGGTGCCAACAAACATGCCGCCGTTGCGTCCTGCGTCTACTTCTGCACCCTTACACCAGTAAACTCGAAAACAAGTTAACCTTTTAATAGATGATGTGGAGACAATGGTTATTACGGGCAATGGGAATGTACGGATGTGGTATTCTTAAGGGGATTTTAGGCAAATGGCAGTTTGAGGGGTTCTGCCAAGGTCCCAGTTGGGCAATGATGGAATCTCGTGGCATGTGGAGGCAAGGACAGAGCTCAGAGTAAGTACTAAGAAAAAGTAACATGGAACCTAGGACAAACAGGAAAACAGGCATTGATCAACCCTGGGGGCCATTGACACAGACGACTGGATGGATTTGGCCAAATTCACAGCCTTGAAACATTTAGTAATTACAACCCATTTAGCATCTTAAAAGGTGTCAAGCGAGGAGGGGATTGTAGTTAGAATTTACCTTATGTTTAACACATATGATTTTAAGAGAAATAAGCATGGTCTGTGGTAAAATGGTCTAGTGGCTGGGTCTGTGTGCAGAGGAGCGAGAGGCTTAGTAGGGTAGGTGGGGTTATTGATATTCAATTTGGGATTATAAAGGGTCAAATACGTCTCTTTTATGCTCTGCTTGAGAAAAAGATGGATGGTCAATACACAGCAACACTGGCCGGGCAATTTAAGGACAGAAAATCATGATCATCACTACTTGTACTTGGTTTCCAGTGTCAGACATCCACAAGCTTGTAGTGGAAAAGCAGCAAATGGTGCACCATTATTGGGAGGGACAAAAAAAAAATCATGAATAGGACAGGGACGTCAATTCACCAAAATGCCAGGGGTAGAGGAAGTGACACCACACACCCTATGACATCACAGGAAGTGATGTCATAACCCTTGACCCTGGCAACATCACATGAAATGACATTTAACCTCGATGTCATCGCCTGAAGTGATGGATGGGTGTAGAAACATAAGAAAGCTTACATTTCATAATATAATTAATCCCCCCCTCCCCGACATATAAATGCATCAAACAATGCATTTTTAAAAATAGTCTTTTCCTGCCACAGCTTTTCTGCTGCAAGATTATCACTGGATACGGCATATGCCACTAAAGCCTCATATGGCCACCTGCTGACAACTTGTACCAAATATGTCTAGTAATCACATGCCAAGTAAAGCCCCACATTTGCTGCCATAATACAGTGTGACTAATGTAGCTTCTGGGGATACAGACATCTCAGGTCTGTTATAGCCTTACAGCATAGGTATGGTAAACATCTGTACGTTACAGCTTTGTAGAGCCTGTTGCTTCTTTCATAGGCCAAATGCATCCTCAAATGTCCAGTAATGCCACCCAGTGTGAGTTAATGCTCCGTACACCTAGTACGGGATAAAGTCAGAGGAATAGCCAACTGACACAACATCTCCAAAAAGCGTGCTAAGTAACAAAGAACCCTTTATTTCTTCTTTTTACCACAGAAAGACTCAAGGTCAAGTTTATAGATGCAATATCTACCAATCAATCTTTAATCCAAATGTTCATAAACAAACTGTAAGGGAACCCATGACACCTAAACGTGTTTTGATCCATACATGGTTCATCATCAGGAGGACCAAGAGGCTGACCCCACAGCATTGTACTCTTATATGGCGCTGACCATTAATTGCGTTGACCATACATTCCCGAGCTATATGGCGAGTGGCATATACGGCTGAGTAGACCTTGCTATGATTCACACCTGTAACCTGCAAAACACACATAAATACCAGCAGTGAGCACTTAACCCACTGAGCTATCTCATGAGCTGTTACTTAATGAATGTTAATAATACAGCATTTGGTAAAGCATTGGCCCTGGTGGTTCCATGTCTTATTAACGGAACACTTATATTGCTCCTGTACTGTAATGATGTCATAGCCGAATAGTAAACCTGACAATACTGCTATATTTTCTTTTAAAAGGGGCCAGAGGGGACAGGAGAGGGCGATGGGTAGATATCCTGATAAATGTTTTTAACTGCACAATTGATTAAACAGCATTATTTGTTGCAATTAGATAGCACAGTGAGTTAAAAGCACATCTCCGACAGGTGTTGGCCTGCACTTTCCATCCTCATATTTCAGCAAGGCTGAATCAGTCCTTCATCCTTCTAAGGTTCACACACTAAGTAGTATTACATTTCATACTAATAACACCTATTTATACAGCGTTTAAAAGCAGGAGGCATCAGGAGTCAAGCATGAAGTACATAGAAATGTGATAGAATGCTAACTATTTTACTTGTATATGGGAAATCTATGCCACAAAAACTTCAAAGCGTGGAGTATTTTTGCACAAAATTATAAGTCTCAGAAAAATAAAACTAACAAGTTGACTCTATAATGCCTTTCCACACAATATATGAGAGTATAGAAACATTTCCATACTGCCTGTGCCCATACATGTCTATGCTGACTGAACCTATACATGACAGTATTCCCACATAAGATCCTACTCCTGTTGCGCATAGTGCCAATAATGATACCATAAGACAGTGATCCCCAACGTGTAGCTCGCGAGCAACATGTTGCTCTCCTGACCCTAAAATGTTGCTCGCCCGTTGCTCTGGGTCATTGTGTGAAGGCTAAGAAGAAGGACATTCAGATATGAGACAACAATGGCAGTGTACCCTGAGCCAGAACTGTGCAGGAAGGCTAGCCAATCAGCCTACTCTATTTGACAGGCATGGCATACTGTTAGGTATTGACGCTTTAGCTGTGGAGGCATCAGTAGAGTGGTCTGAGTGGTGGGGCAGGCCAGGTGGGTGCAGGGAGCAAGGGGGGGGGGGGCGGTTACAGAAATGAACCTCTTGGGGCTTCAGATGAGACAGTCCCCAGTGATTGAAGAGAACCTGAAGCACAGAAACTAAGCTGGCCTGGCCACCCATGTGAATACCCATGGTACTGCTCTGTAATCAGAAGTAAAAAGGACTCCCCACTGAATCCACCCTTATTCAGACAATTTCTGTTTTAGCACTCTAAAATGTATATGCCACTTGAAACTCTGGTACACTATGAGGTGCATCGCTGGCTGGATCAAGAATACAATCTACGAAGATAATGTTGCCGCCAACTGAGCCTTCCCCCGTTGCACTCAGGTAGACCGCAAAGGGGTTAGTCGTCGAATAGTACGAAAAGAAGTAGGAAAATAAGTGACTTGAATGCCCAACTGTCAAGGAAGTTCCAATAAGATTCTTTTGTACATGTATGATTTGCGTTTGTTGCCAAAATGTAATTCTTTGGTCCAAAATGTTTCACAATAATTGCATAATCTTTGTGAAAACATTTTCATCTTCTGATTCTTCTTTCTAGTACGGAAGTGCATTAATGGGACAAATAATTGAACCAAATGCCTGTGTTTGTGTTCTGGTGACAATTGCCAGCTTCTGTGCCTTTATACAGCTGGTGCCGACATGTTGGGCAAATAAGTGGCATGCATGCTCAAACTTTCCTTCTTAAACAATTTGCTTATGCCAGTTTCTTTACATGTGAAGTTTGTGTTTGCGTGCCCCCTGCCTCATAATTGGCACAAATGTTGCATACTACTTGTATTGCAGTGCCTGGTGGGAACATTCACATTGTATGATGCTTTGCTTATCTGGCATATGACTAATGGATTTCTAAGGGGAATGAGCTCCAAATTGTGCACACTTAATTAGTGTAGCTACCAATGGCAATTCACTTATGTTACTGAAAATAATTTCTTAGTGACATAGAAATTATTTTTACTTTAGTATAGTGTTTCTTGCTAGATTCTTCCTGCTTCTAAATTCTTTAAGAACGGATATTACCCAATGTAATGTAATGAATTAATCAACCTCGAGCAATGAATGGCTAAGTCGACCCTGCCACAGGTATGAACATGCGAAGTGCAGGCTGACCCCATGTCAAGGGAGTGCACTTAACAATTGAGGTATACAACCATAAACATATAATGTGTACAATATGAAGGAAGAATGCCACCCCTTCTGTAAAGTGGTCTTCAAAAGTTCCAGTTTGTGTACAATGTTACTGGCCCACTAGCATGCTTAAGAATGCACCACTTACAACTATATTTCCCAGGGGATTGCTTGGGGAAAGAGTACCCAAATCCATCAGAAATCGTTTTTTTTATTCCTAATCACTTGTCTTCAATGTAACAGACCTTGAGTGCTTTAAAAAGCACTATTTTCCGCTAGATTTCTTAGGTGGATAACCCTCCCCTCACACAAAGCCTGGTTGAAATGATCTTTAAATTCTACCATATTCTGTCTAGTTTTACTCATCCTGTTCTCCTAAAAATGCCCAATTTGCCCCAAAAGATCCTGACAATCCCTTTGGAGGGATAGATGGGGCAGCACCAAAATAAGCCTTTATATTTTGGAGTAAATGCTACTGTTAAAACGTGCTTAAAAAACATTTACCATTAAATCGCTTGAACATTTCCTGGGAGAGAACTCCAAGCACTCAAATATTTTCATACATCCTGCAATGTTTTTGAATAATTTTGCTGGCCCAGTGCCTAGAAATGCACTGTTTGCCACTTAATTTACTAAAGATTGTATTTCTATACCAGTTAATGTCAAATGATGTTATGATTTGTTCCAATCATTTTACCACTGAATGCCGATAAATTGCATCAAAGTGCTGAAGTTGCTCACCATTTCATCTGACGCTCAAATGTTGCTCATTGTTAACAAAAGGTTGGGGACCCCTGCCATAAGAAAACATATCTAAACTAGCTTTGCCAATTTAAGCCAGTACCCGCACATAAGAACATACTCCTGTTGGCTTGGCCATAAAAAAAGCCATGACACAATAAGGAAACATGTTTTAACTGGCTCCTGTAATGCAGGCCAGTCCAGACACAACACTTTCGTTCGCTCCATTATAGATAATAAAAATGCCATGCCATGATAAGATATTCTAGATAGACCTTGTCTCTATCTAGTCCCAAACCGCTCATCTGGGCAGACCACTCTGCCATCCCTTTCTCTGTCCTCACTACACCCACTTCCCCCAAGACCATCTCTGCCGACTCACACAATCACAAATGGTGAAACAAAGTCAACGCACTTCCCGATCTAGCTGATGCCCTGCTGCACAGTCTCCCAGCACCGCAGACCTCAGACGGACCATTAACTATCGAAACATTTGACTCCTGGCTCAATGAATCACTACTTCCTCTAACCCCCTTACGCCCCGCAGCCTATCGCAAAGGACCGTCCCCTAAATGGTTCATGCCCCACCTGATGACCTTCAAAAGCAAAAACAACTCTCTTGAACGCAAATGGCGATCATCTAAAAAAAAACTCATTAGATCCACATTCGCTCACGATTACCGCAATTACAAATCCGAGGCCCGAAAGGCTTAAAAGGCCTCCTACAGTAAACAAATCCAGAATTGTCAGAACAGCAGCAAAGAGGTCCACAAGATCATCTCTGAATTCCTGAAACCCTCCTGCACATCTACCCTGACCACGCCCACGCAAATGCTCTGCAACACCCTCTCCCTTCATTTCTACAACACAGCTCTAGACAGGACAAGAACCCTTAATACCAAACTTTGTACCCTCACTCCCTGCTCCTCTGAATCCTACTGCTGCAACTGCCATAATACAATTTTGCGACTCCTTCAGCCCCATCTCGAGTGATGAGTTCCTTAATCTACTATCCGGCAGCAGACCCTCCGGATCATCTCTTGACCCCTGTCCGGGCACTCTTCGCAAAGAAATATTCTCCTCCACATGTGCGGGAGAAAAAGCAAAGTCCATAATGAACAACTCCCTCTCCTCTGGTATCTTTCCCGAGGCCTTTAAAATAGTGCATGTTAAACTACTTCTGAAAAAGGCATCACTTGAACCCCCCCCCCTCGAACCTAAGAACTATAGGCCGATTTCCAACACCCGATTCTTGGCGAAACTCATCGACCGGGCTGCGTACTCTCAGCTCAACCACTTCGTAGAAACCAACAACGTACTCGACCCTGCTCAATCAGGCTTCAGACCGCGCAATGGAACAGAAACCACTCTGATCTCCATCTGGGATGATCTCAAGGTCTCCGCGGACTCGGAAGGCTGTGCAGCGCTGGTTCTCCTTGATTTGTCAGTCGCCTTTGACGCTGTTAATCATTCTATCCTCCTTGACCGACTACAATCCCTTGGAATCCGAGGCTCGGCACTCATATGGATTGCCTCATTCCTCAACAACAGGAAAAAAATCCACTATCTCTCCCCTTTTCTCTCAACCGTGTGCACCGTGAACACCGGAGTACCACAAGGCGCCTGCCTCTCTGCTCTCCTCTTCGACCTCTATCTGGCCACGCTACCAGGGATCATCCGCGCGCGCACAACCTCACCCGCTACAACTACGCTGACGATACCCAAATTATCCTGAGAATTCCCAAAACAAGCCTCAGCCCACGACCCAACCTTGACTCTTGCCTCAGAGACATTGATCAATGGATGACAAGAAAACCAACTCCTTCTGAACCCTGATAAAACTGAGATCATGGTGAGTGGCAACTCTGCCCTTCCCCCGCAACCACTCCCTTGGCCCTCCTCCCTTGGCAATCCCCCTACCCCCCTCTGACGCCCAACTTCCGAAATAGTCAAAACCTTGGCTGCACCATGGACTCAGATGTAACCCTCCCCCATCAGATCAATAATGTATCAAAATCCTGCCACTACCACCTCAAGCTCCTAAGGCACATTTTTTTGTACCGCACCTACCCCAACAGACTTGCCACTATTATGTCCACTGTTCTGTGGAGACTGGGCTATGCAAACTCCTTATATCTGGGTACCCCGGCAAACCAACATAAACTCCAAAGAGCCCAAAACACTGCCGCCAGACTCCTCCTTGCACTGGGACACATGGATCACATCTCCCCCGCTCTCTGCAGCCTTCGCTGGTTGCCTGTTGGACGAAGGGCCACTTTCAAAATTCTATGCATTACCTATCCAGCAGTGAACAAAACTGCCCCAGTTTACCTACAAGAGAAGATTGTACCCTACCACCCATCACACACCCTAAGGTCAAGCACTGCCCTGCTACTAGTGATTCCAGCTCCATTTCTACCAGGATTGGAGGGTCCGCCTACTCATCCCTGGCTCGAACTCTGTGGAACTCATTCCTTCCTCACATTTGACACACCCAAGACTACATGGCCTTCCGCAAAGCTCTAAAAACCTGACTTTTTATATAACCACGACTAATAATGTCTGCCAAAACTCACCGCAATTATAGAATCATGAGTTCAATGAAAATAGGCGCTCCGACACATAATACTGACCTTGAGAATAATGACCCTCTGATCGTACAAATCATTACCTAATCCGGTCCAACCTGTGAAAGAATCCTCCCCCCCAACCCCGCAACCCCCGCCCCCCCCGAGTACCTCTACCACGAATCATAAGAACGAGCACAGTCAGCTCATCCTGATCCAGAAAGTAACCAGGAACAGTGAGCTCCAAAAATACACCATCCACTCCAGAAGCTCACCTCTCCTATCACCATGCTCACTTTCCACTTAACACAGACAAACATTACAATGCAGCTATACCCCCAAAGAAGGCTTTCCCCCATGTGATCCGATTGCAGAGTCTGCGCAGCAGGAAGCCTGCAGGAGACCGTGGCCAGAAGCTGGTGTGCAGCTGAGGGTCTCAGGAGCAAGACGAGCTCTGTTACTGCATGGCGGGAACAAAGGTAACTTCAACAAGGAAGTGTGTCCGTTTCAGCGGAGGTCAAGCAGTGGAGGTCCTATAGCACGCAAAGGGATCAAAGACAGAAGCCAATGAGTGTTACCGAGCATTCTAATCCCTTGCGCAAACAAAGGCAGGCAACTGTATCGAAGAAGAATCACTTGCGTGCAAGTGAAATTGTTGTTAACTCAACTGTTGGTTGCCCGACAATGGCTGCAACAAAAATAGCACTTGTGTATGAGTGAAGTTGCCTTTATTAATTGGATATACAATTGAAGAAAACAGTTGAAATAATGGTTGTGTGTGCCTAAAAGTGATTCTACAGTGAAGATGAACTAACGGATCATCTTTTTAAAGTAGCAGAATCCGTTGTAGCTTTGTATTTAAGTGATTAAACTTGAATCTGCGTTCCAGGGAACAAACAAGCATTACTCAAAGCCAAGAGTGAAACAAGTATTGCCCGAAGCCCAGAGGGTTGACAACATTGCATAGAGCCTAAGAGACTAACATCAAGGCATAGCATTAAGCTAATGGGGCTAACAGGCAGAGAAAAGCCAAATTAAAGGTTTTAAACTAGTGAAGCTTGCTAATGGTTATTGTTCCTGCATTTGAAGCTGGTACAAAAACTCACATTGCCAAAGCCACAAGGAGAAAAGGTAGAATTACATTCTTAAGGGCATTTTTGGTTGAGGATGTAGCAGAAAGACAAGAGTGGCAAAGAGGCTGCCCTTATGGAAGGTGAATGTTCAGAAGAAAAGTGACTTGCTTACTTGGAAGCGTTGAGGGACTGCAGTGAATCTGGTCTTTACCGAAAAGGGGGTTGAAAGACAAAGACTGCAAACTGCTCAAGTTGTTGTGAACTTGTGGTTGTCAGTAGATCTAGAACTTCAAAAGCACTGAATTGTGGAAAGCTATCGGGCAGGCGAGTAGACCCGCATGGTGAATCCCTGTAGAATTGAACCTGGTGCGCGAGTCAGACCACGTGGAAGTGCTGTAAAGTTATCCTGACAAAGTTAGGAACAGTGATTTATGGTGTTGAAAGGAGAGCTGAGAAAAGCAGACATTAAGAAGCCGTGTTTCTTTGAACTTTATCTGTGAATCTTATAAGCTGTGGCAAATCATCCTGGCCAAGAAGACTCTTGATACTACTAGAAGCTTTGAAATAACGGTTCAAGGAAGAAGGGGAATCTTTCTTTTGTTGAACATTGTATAATTAGAACTTTCTTGTGACAAGTTGAAGGCACAAAGAACTGTGTTAGAACTTTGTTATCAACCCGGGTTTTCCTCGTTTCTTTTTCGTGAACATTGTAACTGAATTTAACTTACAACTTGGGGAAGGGGAATTCACCCAGGTTACAAAGAAAGACTGAACATATTGTTTATTGTTGTCTTGAACTGCCCTATGATTTCTTATGTATTTTATGTACGAGTGTAAGGGCCAAAAATCCTTTCTTCGAGTTTCTCCTTTAGTTCGGTTTAGGCAGGGAATTTTTTATCAGGAAAGGGATAGTAAGGCGTTTATTGCACTTTATGATTTAATAAAATAGCATTTATTGATAAATCATCTAAAAAGTTGTCCGCCTCACATTTCCGACCCTTCACAGAAACTTGTAAGAAATGTTGCAAACAGCCAAACCAAATCAGGTGACATGCATTTTCACTACAATCAAAATCTTCAAGTGGCCAGAGGCAGTTTTGGGTAGAGCAAAACATCGGAGGGACTGAAGCATGTTCTGTGCATCTAAACCCGAGTATCATGCTCGGTTTAGCCAAACCTGAGCAGGCCAGAGATACACTCATGAATGCCTTGAGGAAGGCAGTAGGCACAATGCATCAGGGGCAGCAGTAGTTCATTACTGTCAGTACCCGGAAACAAGGCCCACATTCAGCACAAGCAAACCACCTGGGTTGAGCAGAAGGTTTTGTCCTACAAGAAAACACATAAGGCACAGAAATACTTTAAATGCAACCAAACACTGCATTCTGGAAGGTGATGGAGGGCAGTGCACGCAGACTGGCTTAAAGTGGCGGGAGAAGTGTGTTGGAGAAACAAATCGTTCAGCACAAAGGAGGCAGAAATATCCAGTACAGGAATGCCCAATTCATTCTGGAGGGAGCGCCGAGTGGCAATTCTTGAGAAGGCAGACTAGTTATGAGCACAGCCAGTTCTATTGTGCAGAATCAGGGCAGCATATAGATAAAAGGATCGATACAGTAGTCACCCTTCTATGAATGCATAAAGGCAAAACACACAGCCTAATCGAAGAAAAGAGGAATATTTTTGGCTTGAAATGGGATCAGCCTGTTAAAATAGGACATCTGTTACGGTAACTCGATAAGTGTCCTGCATGAATTAATATAGTGCCTGAAGGATGGGAGGGAGGAAATAATGAAGCCAAAGTAACAGTTCTCCTAATTACGGACTAGAACTTGAATTACCTAATGCACAGAGGCAAGGTTCTGTGATCATTCATGTCAGCAGGTGTGCGGGGGTCCGATAGGAGATCACATTTTGTGACTCAAACTGCATCAGTGCACAGGTTGGCATTGCTCAGCTGCAACTAAATAGGTGTGATGGGGTCGCCCACCACAAAGAACCATGCAGACTTTGATGGAAAGAGTCAAAGGGTGTTTATTTTGCAATACAGTCTGCCGTTATGGTCAATTAAAGAATTGTGTCTGTTTCTCATGGCTTGGGGTTTTCACGCTGCAAGTTAGTGGTAGCCAATGGTAACATCTACATGTCTGCCGTCTTTCAAAGTCTGGTGGTGAACTTAATACGATTGCCATCTGACTCCCTCTGGATTTTCCAGCTTTTCCTCTCCGATCCTCGCTTAGTAATCGGAGGGAGTTAAGGGTGCCTACATTTGCCCGGCATCACACTTCTTTCATACCCTTTCAAACCTGCCCCTATCTATACTGGTCTCTTTAGCCGTTCCCGGTACACCACTTCACTGTTCCTACTCTCTCCCTCTGCCTTTCCACCTCCACCCTTCGATCTTACTCAGTTTCTTACTCCTAGTCTTACCAACACTTGTACCTCCAACTACCCCTCTGTCTCCGTTAGTGTCTCTTCCTTCCGCTCCCTATATGACAATAGTTACTCCTATTGCCCAATCACGGTCACTCCAACCACGCTCCCTCTACTACTGCGCCTATTCCACTACTACCAACTTACCACCGTCTTCCCCTCTCCAGACCCCCAGGGCTATCGTGCCCTGCTCACCGCTCTACTACCATCTGTCTCCTTCACTCGCTATTCCCACCGCCTACTTTACTTACTTTCAGTTACTACCACCACCTCCACTACCACCATCACTACTCGTCTGCTCCTACTTTACCTCTAATACTTACACACTCCCTCTCTCACACAAAACGCTTCACAGACCCTTTCCTTAACAATAGCCTCTGCACCCCCACCACCTCCTGTCCTCACCCAACTAACCCACACTTGCACACTAACACACACACCTACCTCCTTAAATACCCAACCCCCTCCCAGGATTGGGAATTTACCCCGCTCAGGGGGTGTGATAAAGGGAAGGCAATAGGGGAGCTTCTGAGGGCTAATAAGCCCCACCCCTTTTGCAGCATTTCTTCCATGGAGCCTCTTGCTGGGGATTTTCCCCCCTTTTTAAACAAAGTCCCTAGTGGTTTAGTCGGTTTATTTCAGGTTCTTCCTGCAGCAACGGGTGTTGTCCCAATTGCTGCTCCCCTTGCTGCAGGGCTGCCGGGACTTGCCGGTGTTGCTGTGCACGTCGTACTCCATGGCTTAGTGGGAGCTGCAGCAGCCTGGCTGCGGCATCTCCTCCCCGCTGCCTCCTTGCAGGTAAGTATGGGAGGTGGTCCTCCGGCACACAAACCAGCACTGTGGTCTAGGGAGAGGGGGTGGGGAGGTGTGGAGTCCTGCCCTGTCACATAGGCCACAAGCAATCTTCATAATCAGAGAAAAGGCTTTGCTGCATAGAAACATGGAGAGAAGTGGGAAAGTAGACACACCAGCACGGGGGGGGGGAGGGGTCAGCATGGCAACAAAGACACTCCAAACAGTGAAAGAGAGGCAATAAGGAAACAGACATGCCAGAACAATGAGCAGCATGGTGATAAACCTAGGGAACCAACACGGATAGACACCAGAAGGGAGCTCAGCATAGGAACCAAGACTCCCTAAAAAGGGGGCAGCAGGAAAGGTGCAGCATAATGTAGGAGGCACATCTCCATCATCACCTGTCACATGCACAACCCACAGAACCATCTACATGTAGGTAACTCCAGCCCTCACATCGGCCCTCAAGCGCAACTATGTGGGACGGGCATGGCCTGGGCTACACGGGAGAGAATGCGAGGAACCAAACACCAGAGTTCGGGCGCACACTACGCTGGCCACTGGAGGAACTACTCATCTAGCCTCCAGACTAGCTTGCAGTTCCAGCACTAAGCACACCCTCCATACCGTCTTAGAACTGGTAGCCTTGGCATAGAAGTAGCACATTTATTCAGACACCAGGCTCCACGTAGCCTGTTGGTCCGAGAATCAAGCTGTGCAGCAACTGCACTTCTGAACAAGGATACAGTGCTGCAATGTTTTAGCTGACTGAGCACTATACATAACACAAGGACACATACATGGGAAGAGGGTCAGGGAAGGGAAGTATAGGGGTGTATGCACCCAACAGGAGGGAGAGTGCGGCATGGTAAATTACATCTAAATACAAGAGAGCTCAGAAAGCAAGGACAAGAACTAGGGAAAGACATGGTCAAGTCTCCCACAAACTGGAATACCGCAACTGAGGGAGAATACATGGGGGCACAAACAACGGAAAACAAAAAGTGTGCGTGCGTGCGTGCAGGGGAGCACAGACAGACCGGGAAGCAGGATGTGGATGGTGATGTGGCACACTTGCGCCATTTCATGGTCTCTTGGCACTTTATATACGGAGAGAGAAGGCTCGTGCTCATCGTAGCACACCCACATGATAGAATAGAGTTCAGCAAGGGTAAGAAAACAACAAAAAGGAGACCTCATGGCAGCACATGGAAACTAGGAGATGTGAGCAACTCAGCATGGAAGCACACACACCTCAGGATGAAATGGAACCCAGCATGGCATCAAACACACAGCAAAAAGAGGACAAAAATATAGGAGTGTGGGTAAAAAGTTCAGTTTCAAACTACAAGCCAGGCTTGGAAAGATTAGAAAGTCACTCGCCCCCTCAATGATCCACCTGCACATAGCACATCATTTATTACCAGTAGTCCAACATCACTCGCAATTGGCTACTGGCAAGTGCACATTTTAAGCCTTGCATTGGAGTCCACCCCTTGACAGGAGTGAATATGAAAGAACCGCGGAGGGAACTGGGCTTAGACCGCCATTTACGTTCATAGATCGAAACAGTGAAGGGTCATCCAAAAGAGATGACATGATGGGTCCAAATCCCATTTAAAAAAAGAATTGTATTTAGTGCAGCATCTCTAAAGAGGGATAAAGAGTGTTGTGTGAGCTTTAACAGAATAATTAAGCCAGCCGATAAAGGGGGGGATGAACTACTGACATGGATATTGACAAATATGACATAGCAGCATATCAAGTACTGGAGAACCCTGCACATTACAAGGTCCTCTAACAGACCCTAAAAGGAAGAGAAGGTTGTTTATTAGAGAGCAATACAGCCTAGAACCGGACCATCTGCACGGCTAGAATTCTAAAATACCATCATTCTATAGTTTGCCGGAATTACACCAGAATGCCTTAGACCGCTGTGGAAGGCTGGTTCTCTCTACTAGCAGAAACACTTGCCAAGGACGAGCATCATTTTCTGCAAACCTCTGGGGTGAGAATCCAGCCATTCTACAAAGACACGAGGAATTTAATCAACCTCGTTGAGGGTCCCACAAACATTTTGCCACGTAAGAGAAGCGCTTGGCTTGTATCTTCCACGCACAAACAGCTTGATTTGGTGCATCTCTGCATCATTAGACAATCGACAACTGCCGCCAACACCCTGTGCAAAGCGGATCACAGGTTGCATTTAAAACAACTATTTCCATCACCCGCAAATGAAAGGGGGTCCCGGGGGCAACATGTATGGCAGATGAGGAAAAGCAATACAATCTGAATAGATTGATTTCCCTGTGGAAGCGTTTCATTGATGATCTGCTGGGTCAATGGAAAGGAGATGTCACCAGCCTACATCACTCTTGACTGGCTTAACACAAGTGGCAACGGCACCAAAATCACATGCCACACAGCAACGCAGCATTGGCACTTCTAGATCTCTCTACTCGCCATAAGAAGTGTCAGACTGACGTCACACTACTGAAAACTCGCCAACTGCAATGTTATTTTTCCATACTCTGGCGATCACCTGAAGATTGCGTCCCATGACTTTCTTTTAGGAGAAAGCTCCCAGCCCTCGGTTTATGATTCAGTGTTCCTAAGAATATGCTCCATGCCAGATTCCTTTAGGTGATATTAATGATACTTATAAAGGGCTGAGTCAGCCAACCCGGGTTTTGAACTTGAGATCTAATGGCGGGCGAGTGCTTAACTCCTCTACCTGGTTCTGACTCGAGGACCGAGTGCTTTCCTGAGCCAGTGGATGAAGTGCAAGGGTGTAGTATGGAGAGGATCCACTGGTCCCACTAACTCGGTCCCGGTCACATGGTAAGGGGCAATCACAGGCACTCCACTCAGGACAGTTCTTGTGAAACCCCCCCAAACCCTCCCCAACCCCCCCATTGAATCAGGCCGGGACTGTCCCGGAGACTTTGACCACTCCTACCCCATGCTGGCCAGTATATAACAGTCAAAGGCACCTTGACTGTCTCTAATAGAGATTTGAAGCTCCCCTAGGCAGACCCAAAGCCCAGAGGTAAGGAGCGAGCCATCTTGGCAGCAGCGCTTCAGCAGGCCCTGGACTTACAGACTGGAGAGGGTGATGTGGGTCATGGCGGGCAGCCCCTCGATGGTGTGCAGTGTGTCATGGGTGAGGTGTGGTGCAGAGCCCGTCCTTGTGTACAGCAGGCAACCGGGGACCTCCAGGCTCTTCTCGCCATTTATGCCCAGGTGCGTCACTGCGCCCAGCCGGCAGCCGTTCGCCACCTTGGAGAGGCTTAGCTGCATCCTCAGGAGAGTGTCGGCCTTCATGCAGATCCCTACAAGCAAAGAGGAAAAGATGGATTGGAAACTTAAACAAAGTGCATGTTCAACGGCTTTCTGATCGTACCATCTATCAGGAAGATCACATTTTAAGAATTCTTCTGGTAATATGTAGTAATCCAAATACAGTGGTGTGCTCTTCTAATTCTTCACAGTCCCAGAATTAGAAAATACTTTGGAAGCCACACCAAAACATGATAGAACTTAAAAACAAAAAAGGGAGTGCTAGTTAGTGTCCCTATCATGCATTAGAAATCCCTCAATATTTAGGAACAAGCGTACCAAGAAAACCAGAACCAGTTTCAGTGCCCAATCCATTAACAGTCATGCAGGACCAGTCTCTCAAGCCGCCACCACAAATTCACCAAATGCACTCCTGACTGGTGCTGCCACTAAAGCAATTGAATGGTCTGCAGAGCCAGATATGCTGAGACAGCCTTCAGAGACAGAGAGAAAGGGGGGCAGAGACAGAGAGGGAAGACAAGAGAGATTAAGATGGAAACTGAGACAGAGACAAAGAGGGAGAGAGGCGGGGGGCAGGGCGGGGAGAGACAAAGATGGGTAGAGAGAAAAAGAGATGGAAAATAGACATTTCTAATTAACTCTACACCCCTTGCCATCTCCCACACGAGCATGGCACCAATTGCTAGAAGCATGCACCTTGGCATTTGTCATTGGGTTTCTTCATCACCAATTATTTTATTTGTCATTGTTAGTTATTATGGGCGTAAGGACTCTGCAACTACACCCTCTAGCCTTCGAAAGCGGCTTGTGTCTATGTGATCTTTTTCCATGTCTCCAAATCTATTATTCCGACTCATCCTGTTTTATTCGCCATTTGTTCCTTTCAAACGATTGCCCAGCATTGGCTATTCTAGATGGCCTGGCTCAGTGCATGGACTTTATGATATGATATGGCATTTATAACGCGCTTAAACAAGTCTTTCAAGGCGCGAGATTACTAGAAGAAATCCACATTTACAAGGGTGAGGTAGTGGTCTTCTGGTCTTTAGATGCTACCTTCATCATCATCATCGTCAGCTTTTCACGCATAGTGCACATGGAAGAATGGAAACTTCACACCAAGTGTCCTGGGCAGCCTTGGGACTCTCAAGAGCCGGGTAGATCCCAAAGAGTCCATGATCTGGGGTACAAAATAGGTAGCCTGAAAAGAACATGCATGTTCCTATAGCTTTTCGGGGAGCAGTCGAAAAAGGAAACCCATACAATCCAAGCCCGTGTCTCTGCGGCCTCTAACAACACGTACAAACTTTTCAAAATCTGCAAAGAGCTGGCCAATCCTGCTGCAGTCTCCACCTCTCCTGTTCCCTCCCAGACCCTCTGTACAGCTCTGACTTCTAACTTCACCACTAAAACTCAGGACATCCTGTCCTCTTCTCCACCTCCTCTCCCTCTACCACTCTTGGCCCCACTCCGGCCGTCTCTCCTCCTCCTTTCTCCTCCTTCCCCATGTTCATTCCTGGCGATGTTTCTAGACAAGTCCAATCTATGAAAGTCTTGTCCAAGCAGGTTCTCCCCTGGTCCTCCAGAACCATCAAGGACCACATAGACACCCTCGCTCCAGCCTTGGCCGATTTCTGCAATCACTCCTGCCACTGGAACCTCCTCTCCCCCCCAAAGCACTCCGTTGTACACCCCCCTCCTTAAGAAGCCCTCTGCCGATCCTTCCTCTCCGGCAAACTACCACCAGATCCCCATTACTCAATTCCTGGGCAAACTCCTGGAAAATCTGGCCATCTCCCAGCTTACTCTCCATACTGAATCTGTTGGTTGTCTCCATGACCACCAGTCTGGCTTTAGAGCAGCCAGAAGAACGGAAACTGCTCTCCTGAACAACTGTGAAGACTTGCTCTCTAATCTCGACTCTAACCTTCCTGTCCTCATACTCCTTGATGTATCCTCTGCTTACAATAGGGTCAACCTCACCATCCTGATCAATCATCCCTGTGACAACCTGGACATCACAGGTCAGGGCCTAGCCTGGTTGACCTCCTTTTTCTCCAATCGACGCTCCCAGCACAAAGTTGGGTCCTTTCTCTCCACCATCTCTCTCTCTATGGTGTTCCCAGGGGTCTAACCTCTCACCCTCTCAACAGGACTGAGAGACTTGTCCTTGCCCTCAAGCCCAGGGATCGTTATCACTCCAGCCCTGACATTTCTCCACTGGCTTCCAGTTGCTGCAAGGAACAAGACCCTCTGCATTGTCCACATTGCTTTCTGGGGCTGGGGACCACACCGCATCCAACTCTCTCTTACTAAGCATCTTCCTTCTCGGGCCCTCTGCTCATCCACCTCCAACTCTCTGATGGTCAGACACTTCTCCAGGCAGAGAGTGGGGGGTGGATCTCTGTCCTTGGCTGGGGCCTCCTGCTGGATCAGCCTCCCTGCCCCTCTCAAACTTGAGCAAGACCGCCTAAGGTTCCGGAAGCAACTCAAGACCTTCCTCATTGCTTCTGCTTTCTCTCACTCCCTCTCTCTCTCTCTCCCCCGCTGATGGTCCCGTCAGCTACGCTTACTGGTTACCTGGCCACCTACTGAACCGCACGGGCCCGGGGCATGACCAGTAGCCCCTTGCACTGCCTCCGGGCCTCCCACCGACGTAGGGACTGCATCTGCAACCCTACTGTCCCCTAGGGACTATCTACAACCCTACTGTCCCCTGCGTCCCTGCACTTACTTGAGCCACCACCCCTGCAGCACTTACCGTGCTTTTGCCACTGCACGCTCCCCACCTCCCTGGCACTTCTCTTCCACCTCCCACCCACACTTGCACGATCTGAATGACACAAGGCCTAGTAAGATCGTTTGTCTCGTTTTCCCTCTGTCTACCCTTCCTTGTCTTGTCACGCCTAGACACACTGGTGCACAGGCGTGTTATGAATGACATATATGCGACAGTGTATTGCACGCCCCACCTGGGCCCTGATGGAACGAATAGCAGGGCATACTTGCCGAGAGCAAATCTCTCAAAAGATCAAGGACCTTATTCGTTCCTTGGAAGTAAACTACTTGAACACATGAGTTTAAGATTGCAACCTGAATAACCCAGCCTTCACTTTTAAATGAAGAAAGTTAATAGGTATAGTGAGCGATTGTTTAGGGGGGTTCGAGCCAGGGGGTCCCGACTTGGCTCCACGTGCCAAACGCGAACCGAGTATTCGAAAGAAAGGCTGTGGAAATCTTGAACGGGATATTTTATAAGTCACAACAGTAACATAATTTAAGGTACACGAGGCTGATGGACGGGGGTGGAGCCGGGGGCGGGGCGGTTTTGCTTAGACGTCAAGTTAGAACGGTGTTCCAAATGATCGCACAATGCCAGACAAACATCATTTACCAATGACCCACATTCCCATTTATTACCAGAATGTAGTATATGGATATATTTGGGGCGCCTCAATATATTCATGTTTTGCATCACAGCGGTATGTGCTTGTAAAGTAGCATAAGAAGACTGTTCAGTACTAACAGCCAAGAGATGATAATGCAGCAAATCACAGCCCACTTTCATCAAACGCCACTGGGGAGAAGGAGAAGGCGATTAAACCGCTCCCAGAAAAGCGTACATGTCGTATTCTGCAGCACTAGCAACAGACGTCTTCCTGATTCACACTCTACATGCGGGGACTACAAGTGCCACAATGCAATAGGAAGTGAGCATAAAAGCCAGTGCTGACTGATTATGCCATGCGGGAGTTGGGAAAACATGAAATTGCTGTAAAATGCCTTATGGGTTATTTGACTTCTAATGAATAAGGGCTCAGGCCAGATGAGCTGGTGCTATAAAATCACCTGTTTTAACGCAGGCTTGCAATTTGTTTGTAGACACGATGGCAACGAGATTCACAGTGCAACAGAAACAAGCCTTGGCCATACCAACAGTTTGGGCTTTTGTGTAGGCATGGGAAAGGCACTTGCCAGGCACTGCTGCGGTGGTAACAACTACCCATTGCCTGTAGCAGGTGCAAAATGGTGCAAGTACCTGGGCATCTAATAGCAGTGCCTGGCAAACGCAAACGTATGCACAAAGCAAAACTGTTGTCTTTGCCAATGCTCGTTTTAAACAGGATCTCAGTGAAGAACACACAGAGTGCTTATTAATTGACTGGCTAAAGGCAGCCCTGGAAAGACATTTGTATTACACCAGTAGTGTGTACACAGTGCCAGTTAAGTCATTACCTCGCAGAAGAGTGCTTTGAACAAACACTGGCAGGCACTTCTGAGTGCAAAGTTTGATGGTAAGGCTTGATTAAAGCAAACTCCCATGAGGAGGTGTTTTGAGCAGGGAGGGGGAGGAACCTGGTGGAATTGGCCATAGGGATTAGCAGGGCAGTGAATGAGTGGGAAAATAACCAACAATACTTACAAGCTTTGCGTTCCTCCTCAAATGCCATTTCTCCATATCTGTATTCCAATGCAATAGTTTCGGCTTATAAGTGTTGCAAGCGACACCCAATTGCCCAAACAAAAAATCGTGTAATGCCTGCTTACATGTGGGTTTGATGGACATGTTTTAAAGTGCCGGAGTGGAAGACTATATCGGGCACTGTGTCAGTAATGTACCACAATATTTCTCTACTGGGCAGCTTCAGTTTCCTTTATGCACACACTGTTATGATAGATCTGAACATAATTTGCTACATTCACATGTGTCAGACATGTGACTGACCAAGCATCTCAAGTATGTGATTACATATTGTAGCCCCCTGCAGAACCGGCTGAAAATCTTAAGGCTTTTTATTCATTTTTTCAAAGAAAATGAGCTACACAATGGACCATATTCATGAAATTATTTTAAAACTACGTCATGGCTGAAAACCCTCCCAAACCCACTTGTTGGGTTCAGGGAGCCATGCTTTTCTTGCTCCCTCACAGGATTCAGGCAAAATATTTCTGCCTCCCCACTTTAAAAAGGAGAGTAGCTCCCACTGAGTGCCACCACCAGCCCATTCTTCTCAGGGCTGCAGGCATTTTTGTAACTGAACAACAGCCTTAAAACGACACGCACAGTTATTCAAATTAATCTGACACATAATAATGTAAGTAATAAATAACACAGTAATTAAGGACTCTTTGATCTCCCTCACTTCACAAGTACTTCCTTCTAACGTCACCAGGCTGGATGGCCAACAATGCCAGTTTTAAATTTCTTCTCCTGGTTCCAAGTCTAGCAATGGTACGCAAAGCATAACACAAGCAGTGTTGCATAGCGATTTGCTATGTAATTCTGTAGGTTTGCTAATTAAATTGACACTTGTGTAGCAAAGTTAGCTAATTTTCCCTGTTCAATGAAAACATAGCTCACCAGAATTCTTCCATTGCCCTCAAGGCTTTCTGCGACCCTCTTTTCGATGCAAGTTCAAAGGGGCTAATGGGGCTAATGAACAGAGTGCCGCAATACTCATCTGCTCCACTCTTAAGTGCCAAAGGCCTGTGTGGGAATGGTAGGCAGGATTTTGTTCTTTTTCAAATAATTGCAAACCAGAAGTAATCGGGATAATACTTTAAGGAAGCCAACTATATCCTGTCTGACAAAGACCAGGATGTGTTAACTTAATTCTTTTTAAAGACAGTCATGCAATTCCATTCCTAAAAATGTAAGTTGTTACATAAGGCATAATTACAGTATTGCTACAGTACAACATTACGGTAATGGTTAGTACATCTAAATCTCATAGTGTCCACTATATTCCATTTTGTTGGGGGAAGATGCGTCATGATGACACATGAACACTTTTGAAAAAGTAGATACAGCCAAATGCTTTTGATGGCAAACCTAGTTCTGTGACCTGCTGGTTGCATTCATCTGTGAAACTGAAGTTCCACCAATAAACTGATCCCCAAATTCCATAACATTCTGCCTTATCACTCTGATGCTTTATACCAGCTACCCTGAAAGTGAAATGGCTGCAAACTAATTTTCCACCTAGTTTGCCCAGTTCTCTTCCTGCTATGCGATCCACTATTTTACTTTAATTCCTCTTACATAATGAATACACAAAGTTAACCAAACGTTTCTGAAATGTAGAGATCAATAATTTGATCCAGTCTGTACATCTACAGATCTACTGCAATAACGCACGCGGTTAGGCTCCAGAGCTCGCTTTGCTCTACGATTATGATTGCATTATATATTATCACCTGCAGGAGAGCTGGTCAAACTGTTTTCATGGTCTTATTTTAATATCTATTTATTTGTGTCCATTCATGCAGCAACTCCTTTACATTTTACATACTCAACCAGCGATCGCAAAGTCTACTCGCCCACTTGCATAGTCGAGTACATTTAATGAAGGGCGAGTACCATTTTCAGGGAATGTTGGACGCTTTAAGTTAGTATTTACTTTGTTGGAGTGGCAGCAGTGTGCCGAACAAATTGGGTTTGTAGAGATATGCACCATTTCAATTTTTTGTCATCCATTGCCATGAGTCGAGTGTATTTCTCTTAGGTCAAATAGGTAAACTAAATTACTCGAATTGCAGGTCTAGTGGAATTTTAAATAAGTTGCAAGCCATGACTCGGCTCACTAATGTCTTCAGTGGGCACAAACATGCTGGATTGTTGCACCGTTTATGTCTTGGGTGCAAATCTGCTGACAAACATATGTACAGCATTGCTAATCAAATGGGCTTGATTGCTAATCAAGAACATTTTGATTAGCAAACTCTGCTATCAATTTATGAAAACTAATTTATGCCTTGGTACGGCACCACGGTATCTATTCTCCGCTATCCAACTCTACAAGCCTTCTCATAATCTCTGTTCTGCCTCCTCAACTACCCTTGTGGCTCCTCGTCCTCCCTGTGCTTCCTCTCGCTTCCGCCCTTTCTCTCTTCTTGCTCCACTTGCATGGAATGGTCTTCCCCCAGACATCCGAGAAACAGTCCACACAGATTTGGTCAAAAACCAAACTAAAAGCCTACCTCCTCATCTCCGAGTTAGCCTCTTAACCTACCTCTCATCTGCCTGCTAGCTAACAATTTTCCCCATCACCTCTAATCTGCCTCTGTCCCGCATTTCTCTGCCTCCACTCTAGCACTTCCCCCATCATGATCACATCCCAAGTACAGCTGGCCGTACCGCCTACCTGCACTTAAAACTGTCCAATGTTGTCCACTTAGGTATTGTCCCAGGTGACTGTTCCATGTACTCCCCTCCACAACCTGGTCAGAACGCCCCTCAAAATGGCCCATTGTAAAAAAAAAGCTCACTGCTTCCCATCAAATCCAATTTCTTGTCTATTTTATGCAGTGGAGTAACTTTACTGAAAATGTTGGGGGTTGTGGGGACATGACATTTAAATGAAAGGGGCCCCTGCCAAATGAGTTGGACAAAAGTGTGCTACAAAGTTGGGGGGGGGACAAACAAACTCCCTTGTCCCCACTAAAATTAGGCCCATGATTGTAAGTTCTTTTGTGATCAAAAGAGCAAGTTTCTTCCTGTGTATAAATAATTAAAATAAATAAAAAGTGAAGTGCAGCATGCCATCAAAACCATAGAGAATAAATAAAATATTCTGGTAAACACATTTAAGGCTTATTATGATCTTGTAAGCATTGTATTGTCTTTCTGACTTCAATTGTCTTTCTGACTTGAATTGTCTTTGTGAATTTTGTGAATGATTTGTTTGATTTAATATGGTGCTAAATATTAGGGATCACCTGGTTTTCAAAATTCATTTTGACCAAATAAATGAACTGAGTGCACTGTGGGGGGTCATCAGTAGTGCAAGGTGGACAACTGCTTGTTGATTTATCAAAAGATGCCATTTTTATTAACACAAATATAATCAAAATTGCCTCACTATCCCTACTTTGCTGAGGAATTCTCTGCCTGACCAAAGCTAAAGGAACTTTCTCTAACATGGGATAACCGGCCCTCACACTAAACAACAAAACACATAAAATAAATATATAACAGAATATAACAGACAATAATAACACAATGACATTCTCTTGTACTGGGTAATGTCCCTTGCTCAGGATTCAAAGTTTACTCAAAATAAGGGTCAGCAAAGAAAGGATTTGAACAAGTTCTTGTTAGTTCAAAAGTCAAAACCAAAGTTCAGCAAACACAGTTCGACTGGTAAAAAATCTCGATTCCTGGATGAAAGATCCACTTTCAGAAAAGAAAATAGCACCAAAGGTAATCCTGGTTTCCAGAAAGTTTGCCACAGTTCAAAGAAACTGTAGAGTATCCCCACCGTTAATAATACACAGTTCTTAATCAACAAAGTTCTTAAAGGGTGAGCACCTCTTCGGTTATAGTCTTAGTAATTACATTAGTATATTTGTTAGGATATACTTCTGCTTCAGCAACCCCACTTCTACTGGATTTTACTATGTGAACAGTTACTTTTGTCCCACAGTACTTTACTTGCTTCAGACTACTGCAACGTTGCATCTACTGATACCCAAATATACCACCACACCTCCAGTACTTTAGTCTACTACCACACTGTCAGTGCTTTGAATTGTTAGACAGGCTTTGACAAGATATACTCGAAGACCTTCAACCTCTTCATGTAGGCAATGCACTCTTCCTTTCAATAACCTTCCTCAAAAGGGGCAGCCTCTTTGCCTCTCTGGTAGTCTGCCAAAATAACCTGGATTTGCCTTTAAAAATCGCTTCTCTCTGGCTTCCAGAGTCTCTGGCAATAACAAGGTGAATCTACTTCAAATTATTTCTGACAAGCAACCCGTTCCCCTTTCCCAGCTTTACTCACACATTTCTGCCAGCTTTAGCCCAAGTAATTACCCAGAAGCCTTGGTGCCACTCTCTTAGCTTCAGGTAATACGTGTACACTTCTATTTTAAGCCACTTGATTGTTAATAACTTCACAGTGCAGCTGGATGGCTCTAACATTTAGAACGGCTGGTTTCACTATTAACAGGGGGTGCGCCTTCTCTTCAACAGTTTATACTCTACTTCATAGGAATGAAAGATATGTAATTTCTAGATACAGTACAAGATTTCAGTTGAAAACACAATTAGTACACTGCAACCTCAAGTATATTTCAAGGTTTAAAGATGAATATAAAATGTTATTCCCATTTAAAGACAAAGGATCGAGTTCAGTCCTCCTCTGGGAATCACAATTAGGCACACGCGACCACTCTGATGTAGTATTCAGCCTTTATAGATTGTAACTTGCGTATTTTCAAGGTTAGGTTTTTGGTAATGGCTCTAACAGCGTTTGCCTCTTCTTAATTAGGGGCACATGACCAGGGCGTAGACAGCAACATTCTTTTAATATTGGAAAAATGAAAGGGTAGCTTCTCACGCAAGCAATAGGTCCTTCAAGGTATACAAGAGTGCTACATTTCCATGGTTACCAATAATTTGAATGCAATGAACAATTTCTACTTGCATAAAGCCATACACGAGTCAATAAGGAGCTGGATACTGTTACCCACAAGGCTTGCGCAATGGGTTAGAATGCCGTGCTTCACTCACTGACTTCTTAAGACACTTGCGTTGCACTGCTATCCCGACTTCCACTACTACTTCTACTGCTTCTGGCTCGCTGTGGACCCCCACCCTTCTCCTGAACAGGTGTCTCCGGTCCAACCACACGTTTTGGGCCTTTCCTTTTCTCCTGAGACCCCCAGTTTGCCACGTGCTTCTTACCTTAGTCTCCGGCACATACACAGCTCCGTTTCCACAGCAATCAGGCTCACATGGGGAAAACCGTTTCTCCTGCATGTCTTCCACTGCGCAGCCCTTGCACTTCAGACTTGAGAGAACCGGACTCTGTAAGAACTTGCAGGGGAAATCTGCTGTCTCCACGTTCTGCGTCCCTCTTGTTCCCCTACTTCTGTGCGGTTTGCTTGCCTCATGCGCTCTCTCTGTTTCTATTGACATAGCATGCACTCCAGTCAATGTCCAGCTCCTTCCACTCCTTTTCTCTTTCTCTCCCTGAGAGGGCCTTTTTTGCCTCCCAGGTTCAGTAATATTTTTCAGGTGTAGACTATTAGCCTCAATTGCCCGACTACTGCCATGGCTCCTAGACTTAATTGCATGACTTTGACAACTGCATGCCTCATCAGCCCTCTTCCCTTTCTCAGTCCCTCTAGAATTCTGGGACTTGTAGTTTCTTTTTGATAAAGTTAGTTTTTCCACCTTCTGCATTACCTACAAGAGTAGATTGAATTCCCTTAAAGTTCTTAAGAGAGGGGCTATGAGAATTAGCTGTGAAGGAAAAAGATGGTTTATTGTAGACAACATTTCCATACTCCTTTACATTGTGCACTTGGGTTTGAGGAGATGTTTAGTTTGGGATACCCAAAAAGATATTTCCTTTATTAGAGTTTGTACAGATTTGATAACCTTAGCATTCACAATCCTAGATCTAATATGTGGATTAGGGACATTAAAATGACAATAAGCCATTACCTCTTTAGGTACATTGGGAAGAATTGTCCCGACAACTGTGTCTCACCCAACAGACACTCCTTACCACCCTGGGCCCGTCTCCTCCCAAGTGATCCTCCATCAGTACACTGCCTCCAGGGTTGGGATCAGGAAGAATATGCCTTTTTCTGGCCACCTGGGAGGAGACTTTGGGCAATGTTTCAGTGAGGGATCCGTAGAATTCTTCACAGCTGTCACGCTCACCTTGGTTCTGCAGGAGTATCAGGATCATCTGTGTGGAATTTAGCCTTCGGTCAACTCTGTAGAAACTGCGTCTAGATTAGGGGACAGGAACAGGACTATGGTGAGTAATAGGATCTATGAATAACCCCTCCTACCCGCTCTAACCCCTGCTGTGTGCATGCTCACCTTAGGTAAATAAAGGGAGAACTCTCCATCCTGCTTTCTCTCTCAACAGGGGCACTTTAGTCCAGCAGTTTCTTCACTGATGGCACCGAGAGTTTGGTTTGTTCAATTAAGCCCCAATTCTCTTGCTAGTCCTTTGATCAAAGAAGAGTTATGTGTTGGCACAAGTCTTGTATCAGTCTTTGTTCCCTTCTCCAAATGCAGGAATCAGCACGGAGTCCGCTTTGAAGGCTGTACTCAATTATCAGTGTCTATGCATTACTTCACGCATATGCCAACTCTTCTCTCTGTGTCTGCTTTGCAGCAACTCTGCTGTAATTGTTCGCTAATGCCCATGTATTACCTCACACATGAGTTCTGCTTGTGGACTGCGTGCCGGCAGGTGAAGGTTTCCAGGGAGCTGCCGAGCCGCGTGTACAGAAGCTGGAGCTGAAGGAGCTGGGGCCGGCGGTGAGCGAACACATGGAAGTCCTAGGGGAATGCTGGAGGTGAGCCGGTGAAGTGCGGGCTCGCCAGGTGTCTGGAGGAGCAGCGCTGGAGCCGACGATAGACGTAATCACCGGAGGTTTCGAAGGACAGTGGATAACCTTAGCACTAAAGACAGGTAGGTACGGGCTTGAAGGAGAGCAGAGCCAGCATGATCAAGAATGAAGCAGCAGGATCCAGGCTTGAGAACGCTGCTTCGGAGCTGCGGTGAGCGTGCCGTTGCCTCTGGGCATAACCACGCTAAGCGTGGAGTTCTGTCTGGGTGTGGTTTATATAGCCAGCCACACCCAGCAACTAGACTGCTCCCTTAGTTCTTCTGGTTTAGAAACCCTCCATGTTGGTATTGGTATGAAACTGCTGAAGCCACCTATGCCACGCCCTGGACCAACTGCATAGCCTCCTAGTTCTCCATTTGGGAAAGTATCTTGGAACCTTGTGAACCCAGTGAGTGGATGTAAGGGCACTAGTACTTGAACCAGTCTGGGTTGAAGGGGTGAGTGCTACAGAGGTCATGACAACAGCACTCTAAAATAACGTGATGGCCCAGGATCGCATATGTTTAGGCAAGTGGGGTTGCAAGTTAATTGCAACCAAGTAACTTATGTTACTGCAAGGTTCACAACATGCTTGCTAGGCCATGGGTTTGGAGGCATTGTGACACTAGGCAAACACCTTGAGCTTTATGAGGCCAAGAGCTCTAATAGGACCATATTTTCTATTTTTCCAGACGATATTGAAATGTATTGGGGAGCTTAAGTAGAGAACATGTATGTGTGAAATACTGCATGTGGTAAACGTCCGGTATTTATCCCATGCAATATTTTCTATATACCCCTTGCTGTAAATACCCCATGTGATTCCAACCTGTAAATGGGTTGCATTATAAAAATAGTGGGTATTACAAATGCACTTAGTTTTTACCATTACCACCAAGCCTGTAATGAAGCCCACAATACCTTAAACTGTTCATGCACTAGATTATGTATTATATTTGAGTACGCGACCCCCCCAAAACCTCCCCAACATTGTATGTGATAAGGCAAGTCGCAGAGGGTTTTCCTTATAAGGTCAGGGAACTCTGAGGTGACTTTCCATAGATTTCTGCATCGTTGAGTACTTAATTTCTACGACAATATGTAGAGCAGCCCTCAAATCCCACACTCTTCCTTTAATACTGGACATTATTCGATCCTCAGTGGCAATAGAAGTCTTCAAGCAGTTATATAGAAATACGTGAACCTGTAGGTCGGAATTATATCAACAAATATGCAGCCCGTAATTTGTGGCCATGTTTCATCGCCAGCTGTCCACCTATTTTAAAATGTACGTCTATATGCAGGTGCTTATTTGTGTAAATCTGCAGCAGTGCACTAAATGCACAAGGGGGAATATACATGTTTTCTTATTAGTGACTGAACTTCAGGGAGAAAATGTACATGAAAATAATCTGAAAAAGCAAGAAAGTTTATTTCAATTCACTATTAAGTGTCATTTGCTGCTCATTGTGGCAGCTTAAAATGTGATGCCAGATTTTGTACTAGCAGGTCCTGTTACCTTGTACTGGGAGAACTGTAAACCTCCTACCTAGCTGGTGTGCCAGCCTCCTTCCAAGTTTATATAGAGCTGCAACTTTCTTCATTGTGATGATGGGAACATTATCACTTTTATGGCTGAAGTCCATAGAAAACAAGGTTTGGCAAAGCAAACAGTTTTTGGTTTGAGTAGGCAAAGTATAGGCATTTGCCAGGCACTGCCAGAATGGTACTACATAGCCATAAGGAGGTACCAGCTGTAAAACGATGCGCTTACCTGGGCATATGATAACAGTGCCTGGCAAGTGTCTACTTAATACCTACACATAAGCCAAAACATATGTTTTTTTTCAATGCTGGTTTTTAACAGGACTGGTGCAAGGAACAGATGCAAGGATGCGCATTCTGTTATAAATCAAGTGGTTGAAGGCTCTCTTGTTTAAGATGTGTATTACAGCAGTAGTATATTTATATCTCAAATTAAGCCATTTGTCCTAAGAAGACTGCTTTGAAATAACATTGTCAGGCTATCTGCAGCATCACGTTTGATGTTACTGCATGATAAAGCTAGCTCAAAGATGTTTTTGGTAGGGGACGGCAGGTTGGGGGTGTGAATGGCTACAGGGATTAGCATGGCCATGGCCAATTAGGTTCACTGTGATTTTATTGTGGAAATAACAGTGACATACAATTACAATGTATAATACATTTTGCATGAAAACAAATAGAAATGCCTTTTACAGTGCATTGTAAAAATATCTATTTTCAGGTGGGAGCCCCTCGTTCCACCTTTACCTGTCCAACTTCTAAACTTTCCTCATCTCCCTCCCCTTTATCCCACTTTCAACCTAAATTATTATTTTTTTACACCTAATCCCACCACCATCATTACATTTTCCTTTCTTTATTTCAATATTTGTTCTGTTTCTAGGTATTTTTTACCCACTCTTGTTATTTCTTGCAATATTTGTCCATCTTTGTAAATTCATTCTTTATGATTATTTCCTGCAATATTATCACTTGATAGCGGCTAATTAATGGGCGAGTAAATAAACAAAATCCAAGGATTCTGTCTAGAGCAACAAATCACAGGAAACGGCGGTATAGAAACTGGTTCAGAACATACAAAGTTACCATGACGAATCATGATGCAGAAGCAATGCTGAAGCTTGTATGCAAGTCTACCTCCTGCGCAGCCAATCTCATTTCTTTAAGCAGAAATTCCTGAGCCCTAATAATCGCCTTACACTCTCCAGAGCTATAATTTAGAGCAAACTTGACTATTGCAAAGCGCTCCTCAAGAGCACTTCCTCATCCAACCTAACCAACCTACCGCTGCTCCAAAACAAAGCCCTGAGGGCAGCACTGGGTATCCGCAAGTCTAACCATATCTCTTCCACCCGCAGAGAAGTCCATTGGTTAGCAATAAAAGCTTGTATTGACTTCAAAACTATAGCACACCGCTGTATCCATAAAGAAGCCCCACCTACCTTAACCACTGAATCACAAAGAAGCACTGCTCCTCCAAATAGCTAACCTTAGCAACCCCTCGCTATAAACTTGCCAGGACCAGGGCGTGAGCTTCAGTTCCACAGCCCCCACCCTGTGGAACCCCCTACCTCCTCACCTAAGAAACAAGCCATCCTACCTAGCATTCAAGAAATTATTGAAAACTTGGTTATTCAATAAGCATGACTAACACCTTGTTAACTATGAACTGTCTAAAATGCACTGACCTCTTAATATAATGACTTGTGTCTTTTTCGTATGTTTATCACACTGTACAAACGCTGTGATACCTGTAGGTCTGGGCGTTACACAAATGTTTAAATAAAAGAGATCTCGGGGCTGATTACTTTATTTTTACATTTGTATAGCGCACTAAGCCATGAGGCATCAAGGAGCTTTCACATGGCCAGTTACTTGAATAAGTACACGTACAAAAGGGAATTACAGGATCTTGAGAGTACAGGTAAATCAGTCAGTTTCAGAATCAGTGGTTTAGTGATTTGCTTAAATTAACAACATGGAAGCATAAATGGCCTCCTTTTCACCAATTGCCGTTGAGGAAGAAGCATGAATCAAACACTTTACCACCCTTTTTTCGGCTATGAGAGACTATCAGGGCAAAGTCCAAGGACCTTCGGCTACAGGTCCATGGAATATTCCTGTGGAAAGAGAAGAGATTGTGGAGAGAATTGGGAGGGCACGCTCCTCTAGAGCCACAGGCCCAGATGGGCTCACAAATGTTGCACTGAAAAAAGTGGGACCACTTCATGCTTTTACTCTTTACACAGATCCTAAAGACCAGGATGGTGCCTCCTTCATAGAAGCTGTCGATAATTCCTATATTTAAGAAGGGCAATAGGATCAACCCAAAGAACTATCGATCTATTGCCCTTCTTGATGTGATCGGAAAGATCTTCCCGTCCATGGTACTGCAATCACTGTGAGTGGACCAAGGCGATGGGGCAATCAGACATGCTCCAGGCAGGATTAACAAAGGGGATGGAACAAATATCAATCTTCTCCTCCTTTACATTCTAAAGGGCAGGGCACGGTTGAAAAAGACAAAAATCTACCTGTGCTTTATAGATCTCGCACAGGCTTTCCACAGCATCAACCAACTTCATGTGGTCTAAACTGAAGTGATGGGGTGTCCTGGAGACATTCTAGAGGCCATAAAAGCATGATACGCCAATACATCACTAAAAGTTCGATTGGACTATGCTGGTCCCCTTTTGGACCTGATTCCAACCTACAAAGGCCTGAAACGTGGCCCACGCTCTATTTAACCTGTTCATATTGGACCTAGGGACACTTTAGCGAAGGCCAGATGTTGTTCCCACCCCGAACGACCGAAGGGAAGCCATTAAATAGGCTTGTGTATGCAGATTATTTGGTCCTTAAAGACCAAACACCTATTGGTCTAGAACAGCAAATGAATAAATTGATGTTTTATGTTAAGGAGAATTGCCTGGTGATTAAAGTCCCTAAATCCAAAGTATTGACTTTGGAACTGATACAGGGAAGGAAGGGAAAACCCCACATATGGCACTTGGAAGATGAGTCGTTGGAACAAGTGGAAGTGTTCCATTACTTAGGGATCCTAGTCAACTCCAGTAAGGCTGACGCTCTGACCGAAAAAGCCCTAAAATCTAAGATAAAGAACCTAGCCTCACAAGGAAGAAAGTTACATACAAAATGTGGTCGCTTCTTGCTCTTCGCAGTGATTCAATTCTACAAGCTGAAAGTGGTGGCAGCCTTGACGTATGGGGCCAAAACAGCTCTATTTCTACATGGCAAGATGTGGCCGACTCTAGAAGGAGCTTTCTGACAAGCAGTCCTGGGTCTACTGAAAGCAAGTCCGATATAAGGGATTTTATTAGAAATAGGCCCGATGTCTCTACAGGGAATGGTCTGTTGGAAAACGCTGTTCCTCTACCTTAAGTGTAGGAAAGGCACCCAAAGCCGTTTATATCCCTTCTTAAAAACAGCAATAAGCTCAAATAGAGACGAGATACTGGTGGAGTGGAACAAGGCCTGCAACTCCCTGTTGACAGAACTAGACTCCATGACAGATGAACGTAAGAGTTTCCCAGATAAAGTGAAGGCTAAAGTCTGGAGAGTATGAAGGCAAGAGCTAAAAACTGGTTTATTACTGTGATCACAAGATAAGGGCAGATGGATCGATGCCAGCATACTCGTTGAAATTCCCAAACAGCTACTACAGGGCGAGACTATCTGTTCTCAACAAGAGAGCTACTTGCCTCACGCCCGAGACTGGTGATACCTGCCACTGGCTGTCGACATTGTAAAGGGCCGAAGGAGCCAGAAACTCTAAAACATCTATTACTGTCTTGCAGGGGATTAATCAACCTGAGATCTGTGCACATAGGGACATTCTTCACGCAGAACAGTACCTTATCATCAGAAGAAAGTTGGGTGGTTTTATTAGGTGGTGATAATGCTCATCTTATTTTAGATACGATAAACATTTTGAAGATGATATTTTAAAAGAATGATTTAGATACAAGGAACTAAATGAAATTGTGCATTATGAAATGTCCAATCGAAGAATGAATTTAATCTATTTTAATTGTTGTTTTGTGATAGACAAATGCTAATAATAAAAAAAAAAATGCAAAAGCTGTCTGTCCCTTCTCACATCCCATCTCGCTCCTCTCATATTCCAATGCCATCATTTCGGCTTATAGGTGGTGCGTGAGCATCAACTAATAGACAAAACGAATAAGAGCAGTGGAAAATTAGCATAAGGAGGGTGGAATACCTCTGGAAGGGACAAGGGTGGACACAAACACACAGCTATAATACCAGTCTCTTTTAGGACATAGGTCTGTACTCAGCCGAAGCAATTAATTCACTTGATTTGCAGTGGAACAGGTTTCTATTCTACTATGGAGTAGTAATCTACTTGTAGTGATGGTTATCTTCTATAGGAGTGGAAGTACTAGAATGCAAAGTGTCGTAAACTTCATAAACAAAACTAGCTTAACACTTTACGCCTAAAAAGGAGCAACTTGAGATCTCTGTAAACTGGCTACTACTAAAAGATTTAAAGACGCTCCAAAGAAGCCTGCAGGGTAGCCCCCTGTTTTTAATCATTCTTAATTCAAGGATGCACCTTGCAGTTATTCCTGATAAGATTAAATCTGTATTTCAACAGCAGCCAAACAAAATGTCATCATATAAATGAAATATACCTCTTTGAACCGTTCACTTAATTGAGTTTTTGTTTTCTTGAATTCGGGTAAATATTGAAAAGTCGGTAGTGGGCAGTGTGGGGTCTGCCTTTGTTATGCATATGTGCAGATGACAACTGCTGTGGAAAACAAACAGGAATCGAATAATAGCAAGCAAGTGCAACCCAGCGCAAGTCTGCGTTGGGGTTCTCCGCTCCACAGACTCTCACTCCAGCAGTTGGTCCTAGGGAGACTCGTCTACTCTTTAAAATAAAATGCCATGCCCTGAATTTTCCACCAAAAGATGCAATGTAAATGTCAAAGGCTGCGTTATAGCAAACCCAACATAACATAACATAACACCCCACTGTTCGAAGTGCAGTATAACATTCATCTGCATAAGACCCAAAGCTACTAGTACACGCCCCATACGTTACATAAACACCCTCAATTGTCTCTTCGATGCTAGTGCCAAGTAGCAGATTTGTAAGGCGTGCTACATAGCTTTACTTGAACATAAACCATTATGTCTTATTACACTACATCAATGACGTGCTGCCAGTTTCCTGTATTGAACATATCAGTGGCTGGCAAAAGCTTAAAACTATGCACAAGCCAAAAATGTTGGCTTTGTCAATGCTTGTTTTAAACGGTATTTCAGTTGCTTTTGCAATGCTCGTTTATAACAGGATTTCAATGAAGGTCATGCAGAGTGCTTATAAGTCGAGTGGCTAAAAGCAGGCCTAGTAAACAGTGTATTTACAGCTCCAGTTGTCTTTAACTCTCAGAAGACTGCTTTGAACAAACACTGCCAGGCACTTTCAATGTAAAGTCTGATGGGAAATGCGAGCTGAAATAATTTCAATGAGGAGGTGCTTTGGGCGGGCAGAGGCAGGAATGGGTGGGAATGGCCATAGGGATTAGCATGGTCATGGCCAGGCAATGGATGGGTACATAACCAAACAACACTTACACACTCTTTCCCTCCTTATATGTGATTCCGGGAAGGGCCTTTTGGTTCCCAGTCAAACCTCTGTTCCTCCCCATCTGTACTTCAATCCAATAGTTTTGACTTGTAGGTGTCATAAGCGACACCTAAAAGTCCAAACTAAAAAGTGCAGATGCTTAAACAAATAACGTGGCCAAGACATCATTGTTTAAAAAAATAAAATAGATGTACTTTGTGAGTCACTTTTTTTGATGTTGCAGGAAGCAAATTGAACCCCGTAACTTGGCGCCCGAAACGCAAAAGGTATCAAATCACAGTGCTAGTTGACAGTCATTAACACTACAAAGTTGTTGCAACTGCCTGCTCCTGCTCAGTCTCTACAAATACCCTCTTCAAATAAAGAAACTGTTTGAAAATCAGTAATTGTTCCCAGGATGGCCTATGGGGGACATTGCGGATCTATTAGGCTCTGGTGAATTATTTTTGCTGAATGCCAACTTTACCGACAATTCTACCTCTTTTCTTTTACCACAAAAAGGAGGGGGGAGACCATCCCCTGCCCCCTCTACTTTGTACCAAAAAAAGGGAGGTAAAAAGATTCAGTAAAATTACCATTCAGCAAAAGTGAGGGACACGGACATTGCAGGAACGAGTTTGGGACATACTATGACTGCTATACATTTTTCCTTTTTGGAAACATTATTTGTAATGCGCAATACAGTGAAAGTGTTTGTAACACTGCCAGTACATGTCTCATCGGCGAGACCCACATGGCGGCTACCCTCTGACCAGCAGATCGTCGAACCGTGTAACTCAATACTTTATCAAAATCTGTCTTTTTGATTTTCTGTCACATATCTGATGGTGGACTTTCCACAACTCTCTGTTGAAAGCAAATTTTTCTGGGTGGTGAACCCCAGGAGTTCCCTGCAGGCGGTTGTTGCCTGCAAAAGGCTGTGAATGATACGTGGAAAAAACTGAATCCCAAACAAGAAGGCTGCATTGTGTTTCAAGGATGCCAGCAACCCTCCCGCGTGAATGGCAGAGTTGGGGAAGGGAGGCCAAACCTGTGGTACTAACTTGGACTCATAACCTGGAAGACAGTAAAGACAGTATAGAAACAAACAGGACCAGTGAGTTGGCAAGCGACATGAGAAACCGGTGTGCTCTAAAGAAAAATTGAAGTGGCAACATTATATCACACAATTGAAGTCTGCCCGCTTGTGGATAAGACGCGATGAAAGGAAGACTTGCAAATGAACTTTGAAGTAACGTTAGCTGTAAAGTCAGTGTTACTGAGTAATGGAGTGGCCCGGCCAAAGGAAATAGCCCACTAGAAAGTCTCTGTGAAAGGTGAAACGTTTGTAGCGATAAAATGAGCCAACTGTAAAAGCAAGGTGATTGAAATTAACCCTGAGTGAAGGGGAAAGTAAAAAGCTGAACGTTGAACTTTGGTGCATAATACAGTGAGCCACCCAGACCAGGAAGCACTGGGGCAAATAACAGAGGTGTGAGTTGAAAGCTGGAAAGTCAAAGTGGTTCTGCAGAGGTTTGTAGAAAAGAATCCACTCACATTCGAAAGTCTTCGACATCAGGAAATGGTCCAAGCCTGACTGAGGGAGACTGAAAGTGTAATAAGTTAGGGGAAGGGAACCCCTAAAGGATAAGAGTTGAGCTTGTGTAAGGAAATCCCTGCAAGTGTTGTGCAACTAAGAGTTCTCAGCCCAACAGAGGGGGATCGACGTGAACTTTTGCTTTAAGAGGTCTGAGCCCGACATGAACTTTTTTTGGTGAACTGTGATTTGGAAATTTGAAAGTAAGACTTTAACGTGGAAGGCCAAGCGGGCCTGAATCCATGTTTTGACCTGCCTTTGTGTTAAGAGCCCGAGCCAGAGTATGTCATCTTGCCCACAAGGACCCCCTTACTCCGTGCTGTCCAACGTGGGGAGGAGAGCTGACTCAGCCACATTTATTCTTTATATTTGAACACTGACTTTCCTTCGCATACATATTCTCCTTTTCACATTGTTGTACAAGATATAGGGCAGGCTTTAGGTTTTTGTTAGTGTAGGCCATTTTGCTAGGACTGTTTTGTTTATTATTTGATGATATCCTAGCTATAGGGCAAAGTAGGAGTTTCTCCAACCCCATTGAAACTTCAATAAAGGTTTTATGAATTGTACCTTTTGTGTCAGTGTTCTACTTGTGGTACCATGCCTCCCTTACAGCTCCACCTTTGTACACTCGATTGTCAATGTGTTTTAGGTGTGTGTGTCTGAGCCATTGCAGATCACTAGCGGTAATCTTCCAAGTTTCAGTCCTCCTCTTCCTCGTACCAGTAGTCAGGTTGACAAAGAAAGGATGAGAATTATGGAAGTTGTAGTATCCCATTAAGGTGGATGGAATGTGGGGTAAATAGCTGTCAGGAAATGGGGATACCATGTCTCACCTTCAGGTGTCTCCTCCCCACTCCCCGAGGACCCCCTACCCAGGTGATCCTCCCTCGCTTGTCCACCCCAGGGGTCGAGATCCAATAGCAATGACCCTTCCCTGCCCACCTGAACAAGGGATCCCTGGGACTGAGTCGTGAAACACCCTAAGGTTTTTCACAGGGTGCATGTGGGGGGTAGGGGAAGATAACGGCCTTCACTATGAGATGCCAGAACCACCATCACTTTCTCAGGGCCTCCTGGGAGTAGCCACAGTGTCAGGGAGGTATGGCTGTAGCGTGACGAAGTGGAGATCGAATCGGCACAGGGTGTTTTGTTGCTTATAATTTCACAGACAGGATGCATCCTCCTTGATCCTACGTCAAGCCCGGAGGCTCGTATTATGCTTCTCTCACTTTAATGTCAGAGAACCACATCTCCAAACAACCAATGTAAAACAGTTAGAAAAACTAAACTGCATTTCCCAAAACAATGGGGAGAAATGAGTAGTCCAAAAGCATGCGACTGTCACACCAATCAACACGTAGGGATATAAACAGTCTGTTTCCCGGAACCAATGTCCTCTTTCTTTGATGCTCAGATGACAGTTAAGTATCTCCCTGGCAATCTGTATAATTATCGCGTTTGTTGGACTTTATTGATTTGCTGTCTGAATGTGTGAAAGTGAGTGTATTAAGTGCTAGGCTAGCGCAGCAGCACCGGAGTTAACACTTACGGGTCTTTGCCAGACAGGATATAGTTAATAAAATTATCACTAAAAAGTATCATCCCGATTTACTTCTGGTTTGCAATTATTTGAAAAAGAAAAATGCAATTCTTGCCTTGCACTCCCACACAGGTCTTTGGCCCTTAAGAGGGAAGGAGAACATTACTGCTGCACTATCCCTCCATTAGCACTTGAAGTAAACAGGGAAAAGAGTGAAGAGAGCACTGAGGGCAAGAGAGGAATGCAGGGCTAGCTGTGTTTTGATTGAACAGGGCAATTTAAATAGCTAGTTTTGCTACATAAGTGTCCGTTTGATTAGCAATATAAACAAAGGGAGTTTGTCCTGGCAGGCAAAGAGCTACATAGCTCAATCTCTCTTCATGTTATTTCAGAGTTGTCTCTCTGGTAGAAAAATCCAAGAGTGATGTGGACAGCCTCCAGTGGGTGTATATATTTCACACCTAGTGGGGTATCCTAACGGAAGGTCCTTGTCAAATAAATGAAGAAACTTCTAAATATATGTTCAATATTGACACATCTATCTCTGTCTATAGGAACATTCCTTGAAATCTAAGGTTGCAACTATGTTTAGCTCAATTAAGTCATTTAAAAAACAAGATAACTTTGTTTTTTATTGTTAAGGAATTAAAATATAAAAAAAGATATCAAATTATCCATACATACATTATAAACATTCAGAAAAGAACATACAACTTATATACCATCTAAAAACATAAGTGAAAATAGCTTGATTAGCAAACCTACAGAATTGCAGAGCAAAGTGCTATGCGACACTGCTTATTTTATGCCTTGCAACTTTATATTTTTTAAAGACAGTCATGTAATTCCATTCCTAAAAATTTAAGTTGTTACAAAATGCATAATTACAGTATTGACACTGTAAAACACTGTATCATCTCCATGTTTTACAGTCAAGTTTAGGTCAGTGCATCTAAATCTCATAGTGTCAACTATATTTAATTGTATTGATGAAAATGCTTCATAGTGATCAGTGAACGCTTCTGAAAATGTACAGGATCACACAATCAAATGCCTTTGATGGAAAACCTAGTTCTGTAACTTTCTGGTGCTCAACCCATGAGCTGATCCCATACTCATTGACATTCTATTCGATCACCCTGTTGCTTTAGACCGGCTACCCTGAAGCGAGATGACCACAAACTACAAAATTCCACCTAGTTTGGCCAGCTCTCTGCTTGCTGCGCCATCCACTCTGCATAGTCCCTTACTTTCTTTCCTCTTATATAATGAATACACAAAGCTAACTAGATGTTTACACAAAGTAGTGATCAATTGTCCCATCCAATTGGTATATCTACAGATCTACTGCAATACCCTACACTGTAGTTAGCTTCCAGAGCTCGCTTTGCTTATGATTCCATTATATATTGGCAACTGCAGGAGACAGCTGGACAAGCAGTTTTCAGAGCCTTTCTGTCATATCTATTTATTTCTGTCTATTCATGCAGCTAACCTTTTACTTTTTACAAACACTCAACAGCTCACAAAGTCTTTTCACCCACTCGCATAGTCGAGTAGATTTTATGAAGGCTTTTAACATTTACTTTGAAATAAATATCAAAGAAAATGTTCACTGTGCATGGCTGGCCTCTGGGTGGCAGCAGTGTGCCAAACAAAGTGGGTTTGTAGTGGCATGCACCATGTTACAGAAATCGTATTTAAATTTGTCATCCGTTGCTATGGGTTGAATGCATTTCTCTTAGATCAAATAGATAAACTAAGTTACCTGACCTGCAGGCCTAGCTGAATTTGCAAGTCTTAACTGTTCTCACTAATGTCGCATTTCTGCAGTATGCAAAAATGCTGTTTTGTTGCCCATTTCATGTCTTCTGTACAAATAACTTCTGGTGATATAAACAATATTAGTACAGCATTGCTAATCAAATAGGTCAGTTTGCTAATAAATACAATATTAGCAAACTCTGCTAGTCAATGTTTGAAAACTTATTTATGCCTTGAAGAAATGTGCAGCAGTTGTCTTTCTCAGAGAAGAGAATTTCTATTGAAATATTCAATGGAAGAATGTAGACAAAGACCCTCATTACGAGTTAGGTGGAACATCGCAGGTAAATCCTCTAAAAAAAAAATAGCCCTGAGAAATCACTGCCAATTGGTCAGGCAAAATGTACGCTTGACTACAAGTGGTGGTGATGGTGTAATTGTCCATTTATCTTGGGTCCATCGGATCCAATGTGGCTTTTTTTGGCAGAATTACCGCGACGGAATAACCGCTGCAGTAATTCCGCCAATTCTGCTGATTTTGGGGAGTTAAGTGGGAATATTTACCTCCAGGGCTTTGCTAGAGGTAAATCGTCCACTCAAAACCAAAACTCATAATTTGGCGTAATGGTAAAATTGGCAGTGACCCAGTTACTGCCAATTTTACCATTTACACCCTAGCTCGTAATGAGGCCCAGACTTTTGTCTTCACTCTTCCAGACAAACCAAAGCTTGTGGGAACTTTATTCTGAAGAGTGTTGAACTTGTAGGATTATAAAACAGTCCCAATGCCAAGTGAAAACCCTGCAAGAGTGAAGGAAGCAGAACTTGGCAATTGGGAAGAGCCTTCTTGTGTTACCTTTAGAAGTAGAAACCAGATTATTGAAATGAGATTTATCCATTGGAACTTTTATATGGAAATTCTACTTTAATCCTGGGGAAAGGGATCTAACCCTGGTTACAAGAGTATTTGGTTTTAATTATTATTTTGTTGAGTTTCAACAGCCATATATAAATACCTAAATGCTTTTGTTGTATGTATAAGTGGGAGGGACAGATACCTTTTTTAATTAGAGCGTTTTCCTTTAATCTTAGTTTCATAGGCAGGGAAACCCACGTTAGGTTAGGGAACGCGAAGCGTTTACCACATCTATAGAGGTTAATAAAATGACTTCTTGTGAAAAATCTCTTTCAGGTTGTCCACCTCGCATTTCTGACTCCTAACAGGCCCAAGAACAATCCAAGCGGCACATCCTAGCCAGCAATGTACAATTAAATGCAGTCCATACACACAGTGATTATAGTACAGCAAAGTGTTGGAACACTGAGCAAGATATCAGAATCTAACAATTTAGACCTGGAGAGCACGTCCCTGAAAAGCCAGGTGATGCTGACCATCAGGAAAGTCATAGGGTCGTCAGTAGATAAGACAGTCCGAGCGAGAGGCACTGTCCACTTGCCTCTGGCCCGTGCAGGCCCACTGAGAACAAACGGAGGCACAACTTCCAAGCCCTCAAGGGGGCATGAACAGGAAGAATGGGGCGAGCAAAGGAAGCATCGGTAAGGGCGCCTCACAGAGGCCACACCAGGAACAAAGATAACAGTAGCCGAAAGCTATTTATGATCCTTCAAAAAGGCCTTCGCAGTCAAGAAACACAGAACGGAGCACACCTATGCCCGACGACAAGAGCAGGAAGAGGTAGAAAACCTCTCTTCGCACTCAGACCTTGATACGAGAGAGGATAGTCATGAAGAACTGAGCCGGAGGCTGAAAGGGAGGAGGGAGATTTTGACCCAGAAGATTTGATTGATCCTAGATCTTCAATCTGAGAGCCAGTGCCAAAAGTGACTAAATAGCTCTGCAGGAGGATTCTCAAGCCCCTGGACAAAGAGTCCAGGAAGAGGTTTCGAGCAGTGTGTCCAAGTCCCTACCTAGGAAGTAAAATGCAGCCACACCATCATTAGACTCTAAGATAGTTACCTTTTTAGGTTAATTCGGTGAGGACCCCACACAGGGGATAGACAGCCCATGGCGAAACTACCAGGACAAAGTGTTGGACTTAGCTGAGCCAATAGCGAAAATAATGGAGCGCCGTTTGTAAGCCGAGGAATGTCAACTGCGCTCTATCCACTAATTAAATTAGATGCCAGGCTGGCAGACCTTGCGACAACCAAAGCCAGTGACAAGGCAGACGACCTGCTGGAATTCCTTTGTCAAAGAGCTGGCAAAATTTGTGGGGACAGATACAGCACTGGAAAAAGCGTAGACATCCATGAAGCATGTCTTCAACACAACATTTTTTTCGACAGGGCTGGGTGAGGCCCGGACTGCTTGTCCAGTCGAGGTTTCTACCAGCAAAGGTCCCAAGGATTCCAACGCTATTTTAACGCATGAGCAACTTTTTCCGGCTGCGTGGAAGATGCGCAAGGGGCTGAGTGTGTAGAGGTGCTCAGAAGCAGCAGTCAGCTCCAGCAGGTGAGAGACACAAGCATGCAGACATCAAGAAGGGGGCGAATAGTCCAGCGACTGCATTACTAGCGCAACATCAGAAATGATGCATGGGTGATGCGGGCAGTAAGATTTCAAACTAGAGTTCTTCGCAGAACCATTTCAAGCCTGCCATCCTCATCCAAGAAAGAGAGAGAGAGAGAGAGAGAGAGAGAGAGAGAGAGAGAGAGAGAGAGAGAGAGAAAGAGAAAGATTCTTCTTCTAGAAATCTTCTCCTTGTTCAAATAAAAGGCAAAGTCACACCAGTCATAAATCTCCAGAATCTGAACGAATTTCTAGTATACAAGCACTTCAAGATCGAAGGTATCCACCGCCTCAGAGGCCTGCTCTAAGCCGGAGACTGGTCTCAAGGAAGCATACTTGTGGGTTTCCACTTGCCCCCAACAAAGGAAGTTTCTACGCTTGACCTGGGAAGGACATGTGTGGGAATTTATGCGTCTGCCCTTCAGGTTATCGTTGGCTCCCTGGGCCTTCACAAAGCTCAGTAGGTCACCTCAGGAAGCATGATACGGGGCTAATAATATATCTCGACAATATAATAATCATAGCGCATGACAAAGCAGAACTAGTGGTGCAGGTCTGGAAAGTGTCATCCATGTTACAAGACCTAGATTTCCAGATAAACTAGGAAAAGTCAGAACTAGAGCATGCCCTGGAGTTCCCAGAGAGCACGATTGAAGCATCGCTAAATTTGCTGTCACACAAGATGCACATGATCCGCAAAGAGATTTTCGGGAACAGTGGAGAAATAGAAGACATCGCTCAGGAGCACAGCCTGCATTGTTAGATTGCTGGCATCCTTGATTTAAGCCATATTCCCAGGCCTGCTGCATTATCGAACACTCCAGGGGATGAAGATTCAACACTTGCGCAGGTGATTGTATTACGATCAGGAAGCCCAGATTTCCAGTGAAGCGCGGAAAGAGATTCAGTGGTTGTTGGACATGGCAGCTTGGAATGAGAGAGTGATCTTCAGTTGTGCCCCAGACGTTATAATACAATACAATGCCAGCAGGCAAGAATGTGGGTCATTGACCACAGGAGCGAAGTGGTCCTAAACAAAACTGAGATATCACATTAATTGCCTGTAGCTATTAGCAGGATTGTTTGCGCTGACCCCTCGCTCAGTGAAAAGCTTCGTCCTCCTAAGAATGGAAAACATTTCGGCAGTAAGGCATATAAACTACCATCCAGAAGGCACGCATTCCTGACTACTAGCAGAGCTAGCCAAGGACTTTTGACAGTACAGCCTAGAAAGGAACATCTCAGTACAGGCAGAGTACTTACACGATTGCCGACTGGAACTCAAGACGCCTGAAGGACACCAGCGACTGGAAGCTGAAAAACCAAGTGTTCCAGAGGCTGATGCATAATGCATGACAGATCTATTTGCATCAAGGCTCAACTGTCAAGCAACAGCAGCAACAGACTCCTTTATTTAGCAATTTGGGCCAGGCACAGAATATGCCTTTACCCCTGTTTGTCATGATCATGCATATGCTAACAGCGGCCCGCAGACAAGCAGTCAGACTAGTATTAGTGATGGTCTCTGCAAGGTTGGTTCCAGATTCTCCTAGAGCTCTCCACAGAGCCACCAATCTTGCTCCCCAGGATACCTTACATCATTCAGAACCTGGCAGCTTGATCCAGCTGATGGAGAGGGGCCAAAAGTCTGTTGTGGCAGAAGCGGTTGAAGTAGCAAACTTTCTCTCCGAGTTAGTGTCAGAAGGGAAAGCTTACAGGATAGTAAACATCAATAAATCTCCAGTCTCAGCTGGACACAAAACAATAAAGGGGGCGCTATAGGGAAGCAACCGCTGATCAGAAGGGGTATGGAGGGGTTTGGCTCACAAAGCCTTGAATTCTGAAATATTCCAAGCTCTGGGATGTGAACGAGGTGCTCTTGGACTGGCCAGATAATAAGCTCCTGTCTAGCAAGACTGTGGGCGTGAAAGCCCGAGAAGGTTCCCACAAAGGTTATGCTCCGAAGGGAGTGATCTATCAAATGGCAAGGTGCGCCAAGACAGGAATAGTGACAGTGACCTATCCAAGTTTTCCAGAGCAGCCAAAGCTCTGCATAGTCAAATGCCTCAAGGTTTACGAGTAGGAGACAACGAATCTCAGACCTCTCTGGGTAACTCAGTTGTTAATGGGGTTGACAAAGCCAAATAAAGTAGTTTCATGTGTGACGCATGCAAGATGGGTCAGATGACCATGCAAGAAGCAGAACATGGATACACAGGCCTTCTGAGCACATGGCATCCAAAACGTTCAGGGTTGGAAGACATACTGAAAGCGGGCGACTGGTCAGGCAAATCGGTTTTCAAGAACTTCGATTTTAAACCAATCGACAAGGTACTGTCGTTGGTGGTAAGTAACCTTTGAACAGGCATGAAAAGAGCCTCTGGTCTTGACATAAAATACTGATTTTCCATACTAACGTTTAGGAAAGTCATGGTTCTATTAAAGACACAGTGGCAATGTATTATGCCACCCACGAAAAAGTGGAAACAATTGTTGAGATAAGCATAATACTGTTAAAATGTTTGGTTAAGCACTTGTCGCTTTCCTAACAAAGTATAATAACGTGAAGTGCATTATAAAGCAAATGTGGTTTTCAAATATAACTGCATTGTAATCACGAGCTGCAAGATTCCACCTGATGGCAATATTGGTTCTTTTGCTGCTTAGTGAAGGAACGCATTGTTACGATCTACATTACTCTTGTCACCATCCTCATTGCTAGTGACACCATTGTCAAGCGCATCCGCATCAACACTCACATCTCTACTTCCACGATTATTCAGCACTCAAGGGTAATCCCAATGATCCCACTTTCTCACCACAACACTATCATTCTCCCCTATCCTTTCTCTCAACAACTTACAAACTCTGTTAGAATTCCAAACTGTTCCATCTTCAACTCTCACTGCATTCTTAAAACACTCGATAACCTTCACAGGTTTAGAAAATGTAGATTCACCCTTCTTACACACGTTCTACCCTTCTTCACTCTCACCAAATGTCCTACACAAGAATTCCCCACCTTTCCGGGTGATACGACCTCTGTGGTACCCTTTTTACTTCTGTTAGCTAATTCTTTTCTTGTCTGCCACCAAATCCTTGTTCACCACTGATACAGCCAACTTATGATTCAACCAAAATGGGCACAATTTACTATTAGGCTCTCTGCCCCATATCAACCGAAAAGGGGATAGTACTGTGTGGAATAATTCTTATACTCCATAATAAAACACTGAGATTTTTTCTACAATCTAATCCATTCGCTAAAGCCAATTGTATACAATCACCAATCACCCTGTTCAACCTTTCCACCATGCCATTGCTCTCTGGGTGATACACAGATGAATATTTACATTGAAACCCCATCTTCTCCACAAACTGATTGATTTCCTTGCTGCAAAACTGTGAACCATTGTCACTCATAATTACTTTGTTTACACCTTCCTTTCTGAATATTTTTTCCAAAACCTCAATCACTTTTCTTGTAGCAACACAATCCATGACAGCTACTTCAGGCAAGCCACTTGGTATATCTGTCCACTAACACCAACACAAATCTATTACCATGTCCTAGACCTTCATAAAGACCCAACACATCAACAGACAACTCCATCCATGGTCGTTCAGGAACTGGAATAGAAGTTAAAAGGAAACTATTTGATAACCATATTTGTAATCGCAATTATTACAAGCTACACACTGACGCGAACTTCTCTCAACATGCAAGTCCATAGCTGGCCTCCAAAACATCTCTCTAATTTTCCTCTTAGTTATTGACAATCCACGATGGCCCTCATGAGCCAATTTTATTATCTCCTTCTTTAATACCTCAGGCGGTACCCCCTTTACTTCCCCCTCATCACAAAAGTATCTTAAACAGTGAATTCATCCCTGACTACATAGTAACCTTTGAACTCGTCACCAATTTCATTAGGCCATCCATTTATAATGCATTCAATAATTTTGATCCAAATTCTTGTGTTCTGGACATGCTTCTTTCCACCCTCACCGCCTTAAGTACACCACATATTTGTGCATTAGATTCAAATTCAAGAATTCTACACACTTGTTCCTCACAATTCTCCTCTATCTCTCCTGTACTAACAATTCTTCTCTATCTCTCCTGTACTCATCCTTGTTATGCTCTCTTCAGAAGGTATTCTAGATAGAAAATCAGCAATACAATTCCTTTTTCTCAGAAAATATTCAATTTCACAGTTATATTCCATTAATATGAGACTTAGTCTGGCAATCCTTGGTGTAGAATTAGAGATCCCTCTGACAGTTAAAATTTCTACTGACGGTCTATGATCAGTTTTGTCTAAAGTGTTCTAATCCCCAACAACACTAGTAATTCTCTTTCAATCACGGAATACCTTGGCTGTCTCATTTATAGCCCTAGAAGCAAATACAATTATTTTGTCTCTCTCCCCATCATTTTGAGATGGCACAGCACACAATCCTTTAGCACTAGCATCTACTGTAATTGTAGACTTCCTTCCTGGTACATAACCCACTAATAGTGCATCCAGGATACCATTTCTTAATATTATCTACACATTTCTCATGTTCATTTTTCCATGTAAATTTTACATTTTGTTTCATCATTTCTCTCAATGATTGGGTTATTTCTGCAAAATGCTCTAATACTCTGCTAATCCTAAAAAGGATAGTAAATCATCTTTGGTGCATGAATAAGGTGCTCTCTCTATAGCTTGCATGGCTCTGTACTTAGGTTTATAACCACCCTCAGATAAGGTGTGCCCTAGGTAATCAATGTCTCCACTACCAAATTTACATTTGGTATATTCTACTGTTAAACCTCTCTCTTCTAGTCTCCTCAGTGCCGTACACAACCTCTAGTCATGCTCTTCTGTGCCCAATCTACACACCAATATATCATTCTGTAATACATATACACCAGGAATCATTCCAACAAATGTGACATAACTCTTTGGAATACCGCTGTGGCCGAGGCCAGACCAAATGTCATCCTAGCATACCTGTACATTCCAAACGGGGTAATAAATGTAGTAAACTTTTTTGACTTATCATGGAACTTTATCTGGTGATAAACAGCTGATAAGCCAATGGTTGAGAACATAACTCCAGCAATTAAATTCAGCATTTCAGAAATAACTGGTAATGGATATTTTTCTACAATAGCTTTTTTCAATTCCCTATGGTCCATGTATATCCAAACTTTGCCATTGGATTTTCGAGCAAACACAATGGGAAATATCCACACAGATGCATCAACCTCTTCAATCACTCCCTCTTCTTTCAATCTGTTAAGCTCTGTCTTAACATCCTCCCGTAAGGCTATGGGAATATGTCTTACAGCATGCGTCATAGGTTGAACATCAGGTTTCACTAGAATCTTGTGTTTATCACTGAAGACATTAGGGAATAACTCTCTCTTTACCTGTACCATATTTAGACTCCATCATTTTAGACTTATCCTTTTCATTATTGGCCACTACAATGGAAATTGGTTCCACACTACCAGCATTCAATGTAATCTGCAGTTTGGCTTTATCTTCCCAACCCAACACATTTACACCTTTAGAAGCTACATATACTTTAACTTCAGCCATTCTCCCTCTAAATTCAACTTACACAAGTCTGTATCCCAATATATGAATCATTGAACCCTCAAAGGCACCAGGGTTTCTAATGTCCGATTTCTTCAAAACAGGATTCAGACCCTTTGAACATAACTCTCACCATCTTTCCTTTGTCATGATCGTGTATGGAGAACCTGAATCTACTGTAAGGTCCGACAATATGCCATCAATTAGGAGTGGTCTTCTTTCCGTCACTCTTCACCATTATCACTATGTCCACTCCTTGCTTATCTTCGTCTTCATCTTCTTGTATACACTTTATTCTAGAATTGCTCTTTTTATTCCTGCACATAGCACTGAAATTACCTTTCATTCCACAATTGGAGCACTTTTTGTTCAAGGCTGGGCAATGTTGCAAATTGGCATAGTGTCCCTTTTTTCGACACCTAAAACATCTTCCTGTATATGTTGCTTTAATATTCTTTTCCTCCTTCCTTCCTGCTGGATATTTGATCCACTCTTTGTTTCTCACTGAATTCATCTCCTTAGGTACTTCACTTTCTTTTACAGCATTAATTTTAGTCATCTTTATTCCTATATCATTTTCACGATCCTTGATGGCTTTGCTGCATGTCACAGTACGTTCCAACTTTTTTAGCAATGGCTCTTGCTTTCTCCAGAGACGGATCACCACACTTCCAAAGTCTCTCTTGTACTACAGTACTATTTGTGTGATAATAATTTGATCTCGGATCAATTCATCTTGTGTCACACCTCTACCAAAAGTGCAACTCATAGCTAGTTTTTTCAGTGCATTGACGTATTCATCCACACTTTTACTCGCTTCTTGGTATAAAAATAATATCTATTGACTGCTACGTTGGTCTCGGGTTGGTAATAAAGATCCAGTGCTTGCATCGCCAATTCATACTCATCTGCACTGTCACCATCTCCCTCATCCCCCTCATCCCCTTCAATCATTTGAGAAACCAATTCTCTGTACACTTTGTGCCCCTCTGGTCCCAAGGAATGTAATTTTTTTTTATTATTAGCTCTGAAAGTCCCATTGTCATTAGTATCAATATCGTTTTTCCAGTATTCCTTCCATGTAATGGAAGGTTCACCAATTGTGGCCAGAAACGGCTGAGGAGGGTGGACTGTTATTCCTTGCATATTATGGCGATATAGTGCATAACTATAATTGTTATGGATAAGTCAACTGTGACTTAATTAACATACAGCCAAATACTAAAAATGAAAGTCCCTCCAGAATGAGGTTGGTTTGACTATGTAATGTTATTATTAAATTATCATAAGTGTAAAAATAACTGGTGTTGTCAAATGAATTCAATGAAAGCCTTCCTCAGGATATGGCAATTGCGTAATCAGCAATAGTAAGTGTAACAATAGAAAACGATGCTTGCACTGCCGTGTAGCATTTGACTCCGACAGTTACACTGCCTGTCCTAATTATGGCCGTCCCATACACCGCTGCAGAATGTCCTCGTAATATCGCCTGTTTTCAAGATGGCCATCACGTACACGTCACCGGGTCCTTTCCTCTAACACAGCCGACACCTACTTATTGTAGATTATATTGTATTGTTTGTTTATATAGCGCCTACCCACATGAGTGTTTCATGGCGCTCAAGGAGGGTGGATACAAAGGGAAAAACAACAGTCACTCAGAGACCTTGAGATTCTGATACGATAATAGTCTGCACAGGTAGTGTAAGTGCATAAAATACATTCAATCAGTTGATGAACAGCAATTAGGCCGGACGTCGATTCTGCAGTTTTACCAGTGCAATTAAGGGGAGAAGATATGGGAGAACAGACAATCATTAGGCACGTTGCATTTGGGTTTGGAAAGTGCATGGGAGGTCAACAGGGAGGGGGAGGTCCAGGTGCACCCAGTTGGCGGAGACTGGGGTAAATGCAGAGAGAGCCACTCTCTTGGGTTGTTATAAGTGCAGTGAAGGTTAGGTGGGAGTAGAGCCCAGAGGCAAGTGCGAGAGAGGACTGGCAGGGGTGCCTGGGACCGGTGGTACACTGAGGTACACCAGGCGGCCAGTCAGCAAGCTGTAAGGAAGAGGAAGGAGAGATGGAGTGTGCAGAGGACTATGTTGGCAGAGTAGAGGAAGGTCTTGAGGAGTTTCTGAAAACTTAAGGTCAGACTCAAGACAGAGGGCGGCAGGGAGGCTATTCCAGAGAAAGGAACCTGCTGAGGATAAGGATCGCCCTCCAAATCTCTGCTTGGAGAACCGGCTCACTCGCAGAAGGTTGGAGGTAGATGAAAGGAGGGCTCATGAGGGAAAGTATTTAGGTAGGGAGCGTTGCAGGTAGGTAGGTCACAGGCCCCAGAAAGCCTTGTGGACAATGGAAACATAGGCTTCCCGTTAAGCTCAAGGCCGGTTTAATATGATCTACGCTACAATACTGGCTCAAAGACAAACACAGGCTCAGTCACGTAACAGCGGCACTTTGGGGTCTCTCCAGCTCTCGGGAATCCGGCTTCGCATCAAAACGGACGTTGGTTCCTGGAAGGGACTGTTTATATCCAGAACATGCTGCGATTGGTGTGGATAGTCACATGGTTTCAGACTAAACTATGCATTTCTCCTCAGTGTTTTGGGAAATGTAGTTGAGTTAATTTTTCATTGACGTTTTACATTTGCTATTTGAAGATGCTGTTCGCTCGCATTCAATTGAGAGAAGCATGCTTTGCCTTAGTGTCTTAAACAGAACCAGGACTTTTCTAGTATGGAAAATCTGTATTCTCCACTAGTGGGCTAAGACGACATGGTGGTGGGTGCTTGGACGTGGTGGTAAATGGTGGTATTGGGATGGGGGTGACTGGAGTGAAAGGTAAAGACAGCAGATGGGAAGGGAAGATTGGTAGACTGATGTTTATACATTGTTTTTCTTGCTTCTCTGTCGCTGGGTTTGTACTATTTTTTTACAGCTTAGTGAATGCTGAATAAAAGATACACATCTCTGATTTTTTAGGAATGATTAATCGGGATGCACCTCTTAGAATCTTTTTTAGGTCTGCGGTATAAAGTTTGAATGTCACAAGTTCATCATTGCCTCTCTCATGACAATCATTTTATCTATTGAATATTTGTATGGTACCTATACCGCAGAAAGTGTTTCCAGGCAACACAAGACAAAAGGGGAGGGAGAACAGGGGAGGATAAACAACAAGAAACGGTCCGACTAAGCCATGTGACAGTCGGATCAAGCAAGGGCAGTAAACAAAGTGCAGAGGGGGAAGCCCCAGGACTGAGGCAGGGTAAGTGCTTTGCGAGGACATGGAGGGCAAGTGTGTAGGGAGGCAGGGGTGAGGGCAAAGTGAGAGAACAGGGGTAGAGTAGGCTAGTCAGGGAAAGGTGCCGAAGGAAAGTGCTGGGAAGAGGATACTGCGGAAGACTGGTATGCGGGGGCCTGGCCACAAAGACTCCTAAGGGACCAGGCAGCGAGTCATAACAGCAGGGGGGAATTAGCAGGGGAGGGGAAGAGGGAAGGAGGAGAAAAGGAAAGTCTTGAGGAGCTTCCAGAACTTAATGAGATCCAGTCCAAGTCTGAGAGGGACAGGGAGGCCATTCCAGGGGGAGGCTCCTGCCGAGGAAAGGGATCTACCCCCCACTCTCCACTTGGAGAAACGTTTGACCTGCTGATTTAGAGCTAGACGACTGAAGGACTCTAGCAGGGAGGTATTTAGGGAGGCAAGTTAGATTTTTTTTTATTATTTTTTTTATTGAATATAGTTGAAATTACATCAACTTTTTCAATTTATACAAAATAGAAAAGTTCATAAACATAAAATCCACATAAGAAAAAACCATGTAAATTCACAGAATACTGTAAAACCATCATTCCAAGTTCAAGGCCTGTAAAAAATTAATCGTTGCAATTCTTATACTCATACATTCAGTGGCTGCCAAGGCGACCCATCTATTTCTCGGATCAAGTTGTGCAAAATACGCAAAGTGATTAACAAATTGCAATCTTCTTAAAGTGCTAAGTGCTGGACAGTCCAATATTATGTGTTGAAGAGTTTCTACAATCAGTACATTTTTATAAAACCTACACCAGTTGAGGTCAGAAGAGATTTGTTTTCTTCTTGTTTTAACCTCACGGGTGGGCCAGATGTTAAGCCTCAAGCGAAGAATGGCAGTTCTTAAGGCAGCAGATGGTGCCAAGCATAGATAAGAGGCAATGTTTTGAAAACGCTTGGGACCAAAGATTGTAGAATCAAAGTCTTTATAAGTTAGACACTGAGTTCTGGTATCAATCCAGTCCATCATATACACCTTCTTCTTTGCTTGCTCCGGATGAACCGTAAGAAGATCAAGTGATATGTCCGCATGCACCATGATTTAGAAGTTAGATATAGCATGGTCCCAGGCCCCAGAAAGCCTTGTGGATGATGCAGAGGGTCTTGAATTTGATCTTTGCAGCCACCGAAAGCCAGTGGAGAGATTTTAGGGCTGGAGAGATGCAGTCCACGGGCTTCAGCCCAAGGATGAGTCTTGCAGTCCTATTCTGGATTAGTTGAAGAGGGTGGAAGGAGGAAAGCGGCAGATTGAGGAAGAGACTGTTGCAGTAGTGCAGCATAAAGAGAACCAGTGCTCTTGAGATATTGAGTTTCTGGGGGAAGGTGAGGAAAGGGAGAATGCCTCTAAAGAGGTAAAGCTGAAAGTGGGACTTCTTGTCAAGGTTCACGATATGAGGTCAGAGGGAGGAGTCGAAGAGGACTCCGAGGTTTTTCACCTCACAGGAGGGTGATCGGATGGGGCCCCAAGGAGAGCGGCCAGAGAGTAGAGATGTGAATGTAGGGGCAGGCGTTGCTCTGTCTAACTGGCATTAAGACAGAGATCGTTAGCAGCACACCATGCCTGATTAGCAGTCAGACAATCAGGAATGAGGGGAGTTAGAGGAGGGCAGATAAAAGCAAAGCTGTGTGTCATCTGCATTGCACTGGAAATGAGGAGAGAAGGTGGAGATTAAGTCGGCAAGAGGGGCAAGGTAGATGTTTCAAAGCCATAGCAAGAGGTTAGTGCCCTGATGGACACTGCGGGAAGAGAGTCAGGTAGAGGAGAGAAAAGGGCCCATTTGAACATGGCAGAGCCAATTTGAAAGGAAAGAGGTTAACCAAGCCAGTGCCCAGTTTGCGATGCCGGTTTGGCATGATTGACGGTGTCAAAGGCAGAGGATAGTTCAAGGAGGATGTTAACAGGAGAGCAAGAGTCAAGATTTGAGAGCAAGTCGTCACAGATGTTCAGGATAGCAGTTTCCGTGCCTCTGGCTGCTCTGACGCCAGACTGGTGGTCGTGGAGACAGCAAGCAGCTTCAGTGAGATGAGTTAGTTGGGGGATGGCCAACGTCCCCACTGGTTTGCCCAAGGAGGGGGTAGTGAAAATAGGGCAGTAGTTAGCCAGGCAGGAAGGGTCCGCAGACTGCTTTTTTTAAGAGGGGGTGCACAAGGGAGGGCTTCAGATGTTATGGGAAGGAGCCAGTGGCAAAAGAGTGGTTGCAGCACTCAGCCCAAGAGGAGGCCATGATGGCAATATTGTCCCCGATAGTTCTAGAGTAGCAGGGAAGCACCTATTTGGAGGAGACCTTCTCAGAGCAAACAGTCTTGGGTACCTCATCCAGTGCTATGGGTGAGAAGTAGAAAAGTGGGAGGGGGAGAGAGGGGCCAAAGGAGGCCCGAGTTCAGGTGGAGAATGGAGGGGGAAGAGGAGAGCAAGGACAGAATGTCCTGAGTTTTGGTTGTCAAGTGGAAAGTCGAAACCATGCAGAAGGCCTGGGAAGGAAGAGAAGTAGAGAGTGCTGTAGGATTGGCAAGTTCCTTACAGATTTTGAAGATTTCAGCCGTGTTGGTGGTGGTCCTCGAGATGCAAGTTTGGATATGGGCCCGCTTCTTGGAACGGATATAGAGTCTGTTATGCCTTTGGAGCATGCGACAGGCCAGTTTGTCAAAAGGTGTACGAGAGAGCCAACCGCTTCCGTTCTGCAACTCTCCACTTGCTTTTCAGCAAGGCGAAGGTCGGAATGTTGCACTTGGAGGCAGGCTTCAAGCAGATCCTCATGGCAGGGGCAAATATGTCAAGGGTGTTGGAGAGGTGAAGGTTAGCCAGGGCCGAGTCACTGTGAGAGTCAATACAAGGGGTTGGGAGGATGAAAGAGGCAGCAAAAGCAGCTAGACACTTGCTTCATCGGTCAAATGACGGAGAAGGAGACTGGTAGTCCAGGCAGGGGCTTAGCCGGGGAGCCATGAAGTTCCAGATGAGAGGGCAGAGGGCCATGGTCAGACCAGGAAAGGGGTGTAGTGCGAGGGTTGGAGAGAGAGAGATGTCAGCTGAGATTAGTGCATCCATTAACATCTCCCAAGCTCTGCATCCATGCCCCTCTGTCAAACCTGCCCACTAGCCTCTTTGCCTTGAATTGGCCACTGGGTGGAGTCCTCCTGATAATAGGTCGGGGGGGGGGGGGTGTGGGGGCCAAGTTTCACCCGTGAGCCATGATGGAGAAAAGCCGTTTGATGTTCCCAGAGGGAGGCCGATGATCCATTCTATGAGGAAAAGCAAAACTAGAAGTAATGTCTAGTGGCCGTCACAGCACGCCCTACTGGACAGCTGATATAAATTTCCCATTGCTGGCTGAAACATACAAGAAACGAAACAAAACATCGTTTTAAAAAATGCAAAAACAATAGGGCCCCCTACAAAGTGTCCTTGATTAAAGCCAGATCTGGGTGAAGAGGCCAAACGTGACAGGGGGGACTTGGCAGCCATGGTTTAAGTATTATTGGGAAAACGTGTAATTGCTGCGTTGGACAACTGTGCACCAATGCTCCCTCACGCGAAAGCTCACTTATGTGACTATTAAAAAAGGAAAATTGATCATAACATGCAATTAAACCGTAGCCACAGAACGATAGACCTCAATGAACCCGCACCCTAATGCATTGCTTTTCACCCCCAAACTCACGTGCACTCAACTTCTTCCTGGCTAGATATAAACTCAACCAATCGGATTAGCCTCTGTTTGTAATTCGTACTCGGAAGGTAGAAAATAGTAACACAGAAAGGAGACTGTAGAATAAAGGATAGACATAAACGACGGACCAAATGCAAAACGTCTCCGTGCTACGGGAATGAAATACAGTATCCATCTGTAGACTGCCGACCGTATTTAAGAAAAGACACCAACAAACATCACGGAAACGGCAAATGTAAAGCCGATGCTACGAAATGGATTAGTTTATTTTAGAAAGCATTTTTCCACACCAATGACTAATACAACGCTATATGGTTGTTGCCTCTAAAATGCCCGCTTGGTTTACACGCTTGTGTCCCCTGCCATTGCAGCCGCGTTACACGGGCGCCATCTTTAAGTGAGATTTGGTTTGTGTGAGTTCAGCGTAAAACAGGGCAGTCATGTCAGAAATGTTAATAATATATATTTCAAAGCCGGATCATATCAGCCAAAACGTGTTTCTTTATATAGATTCTTTGATTACATTTGTACACAGTTCGGAAAGTTTTGCTTTGACTTGAATTAGTTGTTGTTTCATGCTTTTGACTAAGATTACTGTGACAACGAATACACCTATTTTTACCATATAGTTACACTCGTAACTATCGTTATATAGCTTCAAAGGGTATTCCTGTTATGCAAAACATGTCTTGAAAAAGAATCGTCTGCGTTTCAGAGTTCCTTTGCCACACACAAAATACTTACTGTAATATCCTTTTTTATTTACAAGTACAGGGCTCTGCAGTTCCTATGGCGACAGGTCCAACGCTTCGTGTTGTAAAATGTCTCCTGGGAAAAGTAGTCCCACATGCCTAGCGGTGCCTAGACTAATACCAAGCGTGTCCGTTTACAGACTACACTACCCAGTAATGCAGTGCCGCAGCCAAGCTGTGGCAGGATAGCGATGTCTTGTTTTCGGTTATAGTAAAAGTTCCCCTGATCTTGGCAGGACAGTTTTGGAGCACGCTGAAAGGATGTGTTGGACTTTTTCTGGACCATTAAATGCCGGATTTGTCCCCGAGTTTGAACTTTACGCTTGATGAGCTTGCAGCTGGGTGCCTCTTTCCTGCTGCACTGCCTCTGGGCTGACCCTGCAGCAGACGGCTTGGTAGTGTTGGCTTTGGCCCAGAGGCTGGGCCCTGCAGCTGGGTGACCGGTTAACTCTGACATTTGCAGCCTGGTGTCCCAGGAGCATGCTGGTGAGGACTACAGACATGTCATATGGAAAGAACAAGAGGCCGGAGCTGTACCACTGGAAGCGGCACACCAAGAAGGAGGGTGCAAAGGTAAGTCACGATACTGCCGCAGCTTTCTGCTTCCAGTCTTTCCTATGTGAAGTTTACCCAGCAGACAATGCAGTGGCAGAGGGCATTTTAATGGAATATGATAGTATACAAAGTATCAAGAAGAAAACGGATTATAAATAAGCGAGTAATAGAATAAAATGGCATGCTAAATTAGTTAGGAACGGTGTTCAAACGGAACAATATTACACATATGATAACAAATATTTAAAAAGTAATATGATACACCAGCATGAATGCATAAACAAAAATCTAAGCTAACAAAAGTTCAATATAAAGCAATCCACTAGTAAGACAATGATGACATGACCCCCTTTCATTTCTCCAACACCTTTTTCAAAAAGTCAAACTAGAACCCCACATATTTCTATTAATAAATTATGTTTCCCCAACCTTCCCCCAAAACAAGTTATGCACAACATCAGGCAAAAGGGATACCATGAAACGGGACTTATTCCATTTCTACTGTTTCTAAGCCCATCAGTGGAGGTCTCATACACTGACAGATTGTTGTGCAACAGCTTTTTTTTTCTTTTTTCTTGTTTAATCAAAAGAGATTTTTACAATACACTGTTTACTCTCGAATGTGAAGAAGGAAGCAAGACTTTGACACACGAGACAGATGATGAATCAAAATCTAGATTGGTGCGTCGAATATGTTACTGTTTGAGTACTGGATTGGCACTTTTGTTATTAAGTAATTTTTGCTCAATGTATTCTGTCATTTTGGCCATTGTGATTTGCCATGCTACTTTCTCGCCACCAATGAGCCGGCACCACCATGTGTGTTCTTCGGCAAGAATGTCAAAGCCTACTATCCGCGATAGATAATGTTGTCTTATGGAGGCAGTAGCTGGGCATACCATGAGCAGGTGTCTTAGAGTCTCTTTTGGTGGATTAGAACCGTAGACACAAAATCGGCAACCATTTGATTGGGATTGACCTCGAATGTGCAAAATCTCGTTCGTGCTCGCAAAATTAGGGTACGGGCCTGTCTGCTTGGAAATTGTTTTACATAGCTCTGCAACTCGTTTCGTTTTAACGTGTTGCTTGGTAGGTGGCGAGTGAGTTTCAATTTCGCAGCATTGTCAATTGTGGAGGCCCAATCATCGTCTTTTATTTTTCTTAGAATTTTACATGGGTTGTTAATGAGTTCTTCTTCATTTGATGAGATGTTGGATAACATCGCTTGATTTTCATCTTGCCAGGTTTTTAACATGATACAATCTTTGGTCTCCATTTCGGAGTTCAGCATCCTGAAGACCTTCTTGCTGTTGGCCATTCTGCATTTCCTATATAACATAATGGAGTTGCAAGTCACTGTACATTCCATTGATTGTAGGCTGAGTTCTCGCCTGATGGCTACCCATGGGGTGGAGTTGGGTAAGTGTAACACTTTGCGCCAGAAGAATGCTTCCAGCTTAGACCATACTTGTTTTGGAATCGTAGGCATTGCTTCCATGCCGTATTTAACAGCAGGCACCACCTTCATTTTGTAAAAATTGATCGTGGGCATGAGAGAGAATTTTCCATATTTGCCGTCAATGACTTTGGCTTGAGCAGCTAGTTTCTTGATTTTTGCGTGTAGTTCCAGTTGCATGGCGGACTCTTGCCTTGAACTGTCCATGGTCACTCCAAGATATTGGAATGTTGTGACGGTCTCAATTTTAGTTTCACCCAGATGCCATTTGAAGTTACTTTCTGTTTTCCCACAATTTTGGAGAATCATGATCTTTGTCTTACTCGTGTTAATTTCGAGATGATTTGTCGTGGCATACGCTTGTAGGGCATTAAGTTTCCGTTGAAGCCCAATTTCTGTCTGGTCAAATATTGTGAAATCGTCAGCATACAAGAGGTGACCAATTTGCGATGTACCTAGTTTGGGCGAAAAGGCCCTGGTTGTCTTCTCTATGTCTTGGATGTCACCAATGTATGTGAGGAAAAGTGTTGAGGCCAGCAGGCACCCTTGTTTTACTCCTCGTGAACTGTTGATTTCAGCTGATAGGTCACCTTCTCGGCTCAGTCGTACTCTCATTGAGGTATTACGATGTAGCGCTTGAATTGGGGCTAATATGGCTTCAGGACAATTCCAGGCTTTTAGTTTGTTCCATAGTAACTGTCTCTCCACACGATCAAAGGCTTGCGTAAAGTCAATGTATACTACAAACAGATGGTGTTTGTTTTGCAGAGTTTTGGCTTTTAGCGTACTACATGCCAAGATGTTACATGTCGTGCCTGCGTTTTTCTTAAAGCCAGCTTGGAAGTGATCGTTACATTTAGCTGCAGCTGCCCATGCTTGGAATCAGGTCATTAGCAGTGAGGCGTATACCTTACCCATCACATCAAGTAAGGCGATCGGGCGAAAGTTCACTGGGTCGGTTAGACAGCCTTTCTTATAGATCAGGATGATGATAGCTTTGGTCCATGAATGAGGGATGGATCGGGTTTCGGCACACCGTCGAAAGATGGCACTCAGCAAGCTGGCCCATTCTTCCGGATGGCTTTTCAATTCAGCCTTGGAAATGCCATCTGGGCCTGGGGCTCTAGAGTTTTTTAGCTTCTTGATGGAGTCCAGAATGTCCTCTTCCTTTTCTAAATTGACCCACTTCACACCGTCACATTGTGGCTCTTGCAAAGGCCCTCTTACAGTTGAACAAAATACTGTTTCAAAATGGTTTTCCCAGATGTCTTGACTGATATTATTCAGGATTTGATTGTCTAACGTTTTATCCGCGTCACATATTAGTGACCAGAAGTTTCTGTTGTTGTTGGTGATGAGGGCTTTGGTTATTTGTTCGGCATCTGCCTGGTATAATTTATTTCTGTGAGATCTTACCCAGGTTTTGTACCTGTTTTTTATGGCTTTGATTTCTTCAGACACGTCTGTTTTCGAGATCTTAAGGGCTGCTCGTAGAGCTCTTCTATACTCGCGCCTCTTCTCGACTAGCTCTTTATTGTACACATGTTTAGTATTTCCTCTTGTTGCAAACCCGTTTCCTTTTTTTCGTTGCATATGGGGGAGCAAAAGCGGTTGATAATCAATGGCATTATTAGCTTCTGGATGCCTGTTTGCGATGTACTTGGCAGTCACTTTGGTAATGTCTGCAGCATTTATTCTTAATCTTGTGCCTTGTGCAGTGGGCTCAATTTGTGTGGTGAATTTCTTGCTCTTTTTGATATTTATTTGCCAAGCAGTTTCGAGCAAGTTGTGATCACTTGACGACGTACGATGCACGTTGAAGGATTTAACGATGTATAGTAATGGCTGAGATACAAAGATGTAATCGATAGTTGAAGCAGAAGGTGGGCGCTCCCACGTCGATATTCTATCTGTTGCTGGAAATACATCGTCTAAGTTATGCAGCCCATGCGATTTGCTAAACTTAAGCCATTCTTTGCCTCGTTTTGCGGATGCATGCTGGACTGATGTTACCTTCTTTTCATCCTTGCATATGGCATTGAAGTCTTCACACATCAATATAGTTGCCACAGGATATTCAGTCGTGATTACATCAAACAAGATTTCACATTGCCTGATGAATCTTTTTGCAGTTGTTGTTGCTGGATTCCAGTATAAGTTGACTATTATGGCTTGGTTTTGGTCCGTTTTTGAGATGTTTATGCCTTGCCAGGAGACGAGCACTGCTAACATTGATTGATTTGCCGTTTAGCGTTTTTTCCAATGAGGCTGCGGATCCATTGCGACAGGCTATCATCAGTCCTGATGTTGGCCGGCCTTTACTTCCCCAAGCTGCTGGGGCTAAGATGATCTGATATCCTTCCATCATTGGTGTTTGTTGTAACCAAGTCTCCTGTAGACAGATGATATCGAATTCACCGAGATTAGGCCCCTCTGGTGCCATCAGATGTGAGTGTCCTCGGGTATTCCAGGAACATAAGGTGATTTGGTTTTCGCCTACCTCGATCATGTCGCTTGTCGCTGGGTCACCTCTCAGGGATGGCTATTTCTTGCGGTGTGAGATCAGAGCTTGCGGTAACCAAGCCCATAGCTCTGTTTTATTGCTAAGGGATGCGTCTTTTTTGTTTTGTAAGGTCTTAGATGGGACTGTTGTCTGCATGCTTGTTTTTTCCAGAACCCATGGGATCTTTTCTGATCGTTGTTCTTTAGTTTTGCCACAGCTTTAAATCTCGCATGCAAAAGTTCCAATAAGTGTAAAAATATTGTAACGTTTCCATGCATAACATTGTTTCCGAGTTGCTTATAATATTTTCTACAAAAGATAGAATCGTGTCCACAAGATCTTACAGAATATACATAAATAGCTATTTATGAGATCATTTTTTATCACAATAGATTCCAATCATTCTCCCACAAATGTACTGTGGGTGGTTTCAAAGTTACATAAACTTGCATCTCTGGTCCGTTCTCTCATTAAGTTGTTAAACAATTTTACCTGCACGTTCTTTATTGCCATTAAACTCCTTGGGTGTTTTGTATGCATTTCAAATTGGAGCAAGGGCGTTCAAAAGCTGTGAGTCATTGACTGAATTGACGCTAAACAGAAACTATTTGGCAGCGTGGGGGAAAACCCCAGTCTTAAGCACCTCATGTGCAACAGCCACGAACGTATCGGCAGCATTCACACATTTTTTAGAAAATGGTAATGTCTAACATTATTTCCTTAATTTTTGAAGTTTTGTATCGTACTGTTTTTGAATTTTTTGTATTTGTTCATGGCAAAATAATCAACCTTTACAATAAATTCATATAATGAATGCATCAAACAAATTCGTCTAAAATACAATCATATTAATTCATCAACATACAATATAACAATAACAAGAAAAACATTTAATCCAATAAATATTGTGCTATATTTTGGGCAGGCCACTTCAAAGTGCAAGCACCAGGGTTGAAGCAAACCAAGGGCTGCATTATACCACTGACAACACGCATGCAAGTGGTTTTCAGGGATATCGGACACAATCATAATAGTTCAAGTTAGAGGGACAATTGGTCTTTCTCATTTTGCAATGTCACAATAGTTCAGTAGCACAGGTCAACTGAGAGGTAAGCAGAATTTAACTGTAAAATGGCTTCAACGCTTAGTCTGCAGTGTCTGGCACAGTCAATGCCTCCACTACATCACTAGAGATGGATGTACGATGAAAGAACACAAATCCATCTAGAGCTGACAGAAAATAATGCGTTTTCAATTCTTGCTTTATGCATTTTTAGCGCTTGTTTGTACTGCTCTGATTACTTACCAGTAATCTAGTCCTACTCTTCCTTGTCACAATCTTCATGAGGCCCCTGCCTCCGACACAGGACCTTCTTTTGTTTCTTTTTATCCCTATAACTTCTCCCCCATAGCCATGTCACTCAGTTTCATATTACCAAGCCGGAGCATGGGGCCTTCCCCGCAGAGAGGGTGAGGAGGGTCGTCAGTACTGTGACGAGGAGGAGTAGGACTAGGAGTAATAAAGATTACCAGTACTCAAAGCATTACCTCCACGTCCACTCTTCCTCGTCCCAGTACTTACCTCATGACCTCATGAGGTATACCAAAGCAGCAACGGGGGAAAAAGTCCCAATGAGACACAGAGCCAAAAACAGTGCAACTTTTAAGAACTCACATCCCCACAGACAAAACTCCAATCCCGAAGGAACCAATCCCTGAGTGGGAGACATTCAACCTATAGTGGTTGATGAAAATGTTTTGATCAGCCCAGGTGGCAGCCCTACAAATGTGCAGAGAAACCCCCCGTGTATCGGCCCAGGAGGCCGCCAAACCCCTGGTGGACCGCCCCTGAATGTGCACAGGCACAGGCAGACCAGAAGCCACATAGGTTATGGAGACCATAACACGGATCCATCGGCTAACGGACACCACCGATGCCTCACGCCCAGCACCAGCCGGGCCAAAAGTAATCAGAAGACCATCAGAGTGGTGGAAAGGGCAGTCCTAGCCAAACGCCACCCTCCGAACATCAATGTTATGCTAAGCCACCTCCTCTGGCGTTTGCAGATCCTGAAAAAAGGCAAGAAGAACCAGATCCTGAGAGGTGTGAAACCGAGAAACAACCATAGGGAGAAACTCTGGATCACACCTCCGCACCACCGAGTCCGGCAGCACCCCAGGAAAGGGCGGGGTGCCATAACAGAGCCCCAATCTCCCCAACTCTACGGGCAGAAGTGATGGCAATAAGAAAGGCAGTCTCTAGTGTCTGATGTTTTATATCAGTCTCGGAAATGGGCTCAAAGGGAGGCCCACGAAGGAACCGTAAGACAAGAGGGAGAACCCAAGGGGGAAGCCCTTTATAAGTACAAGGACGGAAAGAAGAAACAATCCTGGAGCAACTTCCCCATCCAAGTGACCATCGGAGTCCCCCAAAAGGAATTTAATGGAGGCCTACTGAGAGCGAAGCGTGGAAACCGCCAGGCCCTTGATAAACCCCTCCTGGTGGAATTGAAGGATAGCGGGTAGGCCAGAACGTAGGGGAGGGATCCCAGACCTCCCATACCAGTCCCGTAAAAGGCTCCAATGCCTGCCATACGTCTACAGAGTGGAGGGACTAAGATCATTTTTTAAGGACTCAACTACAGGACCAGAGAACCCCTGAGATATCAGCCTAGCCCATGCAATATCCATACTGCCCATGTATCCGGCGGATCCCCAACTGCAGATGCCCTTGAAGGGGACAAGGCCACTTCGGGACCAGCCAATGCTCCTGGGACCGAAGCACCAACAGAGAGGGGAACCAACTCTGGGGGGGGCCAGAACGGAGCCAACAACAATAGTCACCCTGGACACTCTGATGTGCTGACCCACCCGGGACAGAAGGGGAATAGGTGGAAACGCGTAAAGGAGAACCTGAGGCCACTGCAAGAAGATCTTGCTGAAGGTTGACCACCCCCTGATATGTGAGGCCACCAGGGACACCAGATGCTATTCCCCCCAAGGCATTCAAGGAGCGGCCGGAACCCCCTTGGCGGTTGACATATGCCAAGGCCGTTGTATCGTCCGTCCGGACCAAAACCACTCGGCCTACCAGCAACCTCTTGAAGTACACTAGGGCTCGGAGAATGGCACACAACTCTCACCAATGGGATGATCGACGGCACTCCTCCCGATCCCACAACCACTGAGCAGAGAGGACCCCTTAAGTAGCACACCAACCCCTTCCGCAGGAGTTGGTAGTAAGAGTGATCACAGGAGGAAGGACCAGGGACACCCCAGCCCGAAGATTCGGAACCCCAAACCTCCACAGCCGGCAGAACCGCAGATCTGGTGACACTGGAATCAAAGCCTCGAAAGCTTGAGACGTCGGGTGCCAGTGGGAGAGAAGATAAGACACCAGGGGACGTAGATGAAGACGGGCCCAGGGAACGCGAAAGAAGCCATGTGCCCCTGCAATTTCAGCAATAGGTGATCTGTGACCTACTTCCTCCTGAGAAACCTGCCCAGAACAGCCAGCAAGCGACGGACCCTCTCTAGGGACAGGAACACCCTCCCCATCCTGGTGCAAACTTGTGCCCCAATGAAAACTAGATCCTGAGAAGGCTCCAGGTGAGACTTCTGCCAGTACTCAGGAAACCCCAGTCCTTCAACGCCTGGCATACCAATCAGAGCTGAGCCATGACAGACTGCCGGCAGGACGTTTTGAACAACCAATAGTCCAGCTAGGGAAAAAATCAGAATGCCCTGCAGATGTAAATGGGCCACCAGGGGAGCTATCAGCTTGGTAAACACGCTGGGGGCCGATCGCAGTCCGAACAGGAGCACTCTGAACTGAAAAAGTCAGGATCCCACCGCAAAGCGGAAGAACTTCATGTGCCCGGGATGGAGAGCCACGTGGAGATCCAGAAATGCCATCCAATCCCCCTTCAATAACATTGGAAGAATGTTCTGTAAAGTTTCAATTTTTAAGTGTTCCTTCTGGACGAAGCAGTTCAGGGCTTTGAGGTCCAAAATTAGGCGATACTTCCTCCAAGGAACACCCAAGACTAGAAATCCTGGCCCTGAACAGGGAGAGGAACGGGCATGATGGCCGCCTGCAACACCAACTCGGAGAGAGTGGCGTCCATGGCCAACCTCTTGATCCGTGACCTGGGAACCACAGTCCGAACCATGCAATGCTGGACAGGAGGCGATAGGAAATGCACTTGACATCTCCTCCAAACTGTGTCCAGAACTCAGGAGTCGGAACACCACCTTACCCATACTGGAAAAAACTGCCGAAGCCACCCGCAAACCAGCATGTCCAAACCGTAAGGACTTGGGCGCCGGCCCAGGATGCGAAGAGCGTGGAAGACCCCAAACCCCGTTGCTCTCCGAAAAGAATGTGATGAGGAGCCTGGGAAATACCTACTGGACACTGCACCAGCACCAAAGGAAGACCTCCTGGCCGCTGAAGGAGGCTTCCGTCGAAGTTTGTCAGCATGTTCATCCGCCCTAAAAACTTTGAGCACCTTATCCTCAAGCGAATCCCCAAAAAGCCTCGACCCATTGAAAGAAAGTTTCAGGGCAGCCTCCCTCTGAGACCCATCAGTTTTCCAGTCCCTTAGGTGCACCTGCCTCCAGGCAGACACACCAGCCCCCATGGCCATGGCTGAACCAAGCACCCCATCATAAGCTAGAACGGACAAAAGTTCAGCCTGTCTCTGCATGTCCGATAGCAAAGGGGCACAATCAGAACATTCATTGACAGCCTTCTTCAATTTCCTGAAAACCACTTAGCATCGTTTCAGCCATGCAGGAACCGTAGACATTCGCCCTAAGGGCCAGATGTGCCCCTCCATGAACTTTCTTAAGGCTGGAATAAACTTTCTTAAGGCAGGAATTAACCACTGCGGTCCACTGGAACCCGGACTGCCGCCTCCTTGGCCGACATAGAGGAGTGACCCACTAGCCTGGCGAGGATATCATTGACTTCAACAGGATCAGACAGGAAACTCTCGCCCTTCAATGGGTAAAGTATGGACATGAAGCAGGGCATTTCAATTTTCTCCAGGTCACGCCATTCCTGAAGGATTTTATCCCGGACATCGGGAACCAATGTCAACCCCAACCGAGGAGTAAGTCTATACTGGCGAAGAGAAGGGTCAGCCCCCTCCACCGGTACCAAGGGCTCCGAATACCCCATGCAATCACCAACATGCGCCAGCACCTCCTCCACACCCTCTCTGTCCATGTACTTCTCTTCTGCATCAGCCGAAGAGGAACAAGAAGAGGCTAAATATTCAGTGCCAGAAGATGAAGAGGGAGACAGGCGCCAGCGCTTGCGTGCACATGTACAAGGACACCTCATCCATTGGTGTTTAAGCAGCTTCTTCAACTCCTGCCTGGATAGGGAAAAAGGCTTAGCCTTCTTCGTTCTCCATCTGCAGACCACAGGAGAAGAGGAAGATGACAGGACCAGATGTTCTTCGTGGAATGCTTACACATCGTGTATTCACAGAAACAGGTGACCAATGGTTGCTAAGGCCTCTCAACTAATGATGCAAAACTAAACGCTAACCAGCCGTTAGAGATACCTGCCCCCTAATAGAGGCCAGCCACCCAATAGGAACACCTCACTCCCAATGGCAACCCCACTCACAGCACCAGAGGCGGATTCCACCCGCCCCCGGAACAACGTGGAGAGAGAGACCAACACGAGCTGTAAAGCTGCTCGTAGCGTTTAGGAGGAAAACATCACCAAAAGAGAGAGGAGCCGGCCGACTCCGCTTCAGCCACCAGAGTCCCCTCCCCAAAACTCCTTACCTGAACCCGATCCTGCTTCTCCAGGACCCAGGCCGGAAAACCCTACGCTGGCCATAGCCCCGCTGAAGCCAGGCGAGGCATCCAACTCCACCGGGAACCCGGGAGTATCGCTGCACCTGAGGAAGCCAAAATCCTCGCCACACAACCCCACCAGGGGGCCAGCAATCATCGCTCCCCAGCGCCCCACGCCAGGAAAAAAAATAAAAAATAAAAAATGTACGGTGTGACATGGCAATGGGGGAGGAGTTATAGGGATAAAAAGAAATAAAAGAAGGTCCTGTGTCGGAGGCAGGGGCCTCATGAGGTAAGTACTGGGACGAGGAAGAGTGGACGTGGAGGTAATGCCTTTTGAATAGCCATGGTGACAAATCCACCCAGAATTGTATTTCTTTGGACTGAGCATCTGACAGTTGTCATATATATGCAAAGTGATATGCAAGAACAGTAAATGCCAGATTCTCTTCCACCCATCACACATATCTAGCAAATTGGTTATCTCAGCATCACTCAGTACTTTGGCCTGCATAGAATTGATTGGTGGCAACTGCAGTTTTTCATTAAATCCATACAACCTTGACATCAGATGATTGAGTATTACAAGGTTGGCAATAAAATCATTAGTGTTGGCAATATCAAGAAACCCACTACCCCCTATGCGCATATTGACACTCACATGGACTCCACAACACATATAGGAAATGCTTTCTAGCACATACACAATTTCCTTGAAGTCTTTGGTCCACCGCGGTTGAATAACTCTTGCCCCAGCTCAGGGTTGGTTGGTTTTCAGCGCATCTTGGGGTTTTGTTTCTCACCCTGTTTGCTTCTCACTCTGCCTTGGGGTCGATGGGTTCTCACTGTTATGCCGCAGTCGCGGCTCCATTTTGTGGCACGCCTCTGGCACCCACTCCACCATGTCAGTGACATGGTATAAATGCAGCCCTCCCCAAAATGTCCTCGTGCCCAGACGTGCTTGTGTAGCTAGATATTTAAAGGGCTCCAGATGTTTCCTCTTGCTGCCCAACTCGTTTTGCTGTTTCCTGCCTGTAAGGTGTTTCTCCCTGTATTTATATATTTTTCTGTAGGAGACCGAAGAGTGTAACGCCTTACTGCACACATGTGCATGAAATATGAGTAGCCCAAGAGGGGGGGGGGGGGCGGAGTGGTGAGGTGGCTGCAAGGTGGGAGAAAACCCAGTGAGGGCTCTCAGAGGAATTTGCCCTGCAGGCCAGCAGCATCTCGGGTATCTTAGACCAAAGAAACAGGCACAGACCTATTCATTTTGTTTAAGCATGGTACGTTTTTGTTTTATGTACTGAAACTATGTCAAATCAGTTATACATACACTTGATCTCTATCACACCTTTAGCCTCCTAACAGAGTTGCTCCTGTCACATAACATTGGATAACAATTTGTTAAATAGACCATGACCTGGATCCATAAGGTCCACCTGCAGAATGAGTGCTTTACATGTGGTAAATAATCACTCCTTGCATTAGACTCCGATGAGCATGATCGCTTTCACATTTGATAAATAAATAACCTTTTCTGTCATCTGGTATCCCCTGAGAAGGAACGCTCTCTCATTTGATGAATAAACTTCCTTTTCTGCCACAGGTTTCTCTTGAGAATGATTGCTTTCACATTTGATAAATAAAAAACATTTCCTGTCACAGGTTTCTCTTGAGAATACACACTCTCATACCGTGACACCAGTGAGCTCATATCCTCCTCCTCCCTGGCGGAAATACTTATTACCTCACAGAGTAGGCTGAGTGCCAATCTCTGACGAGGTATATCTATTTGCCACCTAGAGCGGTGGCAACTAACAAAACAGCATGATAATGCACACTTATTTCCTGGCAAGTATGCTTATGTCTGCAAACGCCAGTAAGAATGAAATGTGCATCATGATTTATGCCAACCCTTACAATGAACACATAGGTATGGGAATCGCAGGCCGCAATCACAGTCCCATCGTTGATCATTTATATGCAGTATGGGATAGTTAGGCTCAGCTTGTCAGATCAAAAGGTTAAGATCCATGACAACGGGGGCAGAAGAAGTTGCCTAAATCGGGAAGAACCAGGTGCCAAAAGTGCCCAGAATCACACCCAACATCCACCACTGCTAACATTTTGGCAAGCCACTCCGACTTGCTACCATAATACCTAAAGGATGCAAGGTTTGGAGGAAATTGGGAGGACAAAGGCTAATTCAGAAGAGCCACTACAACACGTGATACAACTATCCAGTGTAAGCTCATCCCCTAAGAGGCCCACAAGCGTGCAAATCTCTTTTCAACAAGCTCTTCCTACATCTGAGATAGGTTGTCAGAGCTAGCAATCACACATCCAAACACAGTACCCCCAGAATTCTGCAACACAGGTTCCTAAGCAGTCTGCTAAGATCAAAACCTATAAAGCACGCCAGAAACCAAAATGCAAAGTGATGCAATTCAACAGACGGGACTGAGTATTTTCCAAGCATCTGGTGTGGAGTAGGCCTCATCACCACAACGAAAAGAATAGCGTCACATGCTTGAGAGGGAGGTCCCTCTCAACCATATCAATTTTTGAAGGACACTACACGACAACATTGCATAGAGCCGGCAACGGGCCGATCCTGCTCTGTAAATAATACCTCCCTCAGCAAAACGTCCATCAGTCAAAACGGCTGAGCACCTGGTGACCTCCCAATACTCCATGATACTCGGACATGCCCCTGGAAACTTGAGCCATACCGACCCCACTCCATCACCGATACTTGACGGCCATGTTTTCCTGTGACCCGGAGAAGCTTGCAAAGTATACCAGATCTGGCTGTGGTAAAACTGTGCAGGACCTGGCAGCACACCCCCTTCCATCTAGCCTGAGAGTCCGGGGAAGACGGGGCCCCATTTCCCTGGCAAATCGGCAGTGGGAATACTTGTCAGTGCATCATATCCATTGCACCACTACCTCCAGCAGGCAGATGGTAGGAACCGAATGAGGATAATCCGCCCCCTTGTCCTTACCATGGAGGGGGATGAGGCCCGGGATTAATCAAAGCATCCACCTCCCCCATTGCAGTGCCCAAACCCAGAAAAGGCTACTCCTTACACAGGGCACAAATGGAGGCCCACGCCATACAACTACAGTGTTAACAGGCCTACTACTAACAGCCAGCTGTCCTATACCCGGTTAATCTATCATTCATTATGAAACAAGGACCCGCCCGAACCACCTCTTCACAATTCATATAGATACCTAGATTCCATCTTAGAAAATCTTGAGTGCAAATTTGCATCAACACCTAGCAAAGGCCACTTCCGTGGCCTAAGATAGGATCCTATCATGACTCACACAGGCCTGATGCTGCTGTGGCACTCATGGAAATGTCATAACTCTCGTAGTCCCACAAAAATCCAAGGGTAGAGTAGGCCAACCCAAAGGATACACCTGAAAGTGAGAAGACCAGGGCCAGAGCCTTGCTTCATGAACAGTGACCCTGACTAGTTTCCACTAGCTGCCTGGACCAACCTTCCTGCTGGTAGGACCATGTCCACAAGGGTGCCACATTTACACTGCACTGGGGTCACTTCATGTACAGCCACGAGACACATCTGGTTCCGATAGTAGGTAGATCATTTCACTCAAACCTCTTATCTCCCAAGCTAGAGAAGGAAGGGAGCACATCCGCCCGCCATCACCCAAGATTGTGTTCAGCAACTAGTGAAGGGGTAGAGGCTGAACACAGTGAGCACTCAAGCCCACCCTGATTGCCTTGCTGCAACTCGCAGGGATGACAGAATACCGTAGGAATTCGTTCACCAAGGAAGAATCCCGCTCCAGTCCCAGTTAGGTGGTAACAGTAAGTATTGTTTCTCACTCTGAATAAACCAGGAAATCCCAAGAAGATGCAGGCTTGTGGGTCCAGAGGAACACAGGTTGCCCAGTCTCAGTGGGTACGGGGTGAATCCAGAGACTGAGAGGAGAACACGAATAGAGAAAGCCTGAGAAACCTAACCAGCGCTGAAGATGACAGGGAAACACTGCCGCCGGCTCGGAGGAAATAGAACAAGGAAATAACAGACCCTGTGCGCTCTGTATGCCAGGACAGAGAGGGATATCTGCAAGCAAAGCAAGGGAAAACTTCACAAGAGGGAAGAAAAAGAAGAGCAAACTCTGCCTTGCTTACCGGCAAAATGAAACGGTTGCAACGCCTCGAGAGACGCTCAGGGGGCGTGTACATAGCGGCGGGGACCATCTTGGAAAATAGACTGCACCGCTGCAGCCTCACGCAGGCTAACCGTGGAGGCGACAGCACGTCCAGAGACGCCACGGGGGGAAGGTGACAGACTGAGAAGCCCAGCAGGGCATGCAAAGTGTCTTGTCGGTTGCAGATCTGAGCATGTGATTGTGTTCAGCAACTAGTGAAGGGGTAGAGGCTGAACACAGTGAGCACTCAAGCCCACCCTGATTGCCTTGCTGCAACTCGCAGGGATGACAGAATACCGTAGGAATTCGTTCACCAAGGAAGAATCCCGCTCCAGTCCCAGTTAGGTGGTAACAGTAAGTATTGTTTCTCACTCTGAATAAACCAGGAAATCCCAAGAAGATGCAGGCTTGTGGGTCCAGAGGAACACAGGTTGCCCAGTCTCAGTGGGTACGGGGTGAATCCAGAGACTGAGAGGAGAACACGAATAGAGAAAGCCTGAGAAACCTAACCAGCGCTGAAGATGACAGGGAAACACTGCCGCCGGCTCGGAGGAAATAGAACAAGGAAATAACAGACCCTGTGCGCTCTGTATGCCAGGACAGAGAGGGATATCTGCAAGCAAAGCAAGGGAAAACTTCACAAGAGGGAAGAAAAAGAAGAGCAAACTCTGCCTTGCTTACCGGCAAAATGAAACGGTTGCAACGCCTCGAGAGACGCTCAGGGGGCGTGTACATAGCGGCGGGGACCATCTTGGAAAATAGACTGCACCGCTGCAGCCTCACGCAGGCTAACCGTGGAGGCGACAGCACGTCCAGAGACGCCACGGGGGGAAGGTGACAGACTGAGAAGCCCAGCAGGGCATGCAAAGTGTCTTGTCGGTTGCAGATCTGAGCATGTGGAACTGCCAGACCCTCATAAACAGAAGAGTCACAACTTCCATGAGACATCGATTCTAACACAGTAACCTCAGTCATATTCTCCCTTTACTCACTGAGACCTCAAGGCTGCGTGGAGGGACATCCGCAATCCAAACATTCCCATTCAGCGCTCCCTCCTTAAGTCATAATAAAAGCGTGAGCCACAGTGACCACCGATACTATTGACTTCTTCCATTGCTCAATCCCTGTGCCTCGCTCTCTGCACGCTCATGAAGAGCCGTTACTCGCCACCCCCTAGCCTTGGCATGTCTGCAGCTCAGCAAAGCAGGCACGCCAGGGATGCCACATACGCAACAGGTCAGCAGCCGTCTATCCCCTCCAAAGTCCAAGCACAGCAGGGACTGAGGGGGGAATAACGAGCTGCATTCTTAGACGCACAAAGCCCAGCAGCGGGGGTCAAACCTTGGGAAAGCAATAGACCAGCCAAGTGGGTCTCTTCAGAATTTACTGTCCAGAAGAGCAGAACACAAAACGGAGGATTGCAATACCGGGCAGGGTCTTTTTACCCCAATTGTGAGGGTGAGAGACAAAAAAAGGATCTTGTTGAGAAAGGATTCTGTTGGAAAGCGGATCACCTTTATCAGTAAGTACTGTGGTGAGGACGAGGGACGTGGAGGTAGTGCATCTTTAATTTGCTTGAATTACTGTTTGCAAATAAATGTGGATTGCAAAAGTGATCTGTTTTGGAGACGGAATTGGATTATTTTCCAGTCGCATCTAAAGACCCAGGTCTTTTGGGAGGAATTAAGCAATATGGTAGTGGACATGACGGGAAGGCCAATTGACCCTGATGTCAAAAAGGCTTTTTTGTGAGTCTGTGGGTGATCCTGATCTCACCCTATACATCACCCTTTGTCTCCTAAGCCACTGTTGTGAGTGACTAAAGAGGACTAAGCCACGTACTGGTCGGTGTAATGGGGCATATAATAAATGTGCAAGTTTTGAAAAACAGGAAAGAAGACGATGATTCGAAACACTATGTGGCAGAAAGAAAGTATAACCACAATTGTCATTTCTTATAAACTGTTGCTTTATAAGAAGAAGTTGGTTGCTATCCTGACAAAAGTATCCCGTTGAAAAAGACATATGATATGTTGATAATTGTTCTATATCTTGAAGAGAACATTTTCCTTAATTCATAGTTTGGTGAGAAAGCCATTGGTCTTGACAAGAAGGATATTGTGGAAGATATCGATTGCTTTAAAGTGGAACAAGAGCTTTATGGGAAAGACACTTGCTTCATCAAGAAGGAAATTGTGAACAATTACAAGTGCTTTGGTTTTGGAAACAAGTGTTTATGAAGACACATTTATTTTACCCCAGGGAAGGTCGTGCTGGGAGAAAAGAAACATTTATGTCTGACTAAGAGGAACTTTGTTAAATCAGAACTGTTATGTGAGTGTTCCTGCAATCAACTAGGGGACGGGAGCACAACCCTGGTCACACGGAGTGTTCTTTTTGAAACGTATATGTTTGGACCTTTGCAATGGGGTGTTGAATTGAAGATTGCCAAATATTCCTTATTAGTTTAGAAATTCGTGAGAGCATTAGGAACTAGTGGTTGCTGCGCCTTACTCCTTATTTAATACCGGGTTACATTGTACCTGCGGCGGGTTGTAGGAACCAAAGGGCCCGTGCTCTGGTGCCCCAAGTCTGGGTTAGGTAGGTTTGTGTTGGGTTCCTACATGGATGGCGCCAGTACAAATCCTTATAAACGCTTGCTATGTTCACTGTAAGTCGTGATAGGTATGGACAATGCATTCAGTGATATCAAAGCGTGTTTTTATTTATCATCAAGAGTGCCGACACATTTTGACCATCTAAAGGTCTTTATCAAGGCTACAATTATTGACAGGTGTTTAGTTAAGATTTTGAAGATCATATCAAAACATCATTGTGAAAGGTGCATAGTGACAGGTGATTGGTGAAATTGGTGAGACCGTTGTGAATTGTTAAAATAAGTGGACATTTTGGGAAAATCAATGCACAAAATATAATAATATTGTTATTCAATCAATGTTTGAGTACATTTATGGCAGAGGTTAAGGAGATTAGAGAGAGCGAGAGAGAGAGAGAGAGAGAGAGAGAGAGAGAGAGAGACTGCTCAGCGATTGGACCAATGGTAGCAGTGCGAATACTATGATGAAAAACAGTAAGAAGTCTTTCTTAGGGTGCCAAAAGGTATTAGTCTTACTTCCTGAAAATAAAAATGCTCTCCAGCTGGCATGGACATTATGAGGTCATAGAGCAAACGGGACCGTCTAACTATCAAATCTCACAGCCTGATAGAAAGGTTAAAACTCCAATCTATTATATTTGCCTTCTAAAAGAATGGAAAGAAAATCTTATTCAAGATACATGAGTAATGTTGACCAGTTCATTGACTGATGACAGCAACACTAATATGTACATTTTTTCCAGATCTGGCACAACATCAAAAACAGGATTTAAAAGACCTCCTACAACAATTCCCTGATGTGATTAGAACGGAACCAGGGAAAGTTATGGGAGTATACCATTATATTCGTACCCTTCCATGGAAGGTTGTACATCTAAACCCTTACCCAATTCCCGAGTACGAAGAGAATTATTCAAGAGGAGTTAGAATCCATGTCAAATGCTGATATTATCGAACCATCTCATAGCCCTTGGTCATCTCCTATTGTATTGTTAGCTAAACCTGGCCAATCATGGAGATTTTGTATTGACTTTAGAAAAGTTAATGAAGTATCACAATTTGATAGTTACCCCATGCCTACAATAGACAATCTTATTGACAGGTTGGGGGATGCAGTGTATCTATCTACAATCGATTTAACAAAAGGATATTGGAAAGTTCCAGTTAATTCAGTCGATAAAGCAATTCGATAAAGCATTTTCCACTCCTATATGCTATAGGAGTGGAAAATATAGGTCTATTTCAATTAAAGGTTTTATCCTTTGGTTTACGTGGAACTCTGCCTCCTTCCAAAGGTTGATAGATCAACATCTCTAACCTTACTCCTCTTTTTTTTTTGTGGAGCTTATATTGATGACATTATTATTCATAGTAAAACCTGGCCAGAACGTCACATCTATATATGATGACTTGGGCTCTAAGGAAAATTGGGTTTGCGACCAATCCTAAGAAATGTCATCAAGCTAGATCAGCCATAAAATATCTAGGTTCCTTTGTGGAGAATGGATTGGTTCAGCCCCAAACTGAAAGCGTTTAGAGCATTGAAGAAACCCAGGTTCCTAAAACCAAGAAAGTACTGAGAGCCTTTCTGGGACCGGTCTGCTAATATAGTTGGTTAATTCCTAACTTTGCATCTATTACATCTATTCTAACAGACAAACTTAGGAATGCAGAGACCCAGAAACTCAAGTGGGTCTTGAGGATCAAGTGTGTTTTGATCAATTGAAGCACATTTTGTGTAGTGAACCCGTATTGAAGGTGGCAGACTTCCAATAGGGAATTCATTTTACAGACTGATGCTTCACATACTGGTTAGGTAACCGTTCTCTCACAATGTTGATGGTATAGAACAACCTGTTCTCTACATTAGTAGGAAGTTATTTCCTCGAGAGAAAAACTTTGCTGCTCTTGAACTTGAAGCCTTGTCCATTAGTGGTCAGTGACCTATTTAAAATATTACCAAACGGGTAGGAAATTCTGACTCGTTACGAATCGTGCCCCCCCCCCCCTTAAAAGGGTAAGTCTTCACAAAGATACTAATGCTAGAGTAATGGGCTGGTTTTTGGATTCACAGCCCTATTGTTTTTTTGTCAAACATTGGAAAGGAAAAAAACAGAGTAATATAGATTTATTTTCTCAATTCCCAATAGAGGCTGTGAAAACCAGTGACATTAGGGGAATTGTATGTGATGAATCTAGCAAGTTCATCCCTGAAAACCTGTTATGGGCCTCCTCTCATGTTATGTTAAAGGTTCTTGTACCGCACACTGTTGCCACCTGCGTGGTTTCTTTGCACTCTGTCATGTGGCCAGGGGAAGATCCAGATCCTGACCCTTAGGGTGGTATTTCGGGGGAGGATCACATGGGTGGGACTCCTATTGGGGAGACTTGATGACCTCCTTAAACCTAGATTCCCCTACTCTCCCTAAACCATTGATGGCTTATTGTAAATCAGAGCCTGTTCTCAAAACCACTAAAGACTTCAAGATCCAGAATGCCTGTAGTACTGGGGCGAGGAAGAGGGGCTCAGAGTTAGTAAGGATACCAAGAGCAACTAACCTGAATGAACAATCTAGTTGCTGCAACGCCATCCACCTGAGTAGGACATTTATATGGAGAAATGAAGTGCAGCTGGGAAAAGGTGAAAACGGCAAAGCTGAAGTTGACTGGAGTGCTGAGGTTGCCGTGAGAGCAACGGGAAGCCCTGTTGATACTGATGTGAAACGGGCAGCCGGAGAGCCGTGCAGAGTGATCGCAATTGGAATCGCCATCAGAAGAGGGAGGCTAGCTGACCTTGAGATGTGCTCCCATTCCGCAGCCACTGCTACTGAGTACAGAGTGAAGCAGCGAAGCACCTTAGCTACCGGGTCTTCAGAGGTAGAAGAAGCAGTCCCCCCAGAGTTGAGCGGATGCTGGCAGGAGAGTGGACAGAGCACGGGAGGTCCTCCGCCTCCAGTAATCAAGGAGCAGAGACGCCAAGTCAATACGGTGAGTTGCCCTAAACACAGAGGTGACCCTGGGGCGTTCCGAAAAGACTATTTAATGATAACCGATAATTTTGAATATCGAGCGAAGAAAGTAACACAACGGAAAGCTGGGCATAATTCCTCTTTTGTGGGACACCAATTAGGGGAAACCTACAACCCGCATTACCCCCAGCCAAGAGGCTGTACAGAAGCAGCAAAGAAGCGACATGGGCATAATTCCTCTTTGGTTTGATACCAATGAGAGTAAGTTTGTAACCCACGTTGCCAAGAGTAAAAAGTCTTTAAAAGAGGCAGCTGTTGCTCTCCACACACACATACCTCATGGTATGTTGGTGTGGAGAGTCTGAGGAACAAGTATTGCCACTGTGAACAATTGTAGTTGTAGGAGTTTTGATCCTGGCTGGTGAGTAAACCAGGAAAGGGACCAATAGTAGTTAGTCCTGGAAGGCGAGTGGACCAGGAAACAAAGATGATCTGAAACAATATGTTTGTGGCAAAAGGCTGTGGCAGAAAGAAAGTATAACAGCAATTGCCATTTCTTTATAAACTGTTGCTTTATAAGAAGAAGTTGGTTGCTGATAAAAGTATTGCATTGGAAAAAAAGTATGATATGTTGATAATTGCTCTACATCTTGAAGAGAACATTTTCTTTTAATTCATAGACTGTTGTTTGGTGAGAAAGGCATTGGTCAAATAAAATAAACATCAGAAGTGACCCTCATAATCAGAATGGAAACAAAATAGCCATGGCTCACCAGAGCTGGTAAAGGGTACATTTGGGGAAAGTTCCTAAGGAGCACCCCCTGCCCCCACAAAACTAATTACAAGGCCAGGGCACACCAACCCCTCTTCCTCCCCCGCACCCCCATGAAAACGAATCTCTTAACAATGTTGATACCCTTTCAATGACACTGCACTCAAACCTGGGAAGTGTGAGCCCCACCCATGTTTAGGACTACGACTCCCATGTACCCTCACCCTTGACTACACGAGCTAGGGCTGATGAGAGCTGCAGTCCAAAAGCTCTGGTGTGCCAAAGACTATGCTGCCAGACCCCCCCTTCGTATAACATCTCTGAGCTACTTACAAAGATGTGTGAAGAGGGCTCTCAGCTCTCTGTGAAAAGGATGGGGCTAGTAACACCCTGCACTAACTTCTGGCAGTATCAACCAGTGCCCATGTGGTAAGTGAAGTGGGTCATGATGATGAATCCCTTATATAAATATTGAAAAAGTGCAGATCGTAAAGTAGGTACTAATTGATGAGCAACTTTGAAGAAGGATTTCTCTATCTGTACTCTTAAAAAAACAAAAAAAACAAAAAAATGTTTTGGATATCACCTATCTGCCAATTTTAAGGTTGGTATTTGATGGCAATTATTGAGGTTTGAAGTTGCATAGTTGACCTCGTAATCCATGTCCCCTTTTTAGGTTAGATCAGTATCCCCTCAGGTCAGTGACTGCCTCAGTGATGTGTACTACTGCATCCAAGGTCCTGCACCCCAACTTTATAGAAGGTCCATAGCAGGGATCTATCATCATGAAGGGAAGAAGCAGATCCATATGGTTTCAAGGAGCCTGAGCCAATGTGGAAATAACAAAGTCGATCACACGTGTAACAACTACCGTCACCTTACACCGCAGGATCCCATATGCCATTGGGGACTCTCATGAACATGCTCCAACAAGGAAAAAAGCCAGCTCAAGCTACCACCAACTCTGCTCTCAGCAACCTCCATTTGGCCATTACCAACACCCATGACATTCTTGCCCTAGTCATGAGAATCCATCTGCAACCTGCCTCCAAGCCCCGAAAAGCAAGTGCAGGGCTGCGGAACGGAAGTGGCAAACCTCAGGCTTACCCTCTGACAAACTGCCCTGCCGCCTGCTGCAAAGGCAGTACAGACTCTCCGTCCGTGGCAAGAAAAGGGCCACATCCAGGCACTGGTATCGGTGTATCCAACAACACGGCTGAACTCTTTAAAATCTGCAGGGAACTAGCCAACCATTACGCAGTCTCCTCCTCCCCTCTTCCATCCCAGGCCCTCTGCAACGTACTGGCCACACACTTTAACACAAAAAATCTGGACATCCTGAACACCGTTGCTACCCTCCCGCCCAACAAGTCCTTCACTCCCGCCCCTCCTACGACTTCCCACCCTCCTTCTTCTTCTCTCTCCTCATTCTCCCCTGTCCCACCTGAAGAAATCACTAGAGTTATCTGCTCCATGAAGGTCTCTTCCAAACAGGTTTCCCCTTGCTCCTCCAGAACCATCAAGGACAACATTGACTCTCTTGCCCCTGTACTCGCTGATCTCTGCAACCACTCTTTTGCCACAGGATCTTTCCCCTCCTCCCTCAAGCACTCCCTTGTGCGCCCCCTTCTGAAAAAAACCTTCAGAAGACCCTACCTGTCCAGCCAACCACAGCCCTATTTCTATCACCCTCTTCCTCGGGAAACTGCTGGAGAAGCTGGCCTTTCCACAACTTACCTCACACACACAGACTTAACTTGTTGGTTGTCTCCACAACCATCAATCTGGATTCCGAGCATCCAGACGCACATAAACTGCTCTTCTGTGCACCCGCGAAGAACTGCTTGCATCTCTGGACTCTTACGCTCCAGCTGTCCTCATCCTTCTCGATCTCTCCTCTACCTTCGATACGGTCAACCATTCTGTCCTCCTAAAACGGCTCCATGATGCCCTTGGTTTCTCAGAGTGGGCACTGGGACTGGCTGACCTCCATCCTAACTGACAGTTCATCCCAAGTCATTTGGGCATCTTCTCCTCACCTACTTCCTTCTCCACCTGTGGTGTCACCAGGGCTCAAACCTCTCCCCCTGGCTCTTCAACACTTACCTTTCTCAGCCGGCACTCCTCCTTCTCCGACAACTTCCAGTGCTATGCAGATGTCACACAGCTCTTTTTCAAACTTCCTGCTGACCCTCTTGCATCTTCCTTCATCCCTACCTGCCATCCAGTCCTGGTGTACTTCCAACGATCTCTGCCTCAATGCCAGCAAGCCTGAGATCATTCCCACTGGGACCCCTGCTTCCTCTTTTTTCCCCTCACTCTTCCCATCCTCTATGGGCTCTCCCCTGCTCCTTCATCGGAAGCCAGAAACCGTGAAGTCATCTTTGACTCCTCTCTCTCCTTTCCCCCCTCACACTCGGGACATTGCCAAGAAGTCCCACTTTCAACTCTTCCTTCTCAAAGGAATACACCCTCTTCTCACTTTCCCCCAGAAGCTCAATGTTTCCAAAGCCCTGGTTCTCTTAGGCCGGACTACTTCAATAGCCTTTTCCTGAATCTACCTTCTTAGACTTTATTACCCCTCCTACTAATCCAGAATAGAGCAGCAAGACTTATCCTTGGCATTAAGCCCAGGGACTACATCTCTCCTGCCCTAAAAGCTCTTTACTGGCTCCCGGTTGCGGCACAGACTAAATTCAAATCCCTCTGCATCATCCACAAGGCTGTCTGGGGCCTGGGACCACGCTATCTTCAACTTTCCCTTACTAAATACTCTCCCTCTAGACCTCTACGGTCCTGTGGCACCAACTCAACTTGCCCGTTCTGAATACTCACAAGGCATAGTAGGTCCGTCTTTATCTTACACTGTATTCATTGTTTTCAATCCCATGTTCCCTCCCTGTTGCCCTGTGAGCGCTTTGAAACAGAATTGACTTACAGTATAAGCACCTCACAAATGCACAATAAATAAATAAATAAACTGCAAGGTCCTGTATGTTAGATAGGACCATTGTGGCGATTTACCTGTGGGAGAGACAGAGGAGCGATGGAGGTGGAGGCAGTGTGCCAGCCTAAGCCGGATAGGACCCACTGGTTATATACCGATAAGGGCAGTGGGCGGCATGGCAGGAGGAGCGTATGGGAGAGACCAGGGCTGCATAGGTGAGACGTGTGGCAGGAGTTATGGGGATGTGCTGTGGAGCTGGCATCAAAAGTCAGGACTTCATCCTGATTTAAAGATGGCCACTGTGTATTTTATAGCTTTGGAGATGCAACAAAGGACTACAGGTGAGATCAATGTATTCATTTATTTTATTTATTGGACATTTGTATGGCGCCTATACACAAGTGTTTCAAGATGGGTGGGGGAAACATGTGAACAAAGTAGAACAACAATAACGGTTATGTTGGCCATGTGACAATCCTACGGTGCAAGTACATGACAAGGTGGAAGTGCATGGGGGGGTAGAGGGATAAGTGCAGGAGAGTGGTGCCCACAATGTTGGGGGCAGGCAAGTGCTGGGCGGGCCAAAGCAGCAAGTGCCAGGGGAAGAGTGGGGAAGGGAGGATGAGTGCAGTGGACAGGGAGGACCAGGTTGGGCTATTCCGGGAAAGGGAGCCTAAGGGAAAGTGCTGGCAAGGGATGCTGGAGGGACTGATAGGGGGGTGGTCTGGCCCCTGTATGACTCTGAAGGGATCAGGCGCCAGTCGCAGCGGCAGAGGGAGACGGGAGACGGGAGACGGGAGAGGGAAGGAAGAGGAGAAAAGGAAAGTCTTGAGAGGTTTCCGGAATTTAAGAAGATACTGCTCAAGTTTTATGGGGGCTGTGGAGACTGTTCCAGAGGGAGGATCCAGCCGAGGAAAGAAATCTACCTCCCACTCTATGCTTGGAGAAATGTTTGACCTGCAGAGAGTTGGAACCAGAGGACCGAAGGACTCTGGCCAGGAGGTATTTAGGGAGAGAGAGCTGTATTTAGGCCCCAGACATCCTTATGGTTGATGCATAGGGTCTTGAATATGATCCATGCGGTCACCGAGAGCCAGTGGAGAGAGTTTAGGGCTGGAGAGATGCAGTACATGGGCTTGAGGCCAAGGATAAGTCTGGCAATCCTATTCTGGATTAGTTGAAGGGAGGAAAGTGGCAGAATGAGAAAGAGGCGGTTGCAGTAGTCCAGCCTGGAGAGAACCAGGGATCTGGAGATGTTGAGCATCTGAGGGAAGGTGAGGAAAGGTAGAATGCCCCTGAGGAGGTGCAGCTGAAAGTTGGACTTCTTGGCAAGGTCCATGATGTGTGGAGAGAAAGAGAGAGGAGTCAAAGATGATCCCAAGGTTTTTTGCCTCACGTGTACACAATGGATTTTACCTCATCAATACAGTGGGAAGGTGTTTGACCTATCAGAAATGGCAAAATAAGGCTGAAAGAACACTAACAAATAGCGGGCATGAAGCATACAAAGCATTAGGTATGACCTATAAAAGGACCATGGAAGTTAGTTTCTTTTTTTAAATATGTTTTTATTGTTTTCAAATACATACAAAGGCAAACATTATCTCTCCCTCCAACTCCCCCTCCCCACCTCCCCTCCCTCCAGAAGATCGCTTTCTCTATTCCTGTGGGGATTCGCTCATGCCGCAAAAATGTCCAAGATTCTTATTTTATGTGGACACCATTGTTCCATATAGTCTGGTTAAAGATATTCCAACATCGCCCCCCATTCTTTCACAAAGGATTCCTTTGTACCCTGCAAGGTATGAGTTAGCTTTTCCATTGTCACTAGTGTCTAAACCTTCTATAACCAGCCAAATACCAATGGGGGCGGGGTCCCGTTGTTTCCAATTCTGGGCTATAGCTGCCCATGCCGCAATGACCAGGCCATAAAGCTTCCTCCATTGTTATTTAGTATATTTCTTCGCTACTGGGTCCTTAATCCCACACAGCCATACCCTCTCTTCCAATTGGGCCACGTTTGGGAAAATTCCCTGCATCTGCGTCTTCACTTCAGCCCAGAATCTCCTTGCAGTCCCACCAAATATGCCTCCAAGTGCCCTCCCCCGCGCAGCCTCTCCATCCGAGTTTAGGCGCATTTGGGAACATCGTGTTTAACGTCACCGGATTGTAGTGCCATTGTGTTACAACCTTTACCCACATTCCCCTCATTTGGACCAAGCGGGTCAATTTAGGGATGTTTCCCCAGAGTTCCTCCCACTGTGGTTTACTGACGGCTTTCCCCAGGGTTTGTTCACACTTCAACATGTAGCTCCACCTGACGCCCCCCTTCTGCGCATTGATAAACCTCTATAGTGCTGACACAAGTGTCTTGGTCACTGAGTTGGTCAGAGTGAATTTTTCCAATGGTGTGAGATCCCTCAAAGCCGTCTGTTTAATGGATGGTGCCCCGAGCCAATGTCTAAGCTGTTCATATTTATATATGTCCGATTCCTTGAGATTTCGGTGTATTTTACATGCCTCGAACGATTTCACATCCTGGTCCTGTATCATTGCTCATATTTTTGTGCACCCTGCCTTTTCCCATCTACTGAACGCCCCCTTCTCCATTCCCAGTGGGAACTCTGGATTCCCGAACATGGGTGTGAACAGGGATGGCACTTCTGTTAAGGGGCCCTTCCACGTTTGGCCATCCCATGCTTCCAGTGGGGCCCTCATGATTTCGCTAATGCGAAGATTTGGGTGCCTGAATCGTTTCCCTTTCCAAAACGTCTCCCCAATGGGGATCTTGCCACTGCCCTGTCTTGCTCTGCCCAGACTTTTTGCTATTCCTCCCCCATCCATTCCTTTAAGACCCATAGTTGCACCGCCTGACAGTACCTGTAGAGATGCAGAAGAGCCATGCCCCCCCTCCTGAATCGAAGCTGTTAGTACTGTCCTAGCTACCCTTGGTGGTTTGCTCTTCTTCGTCCATATGAATGGGGATATTGCTTTTGTGAGTGCTCTGAAAAAGGATTTGGGGACCCTTATCGGGATAGCCTGAAAATAGTATACCAGTTGTAGAAGAATGATATAAATGGTCATCTTTACCAAAGTAATGCGTCACCACCAGGAAATCGCCAGTGGATTCCACCACTCCAAGTCCTTCTTAATTTCCCCCGTATAGGAGATCCACCCTACCCGTGAGGGTTATGCCCAAATATTTTATCCGCTATCTTTAAATTTAGGGCGTCCTCTCCCCGCTTAATCTCCCCACTATCCCCTGCAAGAATTAAAATTTCTGATTTGTTTCTGTTAATCTTCAGCCCAGAGATTGCCCCAAATTTCTCTAATTCTTGTATTACTTCAGGGAGGGTGCGAGACTGATCTTTCAGGGCGCCCAGCATATCCTCCGCGTACGCAACCGCCCTGTGCTGCCTGCCTGCCATTTCTATCCCTGCTACGGATGGAGACCCCCTAATTCTGATTAAAAGGCTCTGAGAAGATAGCATATAGGAGGGGTGACAGCGGACACCCTTGTTTAGTGCTCTTTGTTAACGCCACTCTGCCCGTGACTTCCCCGTTTATGGCTATTCTAATGGATGGGGTGTTATAATTAGCCCTGATCATTTTCATATTGTTGCCCAAACCCTATACATGTTAAGGTTCAAAACAGCAACGACCATTCCACCCTGTCAAATGCCTTTTCAGCGTCTAATGTTAGTAGAATTGCCAGTGTTTGCTTGACTCCAATCTTCTCTACCAGGTGTATTATTTGCCTCAAATTATCGTGAGTTTGTCGGCCGGGGATAAATCAGGATTGATCCTTATTTATCAATTTGGGGAAGAGCGTTGACAATCTAGCTGCTAATATTATTCTATAAAGTTTTCAGTCCAAATTGATTAAGGCAATTGGGCGATATGATCCTGGTTGGGACGGGTCCTTTCCTGCTTTGTGGAAGACAAGTACCTTGGCTTCATTCATAGATGAAGTCACATTCCCCTCTTCCTTGAATGTATTGAATAACTTTGTTAAGAATGGCGTCAGAACGTTCGCATATTTCTTATAAAATGCAGCCAAGAACCCATATGGGCCCGGTGCTTTGTTCGTCTGGAGCCCTGCTATTGCTTTCCTCACCTCATCTTCCCTAATGTCCCCTTCCAGGATCGCCCTCTCTTCTTTCGTTATTTGTGGTATGGATATAGCATTTAAGTAGGTATCTTGGTCTGAACAGTCCGGGTTACCCGTCGCATACAGCTCTTAGTGATAGTTTCTGAAAACCTCCCCCATGTCACTAGTGCGTGTTAGTGTCTCTCCCTGTGAATTTCTTATGTTCTTGATCGATAATTCTTGCTGTTTACTCGCAACTGTCTTGCTAAGTATTTATCGGCCTTGTTGGCCTTCGTGTAGTGCCAGTGTCGGAGGTGGAGGAGACCCTTCGCTGCTTTTTTTGTGCCAAGCACATCTAACTGACCCTGCAAATGTCTCAAAGCCTTCTTCAGGCCTACTGTAGGTTTCCGCATAAGTTCTCTTTGTATGTCTGTTAACTTCTTTTCCAGCTCCTTTTCCCATAAGTACCTCTGCTTATCTTTAGACACTTTCAAGGCAATCATATGGCCCCTCATAACCACCTTGAAATCCTCCCACACCGTTCCCAGCTTGACTTCCCCTGTGTCATTGTGGGCAAAGTATTCTTCTATCTTTTCCCTGCTTGAGTCCCCAAAGATGGGATCTTGTAGAATTTCTTGTGGAAGCCTCCATCTCCACAGCCCACTATTTCTGCTTGATGTCTTTACATCCAACCATAAGGGGGCATGATCTGATAGCGGGATTTGGCCTATTTCCATTACTTGAATTACCCCCACTGACCCCACTGAGACCCAGAAGTAGTCAATCCTCGGCATTGAGTTATATACACGGGAATAGTGCGGGAATCCGCTTTTCTGGCTTTTGAGTTCCCACCACACATCTCGGAGCGCCAGGTGGCCCATCGTTTGGCGAAGATGTTTTGTGGGGGCCCCTTTCCCTTGGTGACCTCCTGTACTTCTATCTGTTGCTGGATGCCATGCCAGGTTCAAGTCCCCACCCAGAATTATCTCCCCCGTTTGCAAATTCCTCCAATTCCCCAGTGTCTCCCGCAGGAAGCTATCTTGCCCCGTATTAGGTGCGTATATAGAGGCTAATGTGAGTCGCAACCCAACTATTGGGGTGTTGACAAATGCGTATCGCCCCATCTTATCCACCGTTGTGTTTTGTAGCTGTGTATTCCTACCCTCATGAACTGCTATCAAAACCCCTGCTCTTTTGTCTATAGCACTGGATTGCACTATCAATTTCAAGCCCCTTAGACGTAACTTTGCTTAGTCCTGGAGTCTGATATGGGTTTCTTGTAACATTAGAACGTCCCACCCCCTCTCCTTTCTCAGCAGGTGCTCTACTTTCTTACTTTTTACGGGGGTATTTAGACCCCTGACATTAAACTTTAGGATTCTCAGCTTCCCCAGGGACGGTGCATACTGTGAATGCTATGCCTCCCCCCGCAGTCTGCTTCTGATCTACCTTCCGGACCCCCTCCCTCCACCCCCCCTCCAAACTTGTAACTCCCCCAAAGATTTAACAACTGTCCCGAGGAGGGCCCAGGGACCTAGGGTTACTAGGGCGCTCAGCCCGTCACTCCTGGCCCTCTGCTTACTCGGAAATAACTCCATGGGGAATCCTAAACCCTGCATTACCTCTAAGATTGTAGAATTCCGGTGAAGGTGCCCTCGCCAGGCTGCGATTCCTGTTGGTCTTTTGGGTCGCCTATTTCCCCCTTCCTCTACGGTCCAGCGTTGCTTCCCTTCCGCCATGGGCCTTTAGTTCTTTTCTAGGGTTGCAAGTGCACTTTACAGTCAGCGCTTTCCTCCCTCCAACTGCTTCCTCTTATGTTGCACTGTTTTCCATTCCCATGGCTTCCTACAAGTCTCCTCCCTTGTCCGTTGGTGCCTGTCGTCCCTTTCCTCCTCCTTGATGTCCGTCACCTGTAGTCCCTCCTACAGGAGAACAAAGGGGAATGTCCATTTGTACCTAATCTTCCTCGATACCAGTTCCTTAACAACAGGTGCCATCACCCTTCTCTTCTGTAGAGTCACCAGGGTCAAGTCCTGATACAGTTGGATTTCTCCATTCATCCTGATGTGGTCCATCCCTCTTGCCTTCCTCAGAATCTGCTCTTTCTGGGGGTACGATGACATGGCCACCAGCACGTTTCTGGGGTGTTCCCACGGCTCGTCTGTCCTTTTAGGGCCCACCCGGTGCACCCTATCAATTTTGATGTCTTCAGCCTCTTCCACTACCAATATGTTTCTGAAGACTTCTTGCACTGCAGTCTTGAGGTCCTTGTCTTCCACCACTTTCACCATATTTTTTTATGCGTATATTCGACCTTCGGGACCTATTTTCCAGGTCCTCTCATTGCAACTCTTAAGTTGTTTGTTAAGCACACCAAATGTTCTTGTGTCTCGCTGTGCTGCTGCGCTTCCTCTTACTCTGGAGAGAATAGTACAAAATGCGGGTCTGTTCGCTCTTCGAGTTTTGATACGTCTACCCTCAGCTCCTGTACCGCCTGCTTCATGCCATCTCTCATAGTTGTAAAGTGATCTTGTACCGTGGTAATTAATTTGTCCTGTAATTCTCGGAACCACGTCTGCATGTCCTCCTTCGAGGCCTGTGTTGACTGTGGAGGGGTCTGACTCTGTTCCTCAGATGATTCAGCGTGTGTTTTCCCTCTTGTGCTGACTGAGTTGTCGGCGGACCACATCTGAACCAGATTCACATCCTGCTTGGATGTCTGGGTTTGAGTCCCTGGCAACCCCCCCTTCCCTTTTGTCTTTGACATCTTAGCGCCAGTTACGATCCTCTGACCTCCTCGGATGGGGGCCCTCTCTTCTGTTATCACCTTTACTTGTGCTGCTCCTTCCTCCTGTTTTCTCTCCCCTGGAGGTGCCTGTTACCAGGGCATGTTCTTTGCGGCTTGCCGTGCTTTTCTGCACAAACTGTGCTTATTACCGGGGGGGAGAGGGTGTGCACGAGTGGGCTTGCTAGTCTTCTCCTACTACCTCCGCTTGTGGAGTTGCACCTCTGTTATGCCCTCTCTGCTCCCCCCGAAGCCCTGGCCGCCTGACTGGAGTACCTCTGGAGCATTGATAATCTCCTCAGGTGCAGTGGCATTCCAACAGTCTCCGCTGCCTGACCTTCTCGTCAATATGCCCCGGAAGGGTGGGGGATGGTATGAGTGACCAGGAGTGTCCCCATCCCCTCTTTACAAGCGTCTGCCTCCAATCTGCGGCGGTCCTCTACTTTGTTCTGTCAGGGGGCCCCAATCTCTGGCGCGGCACTGGTCTCCTGATGGGTCCCTCCGTGGCCGGCCCCTATGTTCTCTCATCTCCCACTATGTGGAGAGGACGGGAAGACTGCGGTCTGTCCCGATATTCTAGGGGGACTCTTGGGGTGGTTTTGAGGGAGGGTCCCAGCCTACATTTCCATTACCGGGTGGTTTGGTGGGGCCCCCTCTGTTGCTACGTGGCTGCTGGTTACCTTTTGGGGGGGGGCTTGCAGGTCCATCCGGGTTCTCACGTCCCCGCCAAAGGGGACCGCCCGTGTCACCCCTTAGTCGCTGTTGCTGTGCACCCCTGTCCTGCAACAGCTCCTGGTACCCGCTCTCCCCCTGATGATATATCGATGCTCCGTCCCCTGTCCTCCGTTGTCTGTGTGGCGAACCCCTCCACCTAGCCTGCGATGATTGCAGGCGTGGAGAGCCCCTGTGGTCTTCCCTTGGGGGCACTCCTTCCTTGCCTCCTGTGGGCCGATCCGGCTCCCATTGCCCCGGGATGCCTACTTCCAAGGGGGGTCACCTCGTGTGGCCAGTCCTCCCAAGCAGCAGGCCGCCTTGTCCTTGGCTCCACCAGCAGAGCCTCTCCCCTCGTCCATGGCTGCTCCCGTTCCTCTCTCCTTCTCTTTAGTAGTACTACTCCTCTGCCGGGATTGGAGCCGCCACAGGGTGTCCGTGCAATCTTCCAGCAATCCAGCTCAGCTCTCCAGATCTGGAGCGAGGTTCGCGCCAAACGTAATATTTCCTTGGTGCTGTCCTGGGGTAACGCTCTGGTGGAGTATGTGCATTCACCCCCTGCCTCTGCGTCTCCACACAATCACGGCGGAGTCGCCTTGTCACGCCGGTACTGCTGACCGAGAGAGGTGGTATCTCTCAAACCCAATGCTTCTTTTTTAGTGCTTTATAATCACGGCACATCTGCAACCGACTCTCCCTCCACACCTCCACCCGACCACAAAGAACCGCCCAGACTCACTGCCTATCGATCCCAAGGCTCAAATGTCAAAAAGCTGGGGGCGTGAGCTTCCCTGTCCTAGCATCTAAGCTATGGACCTCTCTCCCTGCTACCGTCAGACCCGAGGACTCATTTAACACCTTCAAGTTGAAAACAAAATCATGGCTCTTTGCTCAGAACGGAGACATTCCGCTATTGCTCCATGCACCACAGTTCGCAGTCGCCTGATCCTGCCTCTGATTCTTTGTTAATTTTTGACATATTCTACTAGCCGATCTTGGTTAAGACTATGACCTTCGTCTACTCTCCATGTCATGTTCTGATCCCAATGTAATGACCCCTGCTCGTTTTACATGTCTGTCTTATATCTCATCACTTTAACTACTGCTGTAAATACCTGTATGTAACTATGTATGTAAATAATCTTAAGTTTTGCGCCCTGATGCCCCCGGGCCTGATGGTGCACGTTACAAATAAATAAAATATAAATACGGCCCGGCAGGAGAGACCTCTAAGCACGTCTCCTCGCCGCGGCCGCCATCTTGGAATCCACCGGAAGTTAGTTTCTATACAGAAGGTACCCAGAGCAGAGGGAAGGAACAGGAACCCATATATCCAACCAGAGACACACTAGGGAGGATATGTGGCCAGCTATGCTGGATGGCAGAGTGCCATAGGGGTCCAGTATCCCTAGCAGATATGAAATCTTGCGCCTAAAAATACTTGTGTACAGGCCCGTTATAAATGCCACATCATATTATAACACACTGTAGTTAGTTCCCATTTGTCACCTTTTTCTTAGAGTACTTAATGTTAGGAGCACCATTTTCTTTTGATGCTAAACCCGCATTCGCCATTGGCGTTAATGCCACTCCCATCCTGACAAATGTAATAAACACTTTTGAGTTCCTGTATTCTGTAGATCTGCCTTGAGTATCCTATAAATAATGAATAGTAATCGTGACAGAGGATAACCTGGTGGACCGCCACTTGAAGGATTTCAATATTGAGGGTTAAAATAACCCATTAATGCCCTTTAGATTGCTCTTAGATGTGAAAGGCTGAAACAATGCCCACATTATCCTGATCACTCCTACAAGTATACTCGGACACCTGAATAGTATGCTGTGATTGTATAGGGCTACGCTACCACCAGGAGTGATAGGTTTGTGAGAATGGAGTGGGGTTGATGCACCCGGAATGTCCTCCAACACATACAGATGTTTTAGTCCCTTAGAATTGACCCTAAATGAATGGGGGTTTAAAAGATTGCATAATTCCACATAATTGCACATGAATTGATAATGGAGCCACCACCACACACGCCTCACTGAAATGGATTGAAGAGCTGAACAACATTGCATACATTATGGCAACCATAAAGATGCACAGAGAGGCAAGTAACATGCAATGGGGTGCACAGGAAACTCCCAGTACAAAGACATTGGGAACATGGGTGGTTTGTCAGTAATGAAATGCATTTGAGGACACAAGAACTATTTTTACATGTCGTCATCTGAAATGCAACAGTCACAGGGTATCTAAGAAACTACATGCAAGGTAAGGTGGTCTTGTATAGTTATGACCATGTGATAACTAAGCAAGACAATGTAGGGCCTTGTTTGTTACTGTGCACACTATTTCCCTTGACAGTGCAGCACATGTGAACTATGAGAATCTTTGGCTGTGTTGAACTAGTTTATAGGTTTACTAGGATGGTCCCAGCAACGGTTTAGTAACTTAACATTGTCCTTCTTTATCATTCACAGCCATCTGTGGACTATGACAACGTGGACCACTGGATTAAGGTGAGTCATACATGGTTGAATTTACAATAAACTTATGATTACAAACTCTGGTAAGATTTACATAATCTAAGCACTTTATGAAAGGAATCTGCATCGGGTATGCCCAGACCTCACAATCCAGGGACGGGGTGCAATTATCTCTTGAGTTTGCTGTCGTTTCTATCTATGATGGTTTGCCTGTCTCTCTGAGTTATTTCTTTACCATTCTCCTTTTCTCCCATAAAGGGCCCTTTTTCTCTTTCATGTATTATTCTGTGAATCATGGTAAATTCTGCTGGAGGTGGCAGGGCATTAGTCACCTGGACTAATCCTTGAGCCGCATGTACCAACGAGGATCTTCGTTGATTAAGCCCGGCAGACACATTGCATTTTCCATTTGTTGGGGCATGAATGGCAGCCTATCCAGGATCCTCTAAACCGCTCAAGCCAACTTTCTAAAGTTGTTGGTGTGAGTCCTTTGCCTGGCCATACTTGTACCAATTAACTGTACATGCCTGACCCTCCATAGTCATCTTCCTTGTCTCAGTATCACAGTGGTGAAATTGACTAGAAGTGTGCATCACTCCTAGTTTCCCCCTTCCTCGTCCCAGTCTTAAAGGCATATGATTGTGGCACAGTGTGTATGTGTGGAAGGGATCAAGTCTGACAATACCCTACAAAGGCAGGGGGAGGGTAGGACGCATTCTCATACGGGACAGGGGGATACCATGTCTCATCTGAAGACATCCTCTTCCCCACTCCCTGAGGTCCCTCCACCCAGTTGATCCTCCCTCGCATATCCACCCCAGGGTCAGGATCCAAAAGCAATGACCTTTCCCTGTCCACCTGAGAGGAAGATCAAAGGGGAGGTGAAGGGGGGATGCCCTCGGATTCCTCACATGACAAGGTGGTCTATCACTCCGGAAAGGGAAGTACGCATGGAAAGGGGGGCTTGTGGACTGTCCTGCAGGGGTTGTGGTGGAGCAGGCGCTTATCTGCATTTCTGGTGGAGCTGCCCCAAACTACAGGTTTACTGGTCAGATTTGTCACCTATTTTACAGAGAGTGATTGGGATGGCATTCTGGTGCTCCCCAGGGATCTGTTGGTTGGGGCTGGCGGATAAGAGTGTGGTTCATGTGGGTTGTAGTTCAGTTCAACTCCTTAGGCTGATGCTGGTAGTAGCAAGGAACACCATTGCAGCAGCATGGACATCAACCCGGATTCCATCCACTGAGCATTGGATGAAAAGTATCTGGATGCTCTTTATTTGTCAGAAGGTGAAATAGGGCCTAAATAATAGGTGAAATTATTTATTTCAGAAATGGGGTGGGTTCCTGGAGTTTATTAAGAATAGGATTAGGGACTTTAATTGCTTTCCTGGGCTCAGAGCGCTTGGCCAACTTGTCATAAAGAACCTGCTGGGAATGGTTGGGGGCGATAGAGTCATGGGTTTTCAGAAGAAGGATGGAGATAGATGTGGATGGGGGGTCGAGTTGGTGGGAGTTTTTTTATTGATTTTCTTCTCTGGTTAGGGGGCTTATTGCTTTTCTATTGGAAAAATGACTGTTGTTGCAGCTGTATTGAGAGGGGAATTGTATGCTTTTGTTCTACATTTTAAACTATTCTAAAAGCTGACTGTGTTACACAGAAGTTTTATCTTTGGTTCATAATATTCTAATAAAACGTTTTTGGGGGCGTTATAGGGGCCGTCGCAAACGGCTGCCGAAACTAGTCGCTCCAGTACCCATAGGTGGAACAGGCACCGAATCCAGGCAGAAAATGCACTCAGGCCTATGGTGAACTGGATGAGCGGTCTCGCTGCAGCATTAAGCCCAGGCCACCAGCGTTAGAAAGGAACATCGCTGCCCAGCAGATGAGGCTCAGCAGATACCGGAGCGCCTGGTAATAGGAGAATGGGAGACTGTTGGCAGACAATGATCATAGAAACCATCACACCTGTGGAGGCGGGGGGTTTGAGGGGGTGTGTGCCACTGTAGGCAATCCTCAGCCGACCACGTAGCAACACATAATCCAGGTCCCCAACACTCGGGGGTTGGCCTTGCCGCCCAGCAGAAAACTGAGCTCCCGGTAACCGGAGACACAGCAGGCAAGTGCATCAGGTAGGAGGAGGCAGAGACAGTGCTGACTATTCCCACCAGAGCACCTGCAGCCCGCAATCTAAGTTGCTCTCAGAGACTGCATTGTAAAGGGGGACCCTCAACACCCCCAGCTTTGATATCTGTGGACTCAGGCACTGGAGACAGGACAAAGACAGAGGCTGGAAACGGAAGCCCGGATGCAGTTTCAATGTAATCTTTAATACAGGTTCAGAAGACAGACTTGAAGGCACAGAGATCTCCTACAATCGGCTTGCTAATATAGGCCTTTTCAGGCTGATGCAATAATTCATGGTACATTTCCAATTGGCTGTCTTAACTAGCATATAAACCCTCTTAGTCTCCAATTGGCTGGCTTGCTTGTCAATTACCAAGCCCACATGACTTTACCTTGGCAAGCACTATTTGAATGACACATAATAGTGATATGCTAGTGTGATACTCAGCCGGACCACATTATAAATCCTTAGATGTCTTCCAAAAGCAGCCCCATATCTGATTTTCGAGACCTGCCAAAGTCACTTGACAGACGATACTGTGCTTTTCCTGCCAAGAAATTTAAATATACAATACCAGACATGCTTGTCTACAGTGGACTGCTGCCAAAGAATACTCAATCGTCTGCATGAATAAGGGCTTTTGACACCTGGTCCCAAAGCCAATTTGTTTTTTTGGCATCCATCTTAGAATCTATCTGAGCCTGTTCAGCCTGAATGGTCTGTTCAGCTACAAAATGGTGAAAAAAATCTACTTTTATACTTAACTTATTTTCTGTCCAGTTCTCCGACTACGTTTTTACATATTCATGGCTATAATTCAGCTTTTTGCAATGCTGGAACCATTGATCAGCCTGGCATGTTACCTGTATTTAGTTTGAGGAGGGAGGAGTCTACGACCTACTCTACAGCATGCAGTGACGAGCACCCAGCACTGCATCGGTTCGGGCCTGGCAGGCCAAAACATTCCAGTGCACTACGACGTGACTATGTAAGGGGGTGCCAAGGGTGGGCCCCAAGCAAGAGGAGGCTCTCAAAGCAGTAAACGGAGCGGGTGCTCAAAATATGAGACTTCCATAACTGCAAACAAAGGCTGGAACACAGGTGGTGGACAATATTGGAAAATAAACAGAAAATAAAGCAACAAGGAAGATACTAGTCAGAAGTATAAGCCAAAGACGACTGCCTCCTGATGCGATTAACAGACATTTGCTAAGAATGCTTAGTTGAACAAGTCGTATGCACGCAGCTGGAGATCTCTGAAGGGCCCCAGGAAACAGAGATGCCATACAAAACAACATTTGAAGAGCAGCAGGGGAGGCCAGCCTGTGCTAAGAACTCTACCAGCACAGACACATTGCATGTGGTAGAGAAGCAGGGAAGGCAAGAGGACAAGAGGACCACCAGGGGCATAAGCAGTCCCCCCCTCTCATAGGAGCTTTGGCAGAGTATGGTCCCGGAGGAGCCCTGAAGGCCCAGCTCTTGGTCTGTACTGTATGAAAGCACAGCGACAGGCAGACAGGAAGACCAGCTGAATTGCAAAGGTGATCAGAGCAGTAGTGGAACACTGTTGAGTGCTGAACTGGCAGGGCGGGCATAACTTGGCGGACATCAGCAGTTGTACGGCAGGGCGCCCAGCCCAAGTTCATGGTGGATAAAACGCACAAGAGTCAGAACAAATGCTCAAGCACAGGCACATACAGTAGTTGCACGTAGGTTGGAATACTGAAGTGGTGGGTTACTGACGTGATCCGGTAAGAGCAGCAGCAGATTTGTACTGGCACTCACTACCAAAGGAAATCACTCCTAGTGAATGCGCGAAGATAGTGGATATTGCAAAGCAGATCAGTGCATCGAGGCACACAAGACCAGACATTAAGCAACCTGTGGTCTATACCGGGACAAGCAGCGGTGGCGAGACAACCCTCGAACTCGAGGGTGGAATTAATAAAAGCGGAAGATCCAATAGAGAAAATGGCATCCAGAGTCTTAAAACTAAGCCGAAGGAAGATCTCACGCAGTCCCTACTAGCCGAGAAGAGCAGCACAGAAGAGCTAAAAAAGTAAATTGCTGATTTAGTGCAAGACACAAATCAACTTAATTCACAAGTGGGAGACACAGAAACATTGCTGCAGTTGCTACAGGAGGACATTCTTTGTCTCCAAGGAGAGCTAGGTAGCACCAAGCAAGATATGTCCCTTCTCATGACAACTATTGAGGACCTAGAAAACGGGCACTAACGGGAGAATCTTCACATACGGGGTGCCCCGGGAGGAGTGGAGGGATCTGATCTTCGAGGCTGGGTCCAACAAGTCTTTAAGTCCTGGAGTTTGCCGCAGAAGGGATTACCTTGGACTGTGTACATCAGGTGGGCCCACTGAGAAGGGGACCCAAGGCCCAGACCAGAGACATAATTATGAAATTTCACTTGTATCAGATGGAGGAGATGCTGCGTGAGCCAAGGAACATGGGAACCATATCTTTTCAAGCTGTCTCTACTGATCTTTCAGGACATGGCTGCAATCACCCTACAGAAACGGCAGACCTTTCGGCAGATCACAGGAAAGCTGCAAAAGGAAGGGATCAGTTACTGCGGGGCCTTCCATTTCGGACTGGTCTTCACCTAGAACAACCAAGAGACAAGCTGCACTACACCAGAGGAGGCGGTGCAGATACTGGGGCTGCAACCAGTAAGCGAGCAGAGTGAGATGAGCAACAGACACTAGTGTAGGATCCCTTCGAGCAGGCGGCCACATGGCCTGCCAGACTCCAGGGGGGAGCGCAGTCCACAAACACGTCTCTCAGAATTGCCAGAGGCCCGATGGAAGCAACACAGGCAGAGACCGATGTCAGTGGAGGCGGCGCCTCTCTCACGAGGGTATCGAATTGAGGGCCTTAGTTCTGCCCAATGATAGGATGTTTAGAAATGTGGTATGGGGTAGACTACCTCCATTTCTCGCCTCTAGTTTGTTGGGGAGAATTTGGTTGGGGAATTGGGGACGGGGGAAGTTGGGGGAGCGGTATGCCCACAGTCACATTACAGGTTCATCGAGAGAGGGATGTTGAAACAAAGGGATTGAACTCTCAGCTGACCCATGCACTTTGTTTTTTAATGCTACATCTTTTAAAGTTCTGACAAATAACTTTAGGGTCCTTAACACTCTGCAAAGGAGAGGTAGACTCTTCTGAAGCTGTCTCGCTTGCAGAGCATGTTTGCAAGAAATGCACTTAGTTAATAGGGACACGCTTAGACACTGCACAAAAGACTTCCTGCACCATTTCTTTTCATGAGCAAAGAACAAGAGTAAGAAGGCTGGCATTTTTAGTGAGCAAACAAGTACAATTCAACTTGGTAAAGACCAAATCAGACAGGAGAGGAAGGTATCTATTTGTAGAAGGGTGGTTCAGTGGGATACTTTTTTGCAATAGCCTCGATATATGCACTGAACTGTCAAAACAAGGTCTGCTGTGCAGTGTTAAAAGAACTAGTTGAGTTTGCATCGGGAGAGATACTGCTAGGAGGAGATCTCAACCTGACGTTTGACCCCAATTGGGATATCTCATGGGGCACACACATGTATGAGCACAACTCAGCCACCCAGGACCCTCATTGGAGGATTTTAGGAGACAGGGCTGGTAGACAGCTGGAGACACTTGAATCCCACTGCGTGCGATTACTCTTTTTATTCACAGTTGCACAAAGTGTACTCTAGACTAGACTACATCATGGTGGGGGCGAGATCTATAGCCGGTGTAAGAGCAGCAGAAATAGGCAATCTTACATACTTGGACCATGCCCCAATTTTTATCACGTGGAACCTGCCACCGAGGGAGCACAAACCCTCCTACTTGAGGATTAAAATCTCCATATTTAATGATCCAATATGCACACAAGAACAGGGAGGAGATATCCTGGGAGGCATTTAAGGCATATATTAAAGGTGTGATAATTTTGAAGGGGCCAGGGATTCCAAGAGCACAAGCGCTACAGCTAGAGAACCTATTAACACAGCTGAAAGAATTGGAAGGGGAACTAGTTCGTGAAAAATCTATAGAAAACTTCAAGCAGTTAGAAGCAAGGTTAACCTAATTAAGGGGAAAAAGCAGAATTCACCTTATTAAAAACAAAGCAACTATATTATGAACAGGGGAACAAGGCAAGCAGACGTTTAGCTTGGCAGCTTAAAGCCCGAGCTAATAAGAGGCCGGTAGGCGTGTTGCGAACTGCTGGTGGGAGCTCGCTCACCATTGAACTGGAGACGCGCAAGGTATTCGATGACTTTTATTGAGAGATGTACACTTGTGACTCCCCTGAGCCTGGCCTGATGGTAGCCTCTTTGAGCAGATGCAGCCTACCGATATTGACGGCAGCGCAGAGAGAGAGAGGTAAAACATAGGAAGAGATTCTGAATGCCATGGGGTACCTAAAAGTGTGCAAAGCACCAGGGTTAGATGGGTTTGTACCGGAATTTCATAAGACCTTTTCCAGCAAGCTCATGGGGCCACTTCATATGTTATTCAATACAATTTGGAGAGAGGGCCGTGTCCCGGGCTCAATGAGAGAGGCGAGGATCTCAGTGATCCATAAGGAAGGCAGAGACCCGAGTCTTTGCGCATCATTCCGTCCTATAGCGGTGCTAAATACTGACATAAAACTGTGTGCCAAAATCCTAGCGACTAGGCTTGACCCGGTCCTGGCTGCACGTAGTGACGACGGACCAATCGGGAATTATATCAGGAAGCAGGTGGATGGTAACACCAGACGGGTCATACATCTCATTTACATTGCACATAAGAAAAAGATCCCAGCCGCGCTAGTGTCGCGTGATGCCGAAAAGGCATTTGCCTGGGTGGAATGGGGATATCCCCGGAAAGTACTACATACATTTGGCCTGGATGAGAAATTCATAAAGGGAGTATTTGCACTATACAGCGCTCCAAGGGGAAGTGTGGCGGTTAATGGGCAACTTTCTCAGGGCTTTGGGGTAAGCAGGGGCACACGACAGGGGTGCCCACTTTCTTCCCTACTTTGCGCACTCTCAGTGGAACCATTGGCAGAGCTAATCAGGCGCATAAAGGAAATTCATGGGATAGGTTATGAAGGGTCGGAACATAAAGTGGTAATGTACGCAGATGATATTCTCTTAGCGCTATCAAGGCCGGAGGAGTCGCTCCCACCGACACTTGACCTTTTAGAAAGTTACAGGGCGGTCTCAGGGTTTAAGATAAACCTTGATCAATATGAAGAGCTGAATATATTCTTGGGAAGCCAAAGAGTGCAGGGTCTATGGGGCACTACTCCATTTAGGTGGATGACCAAGGCCATATGATACTTGGGCATACCCCTCACAGCGCGAACAAGGGATTTGTATGACGCAAACTACCTGCAGGCCATAGGCAAAATCAAGGATAAACTGTTAAAATGGAGCTCGCAAGAGTTATCCATTTTGGGCAGAGCTGCAGTAATACAAAAGACTATGCCACCAAAACCTTTATACCTATTCCAGACTTTCCCTATAATGGTCCCCAGAAAGGTGCTGGAAGCACTAAAGAGAGATAAAAGTACTTATGGAAAAATCTACCCGCTAGGATTGCTGCTATTACATTATACAGGCCAAAGGGGGGAGGCGGTTTAACTCTTAGAACCTTCGAAAATATTGCCAGGCATCGCAATTGCGGATAGTGCGGGATTGGGTCGATCCGCAATCGACAAAACCGTGGAAACAAGTGGAAGAGCTAGTAGCGGGCAAGCCCCTGCGATGTATGTTGTGGATTCTGCACCGGGATCGCCCCATGGGCTTGTGTGAGCTCCAATCTACTTTCACAACATTTAGAGTTTGGGATGCGCTTGCGGAGGGATTAGAGCGGACAACTTTCCCAGGCCCTGCCACCCCGATTCACCATAACAATAGCTTCACACCAGCATACAGTAATAATGTCTGCCAGGCTTGGCAGGTGGGAGGCTGCGAGTACATTGCGCATATGTTTGAGGGAGGCAACATCAGGTGTTTTCTGGAGTGCAAAGACACCTTTGGGATCTCTGAGAGAGAACAATTCACATACTTGCAGCTACGACACTGGGTACTACAGGGTAGTAATACAATGGGAGCCACAAGACCACTTACTGCATTTGAAAGATTGGACTTTACCCCGGGGGGCTCGACCGGCCTAATATCACAGCTATATGGTTGAGGGTGGGAGAAACCACTTTCGTATGCGAGAGGATGGTAAAACAACAGAGGCAAGGGGATAGATGAGAGCAGTGGGCTGACATTTGCAAAGGTGCCACAAAAAGATGACAGTGCATAGTACGCTGAACAAAACTATAAAATGCTAGCAAGGTGGTGCATCTGCCCGGTGAGGGCGTCTCACATTGGCTCCAGCGACTCCGGGCTATGCTGGCGGGCATGCGCAGCGGCAGGCACATACATATGTGGTGGAACTGCCCCGCGCTGAGATGGTACTGGGAAGTAGTGGTAGACCCCCTCAAGCAGATGACCAACCTGCGACTTCCCTGCTCTCCGGAGCTCTGTTTTGAGGGTTGGTGGTCCCCTCAACCGATTGATGCGGCTTGTAGTCAGAACCACCATAGCCGTTCGGTGTAAGTCCCCGCAAATCCCAACACTGGATGACTGGGTAAGAGGCATGTGGCAACTCCTTATCAGTGAACAAATGACTTGGATGCTGCATAATACAGAAGTGGGAAGCCTTTCTACAATATATTAAGGACACAAACGAGGACTACGCGTGCCCCCCTAGCTTGGGGGCTTCTAACCCTGTCGTAAGTGATATAACCCTGTGACGCTAGTCAGCGAGAGACTCATTGCTCAGAGACTGAGAGAAGAAGTGCTGCGGAGCGCGCCGGGGTTGGGAACCAGGGGGGTACTGGGGAGGCAGGGTGAGGGAGTTTGTTGTAAGCTTGAAATGAATCTGCTGAGTGGAAATGTATTCAGTGCCTAGATGCCTCCTGGTTAAGCGCGCTATATAAATATCAAATTAATGAAATAAATGAGTATAACCTGGTTAGATTTCATTACCAAGTACATGCTGCGAGTTCAGTGATCTGATTCCAACTCGTCGTTATTTTTCTATTAATTTGAAAATACACAATAAGATTCGAACACACAAAAAAAGATTTGAATATTTTAAAAAAAAGCAAAATCGTTGGCAGTTCAAAGCCATTTCCCAACCATGAGGCGAGAAGGAGTCGAACTGAGGTGACCGGGGTGGACATGCACTATCAACGTGCTTAGGCCTTCCTAATAAATGCAGTTATTGTGGGGATTGTGTGGTCCCCGAAATGTTGTTAATTTGTATCAATGTTAAGGATTTGAGCTCTCTGTGTTGCCACCAATAGAGACCCAGTGTGCAGCATTGTTGAGCATAATGGGGTTGACAGATTTCCTTACCTGAGAAGCCCAGTCTTGAGACGCCATGCATGGGCCTGTTGAATGTTAATGTCTACTCTCCAGAGAAGGCTGGATACAAAATATTTCCGTATTGGGACATGGTGATCAGAAAAAAATAACAAAATATTTATTTTGCTGGCCTTTAGTGTTCTCCGAATTGGTATCCAGGGCTCGGACTACTGGGTGTTGTAGAAATAGCTGCATTAAAAGTAACTTTTAAAGTTAAGTGTACACCACATTCAAATGCCTAATGCTTTTTCAGTCTAGATTTTAAAACAATATGAAGTTCGTTTTTTTAAAATTTCTTGATGGCCAGTTCAAAGTACATACTTTTATTTCCAGGGAAGGTAGTTTCAAAAAGTATAAAGCAATTCAACATATTTGCTCATTAAACTAGCAGAAAGCAGTCTTGTTTGAACAGGAAATGCTGAAACTAAACATAGGGTACTTCTAATGCATATCAGTTATGAGGAAACCTTTTTTGACAAGTTAGGAGTTTCTGTAATTATTATAATTGGTTATTAATAATGCGCTGAATACCCAGAGGTTTATAAGCACGGACCCGGGGGCCGAACCAGTGTTTTTCCACGCCGTCTTGCTTGCTAGGCGAGCACGTTGCCCCTGAGATATCCTCCCGGTGACTAAAAGGCAGAGATGGAGAGCAGATGATATCTCCCTAAGGCATAAGAGAAATCTCAAATATGAATATTGAACTCCCTAAGTAGCGACTTCTCAAGCCTATTTGTGATCTACATTGAGAGAATTCCCTAACTAAGTGCAACCAATTCCATTTGAAACTAATATGAATTAGCATCACGGAGGCCACATCGTGGACCCTCCTAGCAAATCAGTGACCTCATGGTAATGCCTGCATTTCGAACCTGCTGAGAATTGGGGGAATGGGGGGCCAGTGCACCATCTCCCCTCACAGGGCTTTCGCAAGTTTCACCCCTGCACATCGTCTACCCAATCCCCGAGCTACCCCATCCCAGGCCCCACTTACCTGCTGCTGCTTCCTGCATCACTGGCTGTCCTACTGTCACACACCTTCCTGCGGCAAGGGCCACCCTGGAAAGGGGCAAGGGGATACATGTAGTTCACTTATCCCTTACTTCATGGTGACCATTTTATTTTGTAGGTTTTGTTTAAATTGGGAAACCGCTACCATGACACTTCTCAACTTAAAATTAAAAAAAATATTAGCAGCCTGGAAATTATGCAGGAGTGCTTATAGATATAAACTGATGAGCTATGGCATGAGCTGTTTGCGACCTCAAAGATAACAGTAAGAATCGCCACTATCCAATTTCTAAATAGGATACTGTGTCCAATATATCCAAGTAAGTAAGTAAGTTGTTTGTTTAATGGGAGAAATGGGGTAGAACCTGGTTCTCTATATACATCGATAACCATTTGAATATGATGTGCTTATATTTGATTTTAACATGTTATTATTGCTTGACTCATAGAATTAGGCATGCTAATTGGAAGTGGTTTCGCAGGAGGTTTTATTTATCTGTCTTAATCATCAGCTAAGCAAATGTATTTAATTGTATCTTATTTGTCAAGATTCCTTTGTTATGATATATGTGTTATGTATTAATTTTGTTTTGAAAGGTTAATTTAATTAGCCATCCAAAATAATTAAAAAAAAAAAAATGATAGTTATAAACTCCTCGGCTGGTGGGCATTACAGGTCAAGTAAGAACACCGGGGCTCACGTTACATTACACGTAACTTAGGCCCTGGGCCATTACCCAACCGGTAATGGCTGCCCACCCCAGGGTTTAATGCTTAATTAGAACTATTCCAAGTCAAGGACATTGTTATAGGTTGTTGGGTTGGAGTCCCATTTCAATGTAACACAATGAACACAAGAGTGAGAAGAAAACACAAGAATCAGCAGCAAAAGAGCCACAAGTCGGATCGAAGTCCCTAGACTTAGCAGAAGCAAGGGAGAGCAAGGCTTATCCCGGAGGAAGTGCCCACCATGCTACCAAAAAGAGGGACAAGACTCGCCCATGGGAATCTCAAATCTGCTGGCCTAAGCTGAGCCCAACTATCCCGCTTTGAATTGGAACCATGTCCAAGTGAAGATGCGACGGCAGAGTCATTGAGGCAAGCAGTGAGAGCGGTGGCTCAGGAGCGGCTCACTGTGGGTATTCCTTTTACCTTAATGTATGTACGTTCCTGTTTTACCCTGTCTCCTCTCCTCCTTTCCTCTCCAGTGCTGTGCAGAACACAACAAACTGGCGACGAGCGGGATCAAAGTTTGTTCTCTTCTTCGCCGTGACGTATTCATCTCCTGGTGACATGTTGCTCTCCAGTGGCCCTTGTTGGAATTGCAGGCAGAATTATTGTAAAGGATTACAACTCTCATTCTGTTTTACGGTGGAATTGTCTGCATCGTGGCCAATGACCGACTAATGTGAGTAGTTGATGCAAAGAATGTATATGGCTATTAATTGCTGAGAGTACAACTATTAGCTGTGAATTGTAAAAACGGAGAGAGTCGCGCCGCCCCATATGACAGCTAGTGTTGTGGAAACCATGGAAGCCACTATTCAAGCTCCCCCACTCTTCGAGCCCACCACAGAAGAGCCCAGGATAGTGTGGGAACAGTGGAAGGAGATATTTGACATACATATATATTTTTTGTTTATTGAATTTAGCTGAGAAACTCAACTTTTATCAAATACAAAACTTAATTCATTATATCTACATTTCAACGCACAAATGAAAAAGGTCAAAAACAGGATAAACACATATTAAAAAAGAGGACACCATGTCCAAACTTTGAATATTAGCATGACATAAAAACACCAATACGTAAAAAATAGAATAAAATAAATAAAATAAAGGTGGACTAACACACTTGATTAACGCTAGACACCTATACCCACGTAGAGTAATACAAAGAAGTCACTGAGCATGAGAATGAATTTGAGGATGTGTTTTTTTTTTTTTTTTTTTTTTTTAATTTACATTTAAATCCGTATTCAATTTTAAAGCATTCAAAAAGTTATATGTGGCAATGCGGATACTAGTGATTCTTGTAGCTAGAATAGTAGTCCATCTATGTTCTTCTACCATCCAACCAAAAAGGGTCAGATGTTTCCAGAAACACTTAGCTCTAAGATCTATTAAAGCTGGACATTCTACTATTAGATGTTCTAATGTTTCTTTGATGTTTTTATTTGTACAGAATCTACAAAAGTTCAGTTCCTTCTCAATTTGTCGCCTCCTTAGCAACACATCTCTCGTAGGAAACAGATTAAAGCAGAGACGTAAAATGCAGGATCGCATTTGCGGCGTTGGAGACCTGAATAAATAACTTTCTAGTTCTCCCAACTTTTTATTAGAAAAAGCACTGATGTTGAAGTCCTTATATCTAAGGCAGAGATTTTGGGTCTCAATCCAATCCCTCTTATGGATTTTATCTTTTGCCTTGGTAGGATTTGTAATAAGGAGCTCTATGCTTATGTCAGCATTAGCCAATATTCGAAAAATGTATTTTATCCAAGTAGTCACAAATTTGTGAGACGATGTTAACATATATTTGGACAAAATGATTAGATTATCCGTGTGTGTGTGTACCAAACATTTGCGAAACAAGGCACATAATCGCCACTCATATTCCGCCAACAATGTCGTGAGGCCCAACTCGTGTCTCACCCACGGGCCTGGAACGCATGAAGGTAAACGTAACACGGCTCTCCAGAATTTAAAATCCAATGTTGCTAGGAAAGCAGTTTTAATTATGTTCAACTTTTCCAGACCATACAATAGTTTGGGCAGCACTTTTTGTCTCCAGAAAACAATTACACAATTTATTGAGAACTTACCATATTTGTATAGTAGAATTCTGGACTGAGAAATTGCTGACACCAATTTATTCTCAAGAGCTCTCATCTGGGAATCCATTTGTGTGGCTCCATCTACCAAGATACCCAAATATAGATAGTTCACAACCACCTCTACGCTGATACCCTTGATCATCCAGTTCATTCTAGTTCTTTTGGTCACTCTGGGTGCGTAATACACAATTTGTGTTTTCTTCATGTTTATAATCAACTCATTATCATCCAAATATGAACCCAAAGCGGTCAACAGCCGTTGTAGACCTATCAGTGTTTTAGAGATTAAAACTAAGTCGTCAGCATACCATAAGGCCCTTAAAGCAGAGCCGTTCAACTTTGGTGGATCAGATGGAACCTGATTAATGGCGTGCATCACATCATGTATAAAAAAGTTGAAAAGGGCCGACGCAAGAATACAACCTTGCTTTAAGCCTCTGAAGGTATTGATAGCAGCTGACAACAAGCCTAACACCGATAGCCTCACCTTGATGGAGGTCAGGGAATGTAGATCAAAAATGATATCGCACAAAGTAGCAGGACAATTTGCAGCTTGAAGTTTTTCAAAAAGCTTAACCCGAGACACAGAGTCAAAGGCTGAACTGAGATCAACAAATGCAAAATAAATGGGTTGATTAGTGGTTTGAGCCTGCGTCTTCAAGGCATTCAATATTAGTAAATTTACCGCCGTACCCAAGCCCGCAACAAAACCTGTCTGGCTCGGATCACGTTGATGGAAAGCTAACGTCCATTTGTCAAAGTCTCTCAAGACTAGCCGAGAGAAAATTTTTCCCGGGGCGTCAAGAAGAGTAATGGGACGATAACTAGATGGAGAGCCTCTATCTCCCTTTTTAAAAATGGGCACAATCAGAGAAGATTTCAAAGAAGTTGGAACTTCCCTGATGAATAAGATTTTTTGAAAGATGTTATTCAAAATGGCGGCCCATCTAGATGGATTATGCTTAAACATGGCATTACTCAAGCCATCTGGGCCCACTGCTCTAGAAGAGGAAGATTTTCTAATAAGATCTTCAACTATATCCTCAGAACACTCTAAATGCCATGAATCTGAGCACTGTTTCACATAATTGTGTCCATCAAATTTGGCATCTGCATAAAGCTTTGTGAAATGAGCCAACCAGGCAACTTCAGTCACCCCACTCAGTTGGTCATTGTTTTGAGTAGGATTTGTCGTTTTATTCAAGAGAGCCCATATTTGTCCAGAATGTATGTTCTGGATGGTTTGCATAAACGACTCGCTATCGTACTGGAAGAGCGTTGCCTTCCTCGCCCTCATCCAGTTACGGTAGCGGCATTTAATTCGACTCTGAGTTGCTCTGCGCTCTTTCAATGGTAATCTGAGACAGGCCTTCAGCTCTCGCCTATAACAAGCTCTGGTTTGTTGGACAGCCGGATCAAAAGTATGCCTATGCGGGTGCTTTAGATTTTTATCAATGTGAATGTTTTTCATAGTAGATAACACCTCCACATATGAGTCCATCCCGTTGCCCAAACACTCTCTCGTGCCCTTCTCAAAGTCATCAAGCGCCTTCCTAGACCATCTAAGGCAGGTTTTTTTAACATTGGTATCAAGAGAGTGTCGATACCAGTGTTGTTTTTGCTCTGGCTCATTACGATTCTCCTGCCATACTACCGTTAATGGCAGATGGTCACTTTCTTTTTGCTCAACAATCTTGAAATCCAAAATTTTTGAGAACAATGCTTTTGTAACAAAGAGGTAATCAATGGTGGATTTAGATGTTCCTCTTTCCCACGTATGGTGAGGCGGGATATCTCTGGAAAATGCTCCATTTACCATGAACAGATTATGATCTAGTGTGAATTTTAACCACCGTTCCTGAGCAACAGAGATCTTTTTTACAGAAAAACAATCAAGGTTCAAATCCCCTACCACAATTGTAGCAATCACATTTTGATCTAGTGCGACCTTTTCTAGGATACTTACTAAATCTCTATAAAATAGATCATCAGAAATACCCATAGGGTTACGATACACATTAATTAAAGCAAAGGTAGTGTTAGAGTCAGAGATCTTAACCAGTTGAGTGAAGTTATTGGGCTCAGCCCATC